>NC_140989.1:309103365-309592154 GCF_052327205.1 Somniosus microcephalus
TGAGAGAGAGAGAGATTGGGAGTGAGAGAGAGAGGACTGGGAGTGTGTGAGAGGGAGAGATTGGGAGTGTGAGAGAGAGAGAGATTGGGAGTGTGAGAGAGAGAGAGACTGGGAGTGTGAGAGAGAGAGAGATTGGGAGTGTGAGAGAGAGATTGGTAGTGTGAGAGAGAGAGAGATTGGGAGTGTGAGAGAGAGAGAGACTGGGAGTGTAAGAGAGAGAGATTGGAGTGTGAGGGAGAGAGAGATTGTGAGTGTGAGAGAGAGAGAGATTGGGAGTGTGAGAGAGAGAGACTGGGAGTGTGAGGGAGAGAGATTGGGAGTGAGAGAGAGAGAGAGATTGGGAGTGTGAGAGAGAGAGACTGGGAGTGTGAGAGAGAGAGATTGGGAGTGTGAGAGAGAGAGAGATTGGGAGTGTGAGAGAGAGACTGGAGTGAGAGAGAGAGAGATTGGGAGTGTGAGAGAGAGAGAGATTGGGAGTGAGAGAGAGAGAGAGACTGGGAGTGTGAGAGAGAGAGAGACTGGGAGTGAGAGAGAGGAGAGATTGGGAGTGTGAGAGAGAGAGAGATTGGGAGTGTGAGAGAGAGAGATTGGAGTGTGAGAGAGAGAGATTGGGAGTGTGAGAGAGAGAGTGATTGGGAGTGTGAGAGAGAGAGATTGGGAGTGTGAGAGAGAGAGATTTGGGAGTGTGAGAGAGAGAGACTGGGAGTGTGAGAGAGAGAGAGACTGGGAGTGTGAGAGAGAGATTGGGAGTGTGAGAGAGAGAGAGATTGGGAGTGTGTGAAGAGAGAGACTGGGAGTGTGAGAGAGCGAGAGAGATTGGGAGTGTGAGAGAGAGAGACTGGGAGTGAGAGAGAGAGAGAGATTGGGAGTGTGAGAGAGAGAGAGGCTGGGAGTGAGAGAGAGAGAGAGATCGGGAGTGTGAGAGAAAGAGAGATTGGGAGTGTGAGAGAGAGAGATTGGGAGTGTGTGAGAGCGAGATTGGGAGTGTGAGAGAGAGAGAGACTGGGAGTGAGAGAGAGAGAGACTGGGAGTGAGAGAGAGAGAGATTGGGAGTGTGAGAGAGAGAGATGGGAGTGAGAGAGAGAGATTGGGAGTGTGAGAGAGAGAGAGACTGGGAGTGTGAGAGAGAGAGAGACTGGGAGTGAGAGAGAGAGAGATTGGGAGTGTGAGAGAGAGAGATTGGGAGTGTGAGAGAGAGAGATTGGGAGTGTGAGAGAGAGAGATTGGGGAAGTGCGAGAGAGAGAGACTGGGAGCGTGTGAGTGAGAGAGAGAGACTGGGAGTGTGTGAGAGAGAGAGAGACTGGGAGTGTGAGAGAGAGAGAGATTGGGAGTGTGAGAGAGAGAGAGATTGGGAGTGTGAGAGAGAGAGAGATTGGGAGTGAGAGAGAGAGAGAGATTGGGAGTGTGAGAGAGAGAGAGATTGGGAGTGTGAGAGAGAGAGAGATTGGGAGTGTGAGAGAGAGAGACTGGGAGTATGAGAGAGAGAGATTGGGAGTGTGAGAGAGATTGGGAGTATGAGAGAGAGAGAGATTGGGAGTGTGAGAGAGAGAGAGATTGGGAGTGTGGGAGAGAGAGAGATTGGGAGTGTGAGAGAGAGAGATTGGGAGTGTGAGAGAGAGAGACTGGGAGTGAGAGAGAGAGAGAGAGAGATTGGGAGTGTGAGAGAGCGATTGGGAGTGTGAGAGAGAGAGATTGGGAGTGTCAGAGAGAGAGATTGGGAGCGTGAGAGAGAGAGAGATTGGGGAGTGTGAGAGAGAGAGAGATTGGGAGTGTGAGAGAGAGAGAGATTGGGAGTGTGAGAGAGAGAGACTGGGCCGCCGCGGCCGCTCACCTGATGTCTTTGGGTTGGGCTCTGGGGCGGGGCTGTTGACGCCACGGGGAAGTTTTGTGCGCGGCGGCTCCCGGCACGGCCCGCCGCAGCCGGTGACCTGGTGGCTTTGTGTCGGGCTCTGGGGCTGTTGACGCCGCGGGGAAGTTTTGTGCGCGGCGGCTCCCGGCACGGCCCGCAACTCAAGGTCCAGGCTTCCTGGGCTGCTAGGCAACGCCCGGCGTCGGCACAGCCGCTCGAAATGGCCATCAAAGTAGGCAAGCCTCCGGGCGAAGGGCAGGGGATCATTTCATTTCCTATTGTTGCTAAATACAATTTAAAACTCAAATAAATTGTTATTTTCCTTAGTTCCCTAACACACAGAAAGTGTGGGAAAAAAATCGTGAAGAATCAAGATGGCGGCCACTCACCTCGGTTCAGAATGATAAGGCCCGCCCACACACGCACCGATTGGTCAACCGTCAGGTCACTGAACTGTAGGATTGGTCAATCGTCAAGTCACTCAACACTCAACTATAGGATGGCCCGCCCGCACGCGCAATGAACCCGCCCCCGTGACGCAGCGATTGGTCAACCGTCGGTCAACTGTCAGGTCGTTCGACCACATGATTGGTCAACCTTCACGTCATTCAATGCTAATGAGCAAATGAGCGGAACTTTTCCCATTTAATGAGCGGAATTTTGAATGGTTTTGGGATACCGTGGGCACCATTTTTGTCTGACGGAAAAGTAAATATGCCTATGACCGGTCCAGAATCGTAAGCTTTCTTTTGATGTGACACGCGTGCAGGTACGCTCTATAACTTTCGAATGTATAGAGAACGGACAGACAGACAGACAGAAGAGCTCTTTTATATATATAGAGACTAGCTGGAGTGCCCGGCGGTGCCGAGGCTTTTTCGAGGGCATGTTGTTATTGGAAGAGAGAGAGAGAGCGACTGGGGGGAAGAGAGAGCGCGACTGGGGCAAGGGGGGGAAGAGGGGGGGAAGGGGAGGGGGGAAGAGGGGGGGGAAGGGGAGGGGGGAAGAGGGGGGAAGGGGAGGGGGGAAGAGGGGGGAAGGGGAGGGGGGAAGAGGGGGGGATCCATCGAGCCCCGCCCCCCCCGATCTCCCGAGGGCTCGCCCCCCGCCCCCCCCCCATGATCTCCGGAGCCCCGCCCTCCCGCCGCGCTCTCCTGAGCCCCGCGCGCGCGCCCTCCCGAGCTCCGCCTTCCCGAGCACCGGCCTCCGGAGCCCCGCCCTCCCGCTCTACCGCTCTCCGGAGCCCTGCCCTCCCGCTGCGCTCTCCCGACCCCCCGCGCACCGCGCCCTCCCGAGCTCCGCCTTCCCGAGCCCCGCCCCCCCGCCCGAGCCAGCTTCAAGACCAGAGAGACGCCGCCGCGCAACCTACCGCGTGAGTCCCGGCCGGACTCAAGTCGCGCTCGGGGCGGAAGATGACGCGGACGCTGACTCCCACCCCACCCGCCTTTACTAAGATGGCGGTGGGTGGCGACGCTCGGCTCAGGCCCGCCCCCTCCAGCCATCACAAAGATGGCGGCGATCGCTGGCCTTTTGTCAATCGCGACGGGAGGCGCCTAGCTCGGGCGTGGCTGGTCAACAGATGCTCAGACTTTGAGGCCTGGAAAAACGGTGAAAGGTAGGAAAATTATAGAGGTTAGACAAAAGATTTACAAATGAATTAACTTTTTTTAAAACAATTTGTCTTTTAAAAGCAACTTTTTTTTTGCTGGAAATGTAGATTTGAAAAGAAACACGCAGAAAGCAGGAAAAATAAATGAAAAGTTTGGAATCAAGATGGCGGCAACTGACCTTGGTTCAGAACGATAAGGCCCGCCCACACAGGCACCGATTGGTGGACCGTCAGGTCACCGAAGCATAGGATTGGTCAATCGTCCTGTCACTCGACTGTAGGAGAGCCCAGCCGCACGCGCCAGGAACCCGCCGTACGATTGGTCGACCTCGACGTCACTCGATGGTAATGAACGGATAATGAGCGGAATGTTGAATGTTTTTTGGATACCGCGGGCGCAATTTTTGTCCGGCCGAAACGTAAATACGCTTATGACGGTTCTGGAATCGTCAGCTTTCTTTCGACGTAACGCACGTGTAGGTACGCTCTATAACTTTCGAGTTTATTCAAGACAGACAGACAGACGGAATGACAGACAGAAGTATCCTTTTTATATATATAGACTTGCTGAAGTGCCCAGCGGTGCCGAGGCTTTTTCGAGGGCATGTTGTTGTTGGAAGAGAGAGAGAGAGAGCGAATGGGGGGGTGGGGGAGGGGGGGGTGGGAGGGAGGGAGGGCGGGGGGGGAGGGGGGGGAGGGAGGGCGGGGGGGAAAGGGAGGGCGGGGGGGGCGGGGGGGCAGGGGGGGAAGGGAAGGGGGGAGAGGGGGGGAAGGGAAGGGGGGAGGGGGGAGGGGGGGAAGGGGAGGGGGAGGGGGGAGGGGGAAGGGGAGGGGGGGGCGGGGGGGGAGGTGGGGGGGAGGGGGGAAGGGAAGAGGGGGAGGGGGGCGGGGGGGAGGGAGGGGAGGGGGGGCGCGGGGGGGGGGAGGGAGGGCGGGGGCCCCCCCCGAGGGTCGTGGCCCCCCCCGAGGGTCGCGGCCCCCCCCCGAGGGGTCGCGCCCCCCCCCCCCCGAGGGTCGCGGCCCCCCGCAGAGGGTCGCGGCCCCCCCCCCCCCCGAGGTGAAGACCGCCGATTGCGGCTGTGCGAGACGGCCGGGGGGGGCCGGTTGCCAGGGTGATGCTTGGCGGCCCCCCCCCCCGAGGGTCGAGGCCCCCCCCCGTGGGTCGCGCCCCCCCCCACCGAGGGTCGCGGCCCCCACAGAGGGTCGCGGGCCCCCCCCCCCCCCGAGGGTCGCGCCCCCCCCCCCGAGGTGAAGACCGCCGATTGCGGCTGTGCGAGACGGCCGGGGGGGCCGGTTGCCAGGGTGACGCTTGACGCTCAGCAAGCCCCCGCCCCCCGGCCGAGCCAGAGAGAGATGCCGCGTCTCAGCTCCTGCTGCGCGCACACCCTAGCGGCGCTGGGCTGAGGCTCAACCCTCCAGCCTTCGAGTGGGGCCGGGAGGTGCCTAGCTCGGGCATGGGTGCGAAGGAGAAGCCGAGGCTTCGAGGCCTACCTGGAAAAACGGGGAAAGGTAGGAAAATTAATGAGATTAGATAAGTTAATTCGTTTCTAAATCATTTTTTTTTTAAACAATATGTGTTTTAAAAGCAACGTTTTTTTTTAAAGACGCAGAAAGCGGGAAAAAGAAAGGAAAAGTTTGGAATCAAGATGGCGGCGACTCACCTCGGTTCAGAACGATAAGGCCCGGCCACACACGCACCGATTGGCCCGGCGGCACATGCCAGCAACCCGGCGTACGATTGGTCGAGCTCGAGGTCACACTGTCGCTAATGAGCGGATAATGAGATGCTAATGAGCGGAATGTTAAGGTTTTTCGGATACCGCGGGCGCGATTTTAGCCCGGCCGAAACGTAAATATGCTTAAAACCGTCTCAGAAGCGTAAGCTTTCTTTGGAGGTAACGCGCGCGTAGGTACGCCCTGTAACTTTCGAGCGCATACCCGACAGACGCACACGCGATGACAGACAGACAGAATGACAGAATGACAGACAGAAGTACCGATTTATATATATAGATAAGATAGATAAAAATTATTTCTACTTTTTTCATAACAACATGCCCTCAAAAAACCCTCGGCACCGCTGGGCACTCCAGCTAGTAGAGGATATAACGAGAGGTAAACAGGCAGTGGAGACTTTAGGGTATTAGAATTAAGAAATAGGAATGGATTTAAGACTGTAGTGGGAGCTGTGTATAGGCCCCCCTGGTAGCAGCTGTGAACTGCTAAATTGTATAACTGCAGAGATAAGACAAGCATGTAACAAATGCAGAGTGGTTTTAATGGGGGATTTTAACTTTCATATAGATTGGGATAAGCAGATTAGCACGTGTCAGAAAGGTAGTGAATTTCTTGAGTGTGTCTGGGATAGTTTTCTGCAACAATATGTCCCAGAACCAACAAGGAGTAATGCGTAACGAGCCAGATTTAGTTAACAGCCTAACGGTATGTGAACATTTATCTAAATGTGATTATAACATGATCAAGTTCAAAGTAGTGTTTGAAAGGGAGAAACGTGAAATAGCGACTAAGATTCTAGATTTAGGTAAAACCGACTTCAACGGGATGAGACACAGACTGTCCACAGTAAACTAAGCAAATCTGTCAATAGATAAAACAACAGAAGCTCAGTGGGAGGTGTTCAAAAAAGAATTTAACGTGATACAGAACCAGTTTATACCCCTGAGGGGGCAAGAGCTCTACTTGCCAAAAAAAACAGCCATGGCCGACTAAAGAAGTAAGAGACAACATAAGACTGAAAGAAAAAGCATACAAAAATGCAAAAATGGGAAAGACACAAAGAACAGAAAGGGGTGACAAAACAGATAGCAAGAGCTACAAAAAGAGAGTATGAAAAGAAACTTGCAAGAGATATCAAAATCAACACAAAAATATTTTACAATTATATTAGGAAAAAGAGGGTGGTCAGGAGCAATGTTGGTCCCTTGAAAACTGATATTGGTGATATTGTCAATGATAATAAGGAAATGGCGACATGTTGAATATTTAAATTGGGCTGGATTTTACCAGCCCTGAGGAGGCGGGACTGCTGGGAAAATCCCCAAAAATGGGAGCGGGTCCCAAACCCGCCTCCAACCAATCTACCCGGGAGTCGGGTCCCCGATTTGTGCAGGGACCCGACTCCTAGCGGCGGGAAGAGGATTATAGCCACTTAACTGCCTGTTAACAGGTAGTTAACAGGCAGCTAAGAGGCTTTTCCAATTTTTTGACTGCTGCTGCGGGCTTCTCAATGTCAGGGAACCCCGCCAGGGTAAATGAGATGTGCTGTGGGTCTGTTGTTATGTTGGTGTTTGGATGACAGCTGCAGAAGTGGTGTGAAGCATGCAATCAGACACAGGTTAGTATCAGAGTTAAGGAAAAGTTGTGTATAGTAATCTGGGATGTTATGATTAAGGTTATCCACCAGGTGGTGCTGTAGCCAATGCTGCTGCTAAGGTCAGAGGTTTGCTTCCTGTTAAGGTCAGAGGTTTGCTTCCTGTCAAGGTCAGAAAAAGTGGAATGCCAGGATGCAGGCATGATGTTTGTTACTCTGTTAGCTTAATAAAATACTCGTACTAGTTCCAAGATATCGCCTCTTCGAGTTTTGTTCCACTACATGGATTCATCACATTTGGCGATGAAGTAAAAAGGACCCTGGTTAAAGAAGAGGACTTTTAAACAACAAAATCACGAGCTGAAGTTAGCTACCAGTTGGAAGAGAGCATGGCTACCACGGTAGGAACGGTTTCCGCTTTTGATAGTCAAGCACAAACCTGGGAGGAATACTGTGAAGTGTTGGGTTATCTTTTCGAAGCAAATGAAATAAATGGTGCCGGAAAAAGGAAAGCCATTCTGCTTAGTTCAGTGGGAAGCCAGACCTACAGTTTGATGAGGAAGCTGCTCAGTCCTGAAAAGCCTGGAGACAAATCATTTGTTGAATTAGTGGCTTTGCTAAAAGAACATTTCAACCCTAAGCCTAGTGAGATGGTACAGCGGTTCAAGTTTAATTCAAGGAACAGGAAAGAGGAAGAGAGCGTAATGGACTATGTAGCGGTGTTGCGTAAATTAGCACAAGATTGCAATTATGGGAACAACCTGAAGGAAATGCTGCGAGATAGGCTAGTTTGCGGAATTATGGACGACCGAATGCAGCGTAGATTATTATCCGAGACTGGGCTTACTTATGAAAAAGCATTGGAACTTGGTCAAGCCATTAGAGACAGCGAGCCGAGATGTAAAAGAAATACAGGGTTCAGACAGGGCTAATGCTATGCAAGTTGCAGGTCAGGTTGTTGTGCACAAGTTGAAACATGCATCAGAAACCACAACGTGAGCATGTGAAGGCCTGTTATAGATGCAAGGGCGATCACCTGGCGAGTGAATGCCGGTTTCTGGAGGAAAAGTGCTACAAGTGTGGGAAACAAGGACACATAAAACGAGCTTGCAGGGCGAAATCACCTGTGAAGGAATCCAAACCAAAAGGGGAGGACAGCAAAACCAAGGGAGAGAAACGAAAAAACATGGAGCACACCACATCAGCGGGGAAGCTGAGGAAGAAGAGGACATGTTCATAATGTATAGCATGTTAGAGAACATTCCAAAAGTGGCTCCTATCACATTGCAACTGACAGTAAATGACTCTAAGGTGAACTTTGAAGTGGATACAGGGTGCGTTGTGACCATAATGAACAAGGCAGAGTACTCAAAATTGTGGAACCGTGCAAAAGTTCCAGAGTTAAAGCCTTGCTCCCTGCATCTTAAAACATGATACAGGTGAATGAGTAGCGACATTAGGTACAGCTAATGTAACTGTGCAACACAGGGACACAGTGGAACAGCTACCTGTAGTTACAGTATCGGGTACCGGACCAAACCTGTTAGGTCGGGGCTGGATAAAAGAACTTAAATTAGACTGGGGAGCAGTAAATCAAATAGATGCGGGCAAACAGTTGACTTTGCAAGAAGTGTTGTTGTGAACATGAGAATGTGTTCAAGGAGGAACTTGGCACATTTAATGGCCCCCCAGCTAAGATTTATGTAGAAAAGGAGGCACCGCCAAGGTTTTTTTAAACAACGACCTGTGCCTTATGCCATGAAGCCAAAGCAAAGGTAGAGGCTGAGCTTGACCGTCTATTGAGAGAGAACATACTGGAGCCAGTGAAATGTTCGGAATGGGCAGCTCCCATAGTACCTGTTTTGAAACCGGACAATTCGGTAAGACTCTGTGGAGATTATAAAATGACAGTCAATAGGGTGTCCAAACTAGAGCAGTATCCGATTCCCAAAACAGAGGATCTCTTTGCAAACCTGGCTAGAGGAAAGAAATTCACAAAGTTGGATATGAGTGATGCCTACTTGCAGATTACACTGGATGATGAATCAAAGAAGTATGTCACCATAAATATACACAAGGGCTTGTTTACATATAACCGCTTACCGTTTGGTGTCTCATCTAGTCTAGCTATCTTCCAGAGGACAATCGAAGGTGTACTGCAAAGGATTCCACATGTTTCCATCTATCTGGATGACATTCTGGTGACGGGAAGAACCGACCAGGAGCATCTGAGCACTCTGAGAGAGGTACTACAGAGATTGGAGAGGGCAGGGTTCCGGCTCAAGAGGAGTAAGTGCACTTTCCTGGGGAATGAGGCAGTGTTCCTGGGACACAGAGTGGACGCCACCGGGCTCCATCCACTCAAGGAGAAGGTACAAGCGCTGCAGGACGCCCCTGCTCCTACCAATGTGGCTGAGTTAAAAGCTTACCTGGGACTGCTGAACTATTATAACAGGTTTTTACCAAACTTGTCAACTGTGTTAGCACCTCTTCACAAACTACTGCGCAAGGAGACACAGTGGCAATGGGGAGAGGAGCAGGGGGTTTCATTTGAACAGTCCAAGAAACTGATGCTGTCGTCGGATGTGCTGGTTCACTACAATGCAGAGAAAGACATCATTCTCTCTTGTGACGCTTCACCTTACGGGGTGGGGGCAGTTCTTTCACATTGCATGGAAGATGGAACTGAAAGACCAACAGGGTTTATGTCCCGAACTCTAACACCAGTGGGAAAAAAACTATTCCCAGTTAGACAAAGAGGGGTTAGCAGTAATGTTTGGGTTACAGAGGTTCCACAAGTACATATATGGCAGGAAGTTCACCATATGCACCGATCATAAACCTCTTCTCTCTCTTTTCAATGAAATGAAAGCAGTTCCACAGATGGTGTCACCCCGGATCCAGAGGTGGGCAGTGACGTTGAGGGCATATGAGTATGTCATCATCTACAAGGCGGGCAAGTACCATGGGAACGCAGATGCCTTGAGCCCTCTTCCACTGCCAGGCACACCTATCAGTGCAGCTCCAGAGGACAGAGTTTTGATGTTGGAGGACACGGACACGGCACTTGTGACTGCAGAGCAAGTAAGAACATGGACAGGTAAAAATCCAGTACTGTCTAGAGTTCGAGAATATGTGGTGAGGGGATGGCCACAGCATCCGGAAGGGGTTGACTTCACATCCTACAGTGTCAGGAAAACAGAGCTGAGTGTGCAGGATGGTTGCGTGTTGTGGGGAGCACGAGTGATTATTCCACAGCCAGCATGACAGTCTATCCTAGAGCAACTACATCAGTGTCATCCTGGGGTCTCACGTATGAAAGCCTTGGCTAGGAGTTACTTGTGATGCCCAAAGCTAGATGAGGAGATAGAAAATCTAGACAAGACATGCAGCACTTGTCAGGAACACCGGAAGGCACCAGCAGCGGCTCCTCTCCACCCCTGGGAGTGGCCGGATAAACCATGGAGAAGATTGCACTTAGATTATGCGGGTCCATTCATGGGGAAGATGTTCCTCATAATCATTGATGCCCATTCCAAATGGATGGATGTTTATCCTGTAAATTCTGCTTCCGCCACTACTACTATAGACTGCCTGCGTCGGAGCTTCAGTAATCAAGGGCTACCGGAGATCGTGGTGAGTGACAATGCCACTTGTTTTGTGAGTACAGAGACAAAAGAGTTCTTGAGAAAAAATGGCATAGTGCAGGTGACCTCGGCTCCATATCATCTGTCCTTGAATGGACTTGCGGAGAGAGCCGTACAAACATTTAAGGAGATGATGAAAAAAGTGCAGAAGGGAGTTTAGCAGCCAAAGTGCCACAGGTTCTGTTCAGCTACAGAATAACACCTCAATCCACCACAGGACTCTCTCCTGCTGAGATGTTATTAGGTCGTAGACTACGCTCCACTCATGACCTTGTCCACCCAGACCTAAAAAGGAAAATGGAAAACAGACAAAACAAACAAAAAGAGAACCATGACAAAAGAACAAAGAGCCGAAGTTTTGGAGGAGATGCAGTCCTTACCAGGAATTTCAGTTATGGACCAAAGTGGATTCCTGGCTTCATAGACTCAATGACAGGTCCAGTATCATACAAGGTCATGTTGGGAGATGGTAGGGTAGTACGCAGACATGTAGATCAGTTACTTCCCAGACAAGGGGAAATTGAAATGAAGGTTCCAGATGCAATGACTGAAGACAGTGTTGCCCCCAGTTATCCAAGTGCATCTGTGGTGCCACCCCCAGGGACAGAGACAATTCCACAGGCACCTATTCATCAAGAGGAAACCATCGTTGCAGAGTCAGATACTCTGAGCACTGCTCAGGAGCAGCTGATGGCTTCACCACAAACAAGCAGGGACTTTACTGTTAGACGTTCACAAAGGTTTCGCAAGCCACCAGAGAGATTGATACTGAACTGTTAGATTCGTCAAGTATGGAACATGATGAATGGAGAATCCTTATGTGACCCTCAGGAATGGTTGTTTGTTAAGAAATTCATAATGAAATCTTAAGGGGGGAGGGATATAGTAATCTGGGATGTTATGATTAAGGTTATCCACCAGGTGGTGCTGTAGCCAATGCTGCTGCTAAGGTCAGAGGATTGCTTCCTGTTAAGGTCAGAGGTTTGCTTCCTGTCAAGGTCAGCAAAGGTGGAATGCCAGGATGCAGGCATGATGTTTGTTACTCTGTTAGTTTAATAAAATACTCGTACTAGTTCCAAGATATCATCTCTTCGAGTTCTTGTTCCACTACATGGATTTATCACATTGTGAAAGTAATTTTTAATGTGGTTAGTTGTTTCTGCAGGTGACAAGCTGTGAAGTGTTTGTGCAGGCTCATCTCATCGGGAGAAGTGACAGATGGCTTCTGCAATCTCAGCTGCAGCTGCCATCTGTTTTATCCTAAGGAGAGAGTAATTGGAGAGCCTGGGTAAAAGGGCTCACCTTTGGACAGTGATTGTCAGTGTTTGACAGCACCTCAATGCTGACAAACACTGTCAAATCATCTGTCAAACAAGTGTGGTGCATATGCCTTTAAGAAAACCGGCAGATGAAGCGTCATCAACTGACGTCATCCCCTTAATTGGCCGGTAAGCCTGCAGGGCGGGCTTAACAAGGCCAATTAGAACAAAATAGCATCTGTTCATCAAACGTCGCTGGGGGCAGGACTAGAACCCGGAAGGCAGCAGTCCTGCCCCCAAAGCATCTCGGTGAGTAAAATCCAGCCCTTTGTGTCAGTAGAGGAAGAGGATTGCATGCCAGAAATCCCAAGGAAACTAATACTGAATCAGGGACAGGGACTCAACAAAATTAATGTGAGCAAAATAAGAGTAATGAAGGAAATAATGGCACTAAAGGGTTAAAAATCCCCAGGACCAGATGGTTTCCATCCCAGGATTTTAAATGAAGTAGGTGAGCACATTCCAGATGCTCTAACTATAATCTTCCAAAGTTTTCTCAATTCAGGAACCCTTCCTTTAGATTGAAAAATTGCGCATGTCACTCTGCTATTTAAGAATGGTGAGAGAGGGAAACCAGGCAATTATAGACCAGATAGCCTAACATCTGTTGTTGGAAAATTACTAGAGTCTATAATTAAGGATAGGGTGACTGGACACATTGAAAATTTTCAGCTGATCAGAGAGAGCCAACATGGATTTGTAAAAGTTGGTCATGCCTGACAAACCTGCTAGAATTTTTTGAACAGGTAACTAAAGTAGTGGATGGGGTAATGTCTATGGATGTTATTTATATGGACTTTCAGAAGACATTTGATAAAGTACTTCATAAGAGACTGTTAACTAAGGTTGAATCCCATGGAATTGAAGGCAAATTATTGACCTGGTTAGGGAATTGGCTGAGTGGCAGGAGACAGAGTAGGGATAATGGGTGGGTACACTAATTGGCAGAATGTGACCAGTGTTCGAAATTAGGGGTAACTAGGTACCTAAAATATATATGGTTATGCGAATGAAATTGTGACGGGAATAATACCGTGTTTAAATTATTGCATTAGAGCTTGAGACGAGTAAAGGGTTAATGTATAAGTTGTGTTTTAAGTTACGGTTTCCTGGAAACTTGTATTAGAGCTTGATACAAAGTGACTTCAGACTAGTGAGATTAGATGATGCATAACATTCCACACAGGGGCCACCACATATGGCTTTGACTCCCAGGCTAGCTGTCTGTTGTTTGTAAGTTAGGATTTTAACTTTGTTGAATGTATCTTTAATTTGGCCAACTAAGGCCCAACCTATGTTTCTTCCATTATTGCCAATAACCATATTATAATGCTAAGGCAGGAATTGGAGTTCGTTTAACAGAACTGCTTGTGAAGATGTGTCAAAGTTAATTAGCATAAAGGACATAGAATAGAAGGAATTTATGGAAGTTAAGGTATCTTCTCTGGATGAAATAGTCTGTTAGATTAAGGGGAGATAGTTTGGATGGTGGCTGGTTGAGTAAGACAGCTCTCGTTTGGGCCTCTGATTAAATGGCCCAAGGTTGTGCCTGATACATGCACTGGCTGCACCAGGGAGGACAAGACAGACGATTTAAGAGGAATTCAGATGGATTGGCCTTCAAAATGTATAAACAAGAAAGACATGTGAGAGGAAAGCATAGGACCCCTTGAGAGAGGGCCTTCATCTGTAAATTTAGACAAAGAACTCGATATGCCATTGGGCACCTTGTTTTAAGGGGAACCTCTATAGGTTAAATGGTCCTGTCCATATTCTACCCCAGGTCCACCCCTAAAAAGAAAATAAAAGGAAGACCTAAAGTGCCCTTAGCTCAGGCAGTGGAGCGGAGAGCTCCCGAGAGTAGATCCTTGCGAACAACGGTCTAACACTCTTGGGCAGTTCAGAAAGGACTCCTGAGGTGGATTGATGCTGACCTCGGTCTAACACACTTGGGCAGTTCAGGAAGAGAGAGGAACAAGGAGAGTTGTTTGTGCACGCCAGCCGTCTGTCCAAACGGGTCCGGTACCAGCAACTTGTAACGGTCATGTGTTTTTGCTGTATAACTAATGTGTTATATTCCATCCTGAACAATTAAATCAATGGCCCAGAAATTCGGGTCTCCACGGGTGAGTACGCACGGGGTACTCACCCGTAGGCCCAATGGAAGTGTCGGTTTCCTGCATGCACTGCGCATGCGCGAGAAACCGGCACTTCCGTTCCCCTGAAAGGAGGGGTTAAGAGGTCGAACGTGTGCGCAGTAGAGGCTGCGCGTGCGCATCGAACTTAGGTTTTTTTTGCAGGTTTTCCCGGGAGGGTAAGTCTGCAGAAGTTACACACGTAAAAAGCAGGCGTAAGGCCTGCTTTTTACAAGGTAAGTGGTGAATTAATTAAAATTAAAACATTTTTTCCACAGGTTTATTATTTTTAAATACTTTAAAGCAAGGTATGTTTATTTTTAGCCCCGTTAGAAAATAAAATTATTTTTTTCAAAAATTTTAATTATTGTTTAAAATAGTTATTTCATGTAATTTATAGTTTATTTAAAAAATGTGATGTTTTTAAAAATTTATTTGAAGATTTAGTGATGTTTTGGGGCCCGTAGTATTTCTAAGTTTTGACCGCTCTTCCTGTCAAACTTATGAATGGAGCATTCCCTGCTCCGATTGGCTCCCCGTGGCCCACGTGATCCCAGGGGACGCATCGAACTAACTGCGCCCCTGGGATACGCAAGCACTGCGCGCCGGCAGCTGGGCCAGGCCCCGATCGGAATTCCACGGGGGCCCACAGCTCAACGGCCGGCGCGCTAGGTAAGTGCAGATCGGGGGCTTACACCCGCAGGAAGCCCCCGACCTGAATTTCTGGGCCATTATACCCACCATATTGGTTTGCACTCGATACTGATTATTTGGAAGACCAGAGATAAGTTAATCTCAACACTAGTGGTGTCACGCAGGGATCTGTGTTGGGGTCTCAACTATTCACCGTATTTGTTAATGACTTAGATTATGGGATAGAAAGTCATATATCCAAATCTGCAGATGACACAAAGATAGTCGGCATTGCAGGCAGTGTAGATGAAAGCATAAAATTACAAAGGGATATTGATACATTAAGTGAATGGGCAAAACTGTGACAAAAGGAGTTCAATGTAGGCAAATGTAAGGTCATCCACTTTGGACCTCAATGAGATCACCTCTCATTCTTCTAAACTCTAGAGAATATAGGCCTAGTCTACTCAATTTCTCCTCATTGGATAATCTCCTCATCCCAGGAACAAGTCTGGTGAACCTTCGTTGCACTCCCTCTATGGCAAGTATAGCCTTCCTTAGGTAAGGAAACCAAAACTGTTCACAATACGTCAGGTGTGGTCTCACCAGGGCCCTATATAATTGCAGTAAGACATCTTTACTCTTATACTCAAATCCTCTTGTAATAAAGGCCAACATACCATTTGCTTTCCTAATTGCTTGCTGTAGCTATATTTTAACTTTGTGATTCATGTACAAGGCCACCCAGGTCCCTCTGAACACCAACATTTCCCACTCTCTCACCATTTAAAAAATACTCTGCTTTTCTATTTTTCCTACCAAAGTGGATAACTTTACATTTCTCCACATTATATTCCATTTGCCATGTTCTTGCCCACTCACTTAACCTGTCTATACCCCCTTGAAGCCTCTTTGCATCCTCCTCGCAGCTTACATTCCCACCCAGCTTTGTATCATCAGCAAACTTGGATATAGTACATTTGGTCCCCTCATCCAAGTTATTGATGTAGATTGTGAATAGCTGAGGCCCAAGCACTGATCCTTGCGGTACCCCACTAGTTACAGCCTGCCAAACCGAAAATAAACCATTCATTCCTACTCTCTGTTTTCTGTCAATTAACCAATCCTCAATCCATGCTGGTATATTACCCCCAATCCCATGAACCCTAATTTTGTTTAATAACCTCTTGTGTGGCACCTTATTGAATGCCTTCTTAAAATCCAAATACACCACATCCACTGGTTCCCCCTTATCTATTCTGTTAGTTACAACTTCAAAAAACGCTAACAGATTTGTCAAACACGATTTCCCTTTCATAAATCCGTGTTGACTGGCCAATCTTATTATTATTTTCTAAGTGCCCTGTTACCACGTCCTTAATAATGGATTCTAGCATTTTCCCTACTGCTGATGTCAGGCTAACTGGTCTGCAGTTCCCTGTTTTCTCTTTCCCTCCTTTCTTAAATAGTGGGGTTACATTTGCTACCTTCCAATCTGCAGGAACCGTTCTAGAATCTATGGACTTTTGGAAAATGACAACCAATGCATCCACTATCTCTATAGGCACAAGGGGTTTATCGGCATTCAGTCCCATTAACTTTTTCAGTACTATTTTGTCACTTATACTCATTTTTTTCAGTTCCTCATTCTCACTAGAGCCTTGGTTCTACACTATTTCCAGGAAGATTTTGCGTCTTCTTCCGTGAAGGCAGACACAAAGTATTTGTTTAATTTCTCTGCCATTTCCTTATTCCCCATTATAAATTCTCCTGTCTCAGCCTTTAAGGGACCCACATTTACTTTCGCTAATCTTTGGCTTTTTACATACCTATAGAAGCTTTTACAGTCTGTTTTTATATCTGTCGCTAGTTTACACTCATATTCTATTTTCCCTTTATCATTTTCTTGGTCCTTCTTTGCTGAATTCTAAAATCCTCCCAATCCTCAGGCTTTTTACTCTTTTTGGCAACATTATAAGCCTCTTCCTTTGATCTAATACTACCTTTAACTTCTCTTGTTGGCCACGGTTCAACCACTTTTCCTGTAGGGTTTTTGTGCCTTAAAGGAATGTATATTTGTTGTAAATTATGTATTAATTCTTTAAATGCTAGCCACTGCTTGTCTATCATCATACCTTTTAATGTAGTTTTCCAATCTACCTTAGCGAACTCGTCCCTCATACCTACATAGTTTGCTTTATTTAGATTTAAGACCCTAGTTTCGGATTTGACTAAATCACTTTCAAACTCAATATAAAATTCTATCATATTATGGTCACTCTTCCCTAAAGGCCCCTTTACTACAAGGTTATTAATTCTCATTGCACAATACTAGATCTAAAATAGCCTGTTCCCGAGTTGGTTGCTCAACATACTGATCTAGAAAGCTATCTGGCATACATTCCATGAATTCATCCTCCACACTAATACTGCAAATTTGGTTTGGCCAGTCTATATGTAAAGTCCCCCATGATTACTGTATTACCCTTGTTACATGCACCTCTAATTTGCTGATATATTCTCTGCTTTACATTGCAACTACTGTTTGGGGCCTACAAACAACTCCCACCATGTTTTCTGCCCCTTGCTGTTTCTTAGCTCCACCCTGTGGTAAACCACGTTCACTATCGTATCACTGTTAGTAGTTAGCACTGTTCACCACTGTTCGTTATAACTGTATCACTGACCACTATTGTATCACGGTACGAGGTCGCCTCTTGCCACACTGCTATACCTGGGATGACCACTGCCGACTCCGCCTTGGCTCCACCCACCAGGCCAGGTATAAAGGTGAGCGACTGGCTGGTATTCCTCCTGCTTGGATCGGATCACCCACGAGAGTGGGCTCTGTTATTTAGTCAATAAAAACCTTTAGTCACCTTCGTAACTCTTCGCCTTTTATTGGAGGAATTGATAGGTATATCAATTTTATTGACTAAATTTAATGATGTCCGACAACGAGTCACAACCGGCGGAGGAGCCACCAGCGCAGCTCCCAGGAGCACAGCCACACCAGCCAGCTTGGCTGCGAGCCCTCAGACCGCCGTACCTGGACCTGAACCCACGAGCAGCAAACTCAGCCGCAGACTTTAAACACTGGCTGGTCTGCTTCGAATCATACCTGAGAGAATCCAGCGTCCCTCAGGCATCCAAACTAAGTGTCCTGCAGGCACAACTGAGCCCGAGAGTATACACTCTCATCGAGGACATGACTACCTACGAGACCGCCATCAACCTGCTGAAACAGAAGTACCGGACCCCGGTAAACTACATGTATGCTAGGCACCTCCTAAGATCACGGCCGCAACAGCCAGGAGAATCAGTAGCCGAATTCTCACAGGCGCTATATGCACTCGCCAGGAACTGTGACTTTAAATCGGTGTCGGCAGCCGAAAATACTGAAGATAATATCCGCGACGCATTCCTGAAAGGCCTACGGTCCGAGTACTCACGGCAAAGACTGCTGGAAGCTAAAGACCTCAGCATGGAAAAAGCTGAAGCCCTCGCTATCTCCCTGGAAGTGGCCCACCAAGATCAGGAAGCATTCACCAGGTACTGCTCGCGACCCTGGGACTCGGGCCCGACCCCTACCACAGCACCCTTCCCAGCGCCGCCCCCGGGACCTACCTCTGCGTCGGCGTCCCGGACCCGACCGGCCCCGCCACCCCCGGCACCGGCCCCGACATCGGGCATCCGCGATCAGGCCGCCGGCTGTTTTTTTTGTGGCCAGGAGAAGCACCCGAGGTCGCGCTGCCCAGCCAAGAACTCCATATGTAAAACCTGCCTGAAGAAAGGCCACTTCTCCAAGGCCTGCAGGAGCGGATCCTCAGAGGCCAGCAGTGCCGCATGCGAACTATGGGGGCGGCCATCTTCGTTTAGGGCAACTGAGGCCAGCATCCCCACACATGAGTCATGGGGGCGGCCATCTTTGTTTAGGGCAACTGAGGCCAGCATCCCCACACATGAGTCATGGGGGCGGCCATCTTTGATTAAGGCAACCGACCCCAATAGTGCCTCATGTGAGCTACGGGGGCAGCCATCTTCTCCGTCATTTTGCCCTACCTCGTGGGAGACGCCATTTTACTCACCACGCCCGACCGCCTCGCCCGCAGATGACAACGACTCGCTCAGCTACACACTAGCTTCCGTCACCCTGGACCAAGCCCGCCCGCACCATCTGTCCAAGTCAATGATGGACATCAAAGTGAACGGCCACGCCACGACCTGCCTGTTCGACAGCGGAAGCACGGAGAGCTTCATCCACCCAGACACGGTGAGCCACTACTCCCTCTCTGTCCTACCAACGCGCAGCCGAATCTCGATGGCATCGAGGTCCCACGCCACGGACATCAGCGGCTACTGTGTCGTGACCCTGTCGGTTAAGGGCACGGAGTATAAAAACTTTAAACTCCTCGTCCTCCCCCATCTCTGCGCTGCCGTCCTACTAGGGCTGGACTTCCAATCCCACCTCCAAAGCGTAACCCTAGCATACGGTGGACCCCTCCCCCCACTCACAGTCAACAACCAGCAAACGTTAAACCGCCCACCGCGTAACACCTGCAGCCTCTCCACCCTCAAGGTCCCGCCACCCTCTCTGTTTGCTAACCTTACCCCTGACTGCAAACCCGTCGCTACCAAGAGCAGGCGGTATAGCGCCGGGGACAGAGCCTTCATTAGCTCTGAGGTGCGGCGCCTCCTGAAAGAGGGCATTATCGAGGGGAGCAGCAGCCCCTGGCGTGCCCAGGTCGTAGTCGTAAAGACCGGCGATAAAAACCGCCTGGTCATCGACTACAGCCAGACCATAAACAGATATACCCAGCTGGACGCATACCCCCTCCCCCGCATATCTGACATGGTCAATCAGATTGCACAGTATAAAGTATTCTCGACCATCGACCTGAAGTCGGCCTACCACCAACTCCCTATCCACCCTGAGGACCGCCAGTATACCGCCTTCGAGGCGAATGGGCGCCTATACCACTTCCTTAGGGTCCCCTTCGGTGTCACTAATGGGGTCTCGGTCTTCCAAAGGGAGATGGACCAGATGGTTGACCAGAACGAACTGCAGGCTACATTCCCCTACCTAGATAACGTCACTATCTGCGGCCGCGACCGGCAGGAACATGACGCGAATCTGGAGAAATTCCTCCGTACGGCCCAACGGCTGAACCTCACCTACAATAAGGAGAAATGCGTGTTTAACACCACGCGCCTTGCCATCCTCGGCTGCGTAGTGGAGAACGGAATCATCGGCCCCGACCCAGAAAGAATGCGCCCCCTCATGGAGCTACCCCTCCCCCACTGCCCTAAAGCACTTAGGAGAACCCTGGGGCTTTTCGCCTACTATGCCCAATGGGTACCCAATTACGCGGACAAAGCCAGACCCCTCCTGAAAGCCACTTCCTTCCCCCTCACGGAGGAGGCGTGCGCGGCCTTCTCCCTCATTAAGGGAGACATAGCCAAGGCCACGATGCACGCAGTGGACGAGTCCATCCCCTTTCAGGTGGAGAGCGACGCATCCGACTTCGCCTTAGCCGCCACCCTAAACCAGGAGGGGAGGCCAGTGGCCTTCTTCTCAAGGACCCTACAGGGCCCCGAGATCCGACATTCGTCGGTCGAGAAAGAGGCCCAGGCGATCGTGGAGGCAGTACGGCGCTGGAGGCACTACCTGGCAGGCAAACGATTTACCCTCCTCACCGACCAGCGTTCGGTGGCTTTCATGTTTAATAACAAGCTGAAGGGCAAAATCAAGAATGACAAGATTTTGAGATGGAGAATCGAGCTCTCCACCTACGATTATGAGATCTTGTACCGGCCAGGCAAGCTGAACGAATCCCCTGATGCCCTTTCACGAATGACATGCGCCAGCGCGCATATCGATAGGCTTCAGACCCTCCACGACCAGCTCTGCCACCCCGGAGTCACCAGACTCTACCATTTCATTAAGGCCCGCAACCTGACCTACTCCATCGAGGAGGTCAGGACCATGACCAGGAACTGCCAGACCTGTGCGGAGTGCAAACCGCACTTCTATAGGCCGGACCGAGCAAGCCTGATCAAGGCCACCCGCCCCTTCGAGCGCCTGAGCATCGACTTTAAGGGGCCCCTCCCGTCCTCTGACCGTAATGTGTACTTCCTCAACATCGTTGATGAGTACTCCCGTTTCCCCTTTGCCTTCCCCTGCCCCGACATGACCAGTAGCACGGTCATTAAGTGCCTGAATGCCCTCTTCGCCTTGTTCGGGTTCCCGAACTATATACACAGCGACCGGGGCTCCTCCTTCATGAGCGAGGAACTCCGGCAATTCCTCCTAGAGAGAGGTATTGCAGCAAGCAGGACCACCAGCTACAACCCCAGAGGTAACGGTCAGGTGGAAAGAGAGAACGCGACGGTATGGAAGGCCGTCCTCTTAGCCTTAAAGTCTAAGGGCCTCCCAACCTCCCGCTGGCAAGAAGTCCTCCCGACAGCGCTGCACTCCATCCGGTCATTACTTTGCACGGCCACTAACACCACCCCCCATGAACGAATGTTCGTTTTCCCCAGGAAGTCGACTACGGGAACCACTCTACCAACCTGGCTGACCGCCCCGGGGCCGGTCTGGCTGCGGAAACACGTGAGGACCCATAAAACGGACCCCCTGGTCGAGAGGGTGAACCTCCTGCACGCCAACCCCCAGTACGCCTACGTGGCGTACCCAGACGGGCGGGAGGACACTGTCTCCCTACGAGACCTCGCACCCTCAGCCGATCCGGAAACACCGCCACCACCCCCCCCAACCTCAGTCCAGGTAGACGGCATGCCGGAACCCCACGAGCCCTCGCCGACCATGCAAACACCAGCATCAACACCGGATAAGGCACCAGCACCGGATAAGGCAACACCACCGCTGCGGCGATCGGAGAGGCTTACGAAGCCTCCGGACAGACTGACCTACCAGAATTGGTAGTACACTTCACCCCGCCGGACTTAATTCTAAACAAGGGGTGAATGTGGTAAACCACGTTCACTATCGTATCACTGTTAGTAGTTAGCACTGTTCACCACTGTTCGTTATAACTGTATCACTGACCACTATTGTATCACGGTACGAGGTCGCCTCTTGCCACACTGCTATACCTGGGATGACCACTGCCGACTCCGCCTTGGCTCCACCCACCAGGCCAGGTATAAAGGTGAGCGACTGGCTGGTATTCCTCCTGCTTGGATCGGATCACCCACGAGAGTGGGCTCTGTTATTTAGTCAATAAAAACCTTTAGTCACCTTCGTAACTCTTCGCCTTTTATTGGAGGAATTGATAGGTATATCACACCCAAACTGATTCTACTTCTTGATTTCCGGAGCTAAGATCCTTTCTCTCTACTGTCTTTATCCCATCCTTTATTATCAGGGCTACTCTTCCTCCTTTTCCATTTTGCCTATCTTTTCTAAAACTTAAGTATCCTGGAATATTTAGTTCCCAACCTTGGCCAGTTTGCAACCACGTCTCCATAATGGCTATTAGATCACACCTATTACTTTCCATCTGCACTATTAATTCATCTATTTTGTTGCGAATGCTTCGTGCATTCAGATATAGTGCCTTTAGCTTTGACTTTTTCTATTTTTCCCTGATGTCACTGATGCCTTATTACCCTTGTTGCTCTCTCTATCCCTTCCTGATCCATGCTGCTTATTTTTCCCCAAAATTCTACTCTGCTCTAAGTCTTGACATTTCTCTTGCTGATTTTAAATATTACTCTTTCCTGAATCCTCCCAACCCCCCTTCATTAGTTTAAAGCCATGTCTACTGCCCTAGTTATTCGGTTTGCAAGGACACTGGTCCCAGCCCGGTTTAAGTAGAGCCCGTCAAAAAGGAACAGCTCCCTCTTACCCCAGTAACTCAGGTAACAATCCAGAGATTATTACCTTTGAGGTTCTGCTTTTAATTTGGATCCTAGCTCCTCAAACTCCCTCAGCAGAACCTTATTCCTAGTTCTACCTATGTCATTGGTTCCTACGTGGACCACAATAACTGGATCCTCCCCCTCCCACTCCAAGGGGGCGATTTTCTGCCATCAGAGGAGGCGGGTTTGGAGGCGGGAAAGGCGGAAAAATCAGATTCAATGAGGGCGGGTTCGAAACCCACCTCCAACCCGCCTCCGCGGGATTTTGCCGGTGTCAGTTTTGGAGGTCGGGAAACGGTCCCGCCTCCAGTTGGCCATAGCGATACTTGTGATCATTAAACGCTTGTTAAGGGCCTCTCGAAGCCTAATTTGAGAGTTCCTCGTGATTTCTCGAGGATTTCGGCATGCTCCCCACGCCTCCTAAACCACGCCAGGTAAACCTGGCGGGTTGACCCGTGGGTGGCCTCCTCACTGCTGCAGGGCTAACAAGACATTGTTTATTGCATCAAGGATTACTTGCAGGTGCCAGACCTTGGCTTTAAAAGGTCTCTGAGCACTTTTAGAAGGCCTTCCGAAGCCAGAGGTGCTGCAGCTTGAATTAATCAACGGTGGGACCTCCTTGGAAGACCCTCTCCCCGCTTGCAATGAGCGCTTCCCCAAAGGAGGCATCTGCAAGCATCATGGGAACCATTCGTTTTCTTTCTGCATGGACCTCAGATGAAGATGAGGAGGAGGCTGAGGAGGAGGAGCAGGAGGAGGAGGGGGAGCAGGAGGAAGTCAGAGCGCCAGTGTACCGATCAGCGGCAGCACGCGAGCACATGGCTGCCTGGGATGCAAGGGATGAACTTATCTTGGCCAGATTTGCATAAGTTGCCCAAGTTGGCACATATCCTTGGCTCCATCCTAGAACATCATTGTCAATGGACATGACTCTCTGACCTCCTTTCACACAGGCCACCAACCTGACAACGCAAGTGTGGTGGAGCCCGCAATGTGGAGCTGCCTAAGGCGAAAGAACAGATGCCATAACGCCAACATTTTGGCTTCAAATCATTTTAATGCTTTCCAACAGGGATGGCATTTCATCAATACACATAAACATTCTCCCAATCTGCAAACAGATCTAGAGGTTATATCCCTTGCCAGCTGTACCCACAGAGGTTTCTTTGGCAGGCCTCTTCCTCCCAGATGAGTGGAAGAGCACCTCCATGCTAGCTGTCACCCCCTCAAACAACATTTGCAGTGCCTCATCCGAGAGCCTCGGGGAGGCCCTTGCCTTGGAATTGGACATAGGTTTCGCAAAGTATGTTGCAGGTGGTGCAGCATAGGCAGAAATCCTGTGGAATGAGCCAAGGGAGCAAGAAGCCATAAAATCAGACTGGAAAAGTGCTGTCAACAGAGGCGGGTTTCAGTCCCAAAACACTAAGGGGGAGAAATTCGGTATCGCCCCGTTTGGGGCGCAATTATCGGCTGGGCGCAAAGTTTAGCGACTGCTGCTAATTATCGCCTCTGAATTGGCTTCTATCGCCCCTGGAGGTGATTTCAGCGCTAAATCAGATGCTACACACCTCTCTTAAGATGTCCTCTGACCTGCTTCCTCTTAATTGGCCGGCAAGCCCGCAGGGCGGGCTTAACAAGGTCAATCAACGTAAAATCACGTCTGTGGGCCAGATGCAGTTGGGGGCGGGACTGGAAGCCGGAAACCACCTGACCCGCACCCAACTCTCCTCCATTGAAAAAATCGCGGCCTTTGTATCTGTCTTCATTCTGGAAATAATGGGGAATCAAGTGTCTAGAGAGAATGAGGAACTTAAAGAAATCAGTATAAGTAAAGACATGGGGGAGAAATTCAGTATCGCCCCGTTTGGGGCGCGATTATGGGCCGGACGCAAAGTTTAGCGCCTGGCGCTAATTATTGCCTCCGACTTGGCTTCTATCGCCCCTGGAGGTGATTTGAGTGCTAAATCAGATGCTACACACCTCTCTTAAGGCGCTAACGCCGAGGAGTGAGGCACTACCTCAGAGCGCTGGCGAAGCTCAGGTGATGTCAGTCAGCAATGGAACACAGACACACTGGCGCCAGCCAGTTCTTAAAGGGGAGGGTCGATCTTGCTCTCCAGCAACACCCTGCTCATTGCAGCCTTGAATCTCAGCCTGGCGAGACCTATACATCAATTCTACTGGAAAGAACAATGGAGAGGCTCAGGGAAAGAGCTCAGAGTGCGGCCACCATAATCTCTTCTAAATCGATGCAAGGAAGGTCAAATCAAAATGAACCTGTAAAGTGCTGCTCAGTACCCAAAACTCCTTCACACAGCGCTGAATCTCTCGAGAAGTCTCTCTTTCTCTCAGAATGCGTGGTGCAAAAATGTCGCCGACAAAAAAAGGCAGGAAGCGGTCACCTTTAAATAGCGCTCCCCCAGTCCCTTCCCAACTGCAAAACGTTCCCCTCTGTTGTGTCGGTACCTTTCTACCTGGACACAATTTAGGACTCAGAACTCAGAGATTCAAACATGAAGTGCTTTATTGGAAGGAAAGGAAGTTCTGGCAAGTTCCGAACAAAGAGAGCTAAACTTAACAGAGAACACCCAACCATGTATCTCCTGTGACAGCGCCACCACAGGTGGGAGGAGAACACAAAATACATAACATTTCCTCCCCTCTTAAATGGAAGGTCCACATTAATCCTCAACAGGTAAGTTACCTTCAATGCACTCAACAAACCTAGGGTAGAGGTAGACTGCCTCAACCCCTGACTTTACCCTGGGGTTTATTCTGCCCCAGTCTTGTGGGTAAGTCACTAAGCCTACAGATCCAAGCGTCTTGGAGGCCGCCGCTCTCTGACAGGATACCGGCGGTCATCGCTGGCTTCCACAGCAGTAGGCATTGACACAGGCCTGGATGGAGAAGGTGCCTGTGTCAGTCGAAAGTCAGGAGTTTGCACAGGTGGAACAGTCTCTTTGACTTCCTGTGTTGGAGAAGAGCACTGTGGCAAAGGATGCTGGTTTGCGGTATCATTCGGAAACAGTTCAGGCCAACCAGCCGTTGGAGCCTCTGTGGCTGTCTCTGCTCCTAGCAACAGTTGATCTGTGTGCCTTCTCCAGACGACATCCTCAGTAGTCTCAACCATGTAAGACACAGGGCCTGTCTGCGCGATCACCGTAGCAGGAACCCATTTCGGTCCAGTGTTGTAGTTTCGAGCTAGGACGTGCTCTCCCAGATGAAACCATCTCTCCTTGGCTCTTTTCTCTCTCTTTTCAACTTGAGCTTGTTGTTGACAATGGACAACCTGCTCTGCCCTTGGAGGTTTGAGTAAGTCAAAACTTGTCCGCAACTGCCTCTTCATCATGAGCGAAGCGGGGGAAGTTTTGGTTGTGGCATGCGGCTCATTCCTGTAGGACAACAGGAAGCTGTTCAGACGTTGGTGGATTGAGCCCTGACCTTGCGATGCCTTCAAGGCGTGCTTCAAAGTTTGCACGAACCTTTCTGCCTGGCCGTTAGTAGAGGGATGATAGGGCGCAGACCTGATGTGTTGGACACTATTCACATGCAGGAAGGTTGCAAACTCCTGTGATACAAATTGTGGACCGTTGTCACTTACGAGTTGTTCCGGTGAGCCATAACGGCTGAACATCTCACCAAGTTTCTCAATTGTTTTCTCTGCCGTGGTAGACCTCATCACAGCGACCTCCGGCCACTTGCTACGAGCGTCTACAACCACCATAAACATCTTCTCTTCGAAAGGACCGGCGAAGTCCACATGTACTCGCTGCCACACTTCTGCAGGCCAATCCCAGGGGTGTAGGGTTGCCAGCTGTGGAACATTCCGGACCCTTTGACATGGGGAACATGTTTTGGCTTTCTCCTCAATATTCCCATTGAGACCTGGCCACCAGAAGTAGCTTCTTGCCATTTCCTTCATCCGAACCATCCCACTGTGGCCTGTATGAAGTTGTTGCAGTATAGGTTCCCTCAGAGGTGGCGGAATGATGACACGGCGTCCCCAAAGAAGACAACCTGCCTGGATGGAGAGCTCATTTCTTTTTGAAACGTAAGGTTTCAAACTAGGAGAATCTCCTATAGCTCTCCCTCGAGTGACATCGTCCATTACCTCAGACAGGACTGGATCGTTGCGGGTGTACCTTTGCACCTGAACTGCAGTGACAGGTGCTCCCTCCACTTGTCTAAAGTAGAAGATGTCTATCTGACGAGGCTCTGGGGGAGTAACCGGCAAGGGTAGCCTCGAGAGACCATCTGCGTTGTCGTGCAAATCTGATTTGCGATATTTGATGTCGTATGTGTGTCCTGACAACAGTAAAGCCCACCTTTGCATCCTGCTTGCAGCGAGAGACGGAATTCCGGTATGGGGCCCGAAGATTGAAGTCAATGGACGGTGGTCCGTCAGGAGTGTGAACCTTTTCCCAAACAGGTACTGATGACATTTTCGAATTCCAAAAACGATTCCCAAGGCCTCGCGCTCGACCTGCACATAGTTACTCTCGGCCTTGTTCAAGGTGCGTGATGCAAAGGCGATAGGTTTCTCTTCACCCGAAGGCATGATGTGGGATATGACTGCTCCCACACCATATGGTGATGCATCACATGCTAGCTGCACGGGTAGCTTTGGGTCTAAGTGTGTCAGGACCTCTGATTTCAGCAATGCTTTCTTTGCTTGAGCGAAAGCTTCGTTGCACAGTTCAGTCCATTTCCATGTTTTGCCTTGACATAGCAACTGATGTAACGGCTTTAGCAATGTTGCTAAGTCTGGAATAAACTTCCCATAGTAAAGTAGCCCCAGAAATGAATGTAACTGGCTCACATTCTGGGGTGCTGGGGCCTCCACGATCGCCTTGACCTTTGACGGCGCCTTATGCAGGCCAGTAGCGTCAATCACATGACCCAGGTACTCAACTGAAGACTGAAAGAATACACATTTGTCTTTACGAACTCTGAGTCCGTACTCTTTCAGTCGTTGTAGTGTCGCATCCAAGTTCAGAAGATGATCCTCCTCATTTGTCCCAGTGACAAGGATGTCGTCCAGGTAGCACTGGACTCCTGGCAGTCCACTCAAAATCTGATCCATTGCCCTTTGGAATAGAGCAGGGGCCGACGTAATTCCAAACGGAAGGCGGCAGTACCTGTATAGCCCCTTGTGTGTCACAATTGTCAGCAGCTCCTTTGATTTGTCATCGACATGCATTTGTAGATAAGCCTGGCATAAGTCTATTTTGCTGAACTTTTGCCCTCCGGCCAGGCCCGTAAAAAGATCATCAATGAGGGGAAGAGGGTACTGTTCTGCAGACAGCATCGGGTTAATAGTCACTTTAAAATCCCCGCAGATTCAAACAGATCCATCCTTTTTCAGGACAGGAACAATGGGTGTGGCCCATTTGCTCACGCTCACAGGCTCCAGGACTCCATTCTCGACTAAGGCCTCCAAGTTAGCCTCAACTTTTGGCCTAATTGCATAGGGTACAGGTCGGGCTTTGTGAAACTTTGGCTTGCTGTCAGGTTTAATGTCCAGTCTCACGCTGATCTTTTTCATGCTCCCAAGTTCCCCGTTGAAGAGTTCTGCATGTTTGTTTAACACTGCAGTCAGACCTGACTCCCCTTTTGACATCATGCGGACTGCAGGCCAGTCCAGCGTGATTTTCTCTAGCCACGCACGTCCCAGTAGCGATGGGTAATTTCCCTTTACCACATATAGTGGCAGTTTTGCAGTCTGTCCGTTCAATTTAACTGTCACCTCAATGACGCCTCTCATGGCCACAGGTTCGCCGGTATACGTCTTTAGCACAATGTTTGTTGGCTGAAGGGTAAGATGCTTTAGCATTTTGTTGCAGACAGTGTCCTCTGAGTCCGTACTCTTTCAGTCGTTGTAGTGTCGCATCCAAGTTCAGAAGATGATCCTCCTCATTTGTCCCAGTGACAAGGATGTCGTCCAGGTAGCACTGGACTCCTGGCAGTCCACTCAAAATCTGATCCATTGCCCTTTGGAATAGAGCAGGGGCCGACGTAATTCCAAACGGAAGGCGGCAGTACCTGTATAGCCCCTTGTGTGTCACAATTGTCAGCAGCTCCTTTGATTTGTCATCGACATGCATTTGTAGATAAGCCTGGCATAAGTCTATTTTGCTGAACTTTTGCCCTCCGGCCAGGCCCGTAAAAAGATCATCAATGAGGGGAAGAGGGTACTGTTCTGCAGACAGCATCGGGTTAATAGTCACTTTAAAATCCCCGCAGATTCGAACAAGGTCAAGGCGATCGTGGCGCGGCTGTGTCCACCTCCATCCGCACTGATTGTCCCTCCACCAGTGGTGACACCCAGTAGCCATTTGAATCACTTGCAACCGTCAGTATGTGCACCTCTTCCTCCTCAGAGGTGTCGCTCCCCTCTGTTTTGCTTGTTCCATCATACTGCACTGAATGAACACTCTGTTTCCTCTCTTGTCCAAATACAGACATTTTGCTTCCATGCTTCCCAGCTCTGTCTGTTCTTTTTTTACCTCTACAGTCGCGTTCAATGTGACCCTTTTTGCCGCAATTTTGGCATTTCAGCTCCGTACACCAGCAGTCATTAGCGTGATGGCCCGTTTTCCCACAACGGTAACATGTGCCGTTCCGCGCACCTTTAGGCTGAGACGACACCTTATGAACTCTCCCTGTTGAACTCAACTGGTGAGCCTCCTTTTCCGCCATCTCCATGGAGACACTAACTTCAATGGCCTTTTCAAGAGTAAGGTTGTCCTCAGTAAGAAGGCACTTCTGTGTGGCTGCATTTTGCAGACCACACACGAGTCTGTCTCTAATGGTGTCCTTCAGCGCCTCCTTTAATTCGCAGTGTTCTGATAACCTTTTTAAAGCAGCAATAAACATCGTCACTGATTCCCCCTCCTCTTGATTCCGTTTGTGAAATCTAAATCTCTCAGCAATAACCAGAGGTTTTGGTGAAAAATGTGCTCCAAGAATTTCCACTAGTTGCTTATATGTTTTAGTTCTTGGCTTATCTGGCTGCACGAGGCTGCGAAGTAAATTGAATGTCTTCGGCCCGATTACACTCAAAAAGGTAGGCACGACCTTTTCATTTGCCACCGCATTCGCCAATACAAAATAGTCAAAACGTTCCGTATATGCGCTCCATTGCTCCACATTTTCATCAAAATCACCAATGTTTCCTAATATAGTAGCCATCTCACATTTCAAATTAAAATTTCTGTTTACTCACTGCACCCGTAACGTACACAGATTCATCCGTTCCTCGTTGCCACTTGTTGTGTCGGTACCTTTCTACCTAGGCGCAATTTAGGACTCAGAACTCAGAGATTCAAACATGAAGTGCTTTATTGGAAGGAAAGGACGTTCTGGTAAGTTCCGAACAAAGAGAGCTAAACTTAACAGAGAACACCCAACCATTTATCTCCTGTGACAGCGCCACCACAGGTGGGAGGAGAACACAAAATACATAACACCCTCTACCTGTCATTGCTAGCAGCAGGCAGAAAGGCAAGGGGCGCCACACAATATCCAGTCCAGGGTGCTATCGGGGTATTGCACGCTCGACTGACGTCACGATCTGCGGATACAGGAGATTGTAGCGGTAGTGTTTGGGGCTGATCGTGGTGGGATTCTGAGGACCAAGGTGAGATAGTTTTAAGGGCACCGACGCTGATGTAATAGGTGGCAGGTGAACTTGAGATGACAGAACCAACCTGTCAATGGTGAGAGAGGTTGTTCCAACGAGGTGACACTGGATAGAGAGTTTGCTCCAAACACTTGCAGCCAGCTTAAAGCTCAATCTGTCTTCCAAATGCAGTAAGCAACAGCTTCTGAGCTTGGAAAGTGAACAGCTCTGAGATGGGAGCTTTTACAGCACATTTGCAGCTGTCAAGTAATGAGATGATTCAACTCCCGACCTCCTTACCTGATGTGATCCCCGAGCAGCGTGGACCCCGTGGGCGACCTTGTAAAATGAGCTCAAAATACTGTTAAATGGGCTGTTAGCAAGGTCATAATGACCTAAATTGCCTCCCCTGCCGCTGCATGTTGGGTCTGTTCAGCCCTGACAGACCTGACATCTGGGAAAGTAGTGTGGCGGCGGGATAACAGCAGGTTCCTGACCCGCTGTTGGCAAAAATAAATTTCCCGCCCAACCCACCACCAAATGCACCCGCTGAATCCCCGAAAAACTCCCCCCTATGATTCTATGATTAATCAATTTTATGGGTGTGTTACAATTTTTTTCATAATTGTGTAATTTGTACTTTTGTTAAGCTATAAATGTTATTTCAAGATGGTCTAAGTGAAGAAGGAAAATGGTGGCTATAAACAGCGTTAAGAAATTATTTCAATGATTTCATTGGTCAGTTTGGGTTTTTTCTGGCTTATGAATGGTAGCTTTGAGAAAATGTGAATAATTTGTTTACTTACTTTTCTGCTGGTCATTTGGTAGATTTACTACTTATGTTTGTTCAAATGCAGCCAGTTAGATTTTTTATTTGTAATTTAACAGATAAGTGGTTATTTAAATCATTTTTTCCTCTCTATAAACATGTGACGCTTTGGAGGTGAAATGTTCTGAGGTGTGGTGGTTTTTTTGTGTGGCACCTCTGAGTTCATACTTTCAAGTGTATTTCCTTTGAGAGATGTGATGCTATCTTGCACATTAGAAGTAAGATTTATAATCATATAGACTGTGCGCCCCTATTCCTATTTAGCACTTTCATATGAAGTCTTGATAAATGTATTTGATTCACATGAACATTCCATGGGGATGTGCAAAGCTTTTGCTATGTTGATGAATCTTTATAAAACCGTATTTGGAAAAATGTCACTGAATTAATAGTTTCTATTTTGAAAACATGAAATATTCTCAATTTTAATAAATCCAGTTAGTATGTGTTTACAATGTTGGATTCCCTGGGGGATTAGCAAGAATCACAACATTCACCACAAATTGCAGCTTTCAAATACTTCCAAAGTTTATATTTTTATTATTAAAAATCCCTTTCCGAGCTTTGTGTACGATATGGGAATTCAGCAACTCTGAAACAGAAGATTGTGGGTTCAAGTTCCACTCTAGAATTGAAGTATATAATCAAAACAATACTCCAGTGCAGTGATGCAGTGATGATGTGCTGCACTGTTGAAAATGTTGGATGAGATGTTAAACTGAGGCCCCATTTGTCTGATCCAGTAGTTCAGGTAGCATTATTTGAAAAAGAGCAGGGTGGTATACTCATGTCCTAGTCAACATTCCTCCCTCAACCAACACCACCAAAAACAGAATAATTGATAATTCGTCTCAATATTGCTATTTATGAAATCTTGTGTACAAAATAGCTACTATATTTGCCAACAGCCACTGCATTTCAAAGGAATTCACTGCAAGACCATTTCCACAACATCCTAAAAAGAGACCATACTAACATATTGTAGGCCTCTGAGCACCCATTTCATACAGGTGCGCAATGAATCAAGAGCTGTGCTGCAAAAGCACATGGAAAATCTGGAGTGGGACAAATTTACAAAATTTTGTCGTGTGTGATAAGGCCAGAGCATTCACAAAGTGAAACCTCAAATACTTTAAATTCTTTATCCAAGAAATTCTAGCACTGTTTTCCACCATTAGAAATGCGGTAGAGTGGCACTTTTGCTACCTATCTGGCCTCGCTGTGACCCTGTCCGAAATGCGGGCATGACATCATTAAGATACGCGCCCACAAAACAGACCTGGTGGGATTTTCAGTGGCACATTGCTGCTCTGTCGGAGGGAAACAGGCCAGTGTAGCCAAAGATTTCATATGCAAAAAACAACTTTCCTGCTTCTCCCTCATTGGTGATCCCCATTATTCAATTGTAATCAATTTCTCTTGGATCATTTATTCTAACTGAGTGGCTTGCTAGGCCATCTCAGAGGGTAGTAAAGACTGGAGTTGCATAAATGCTAGACTTGGTAAGGACGGCAGGATTTCTTCCTTAAAGGACATTAGTGAATCAGTTGAGTTTTTACGGCAATCTGCAATCACTTTTATGGTCACATTTACTGACAGCAGCTTTTTATGTCCAGATTTTTTTAACTGAATTTAAACTGCCATGGTGGGATTTGAACTCATTTCTATGGGTTATTAATCACTAGTTCAGTAACATAACCACGACAATACCATACCCGTATATTTCTCATCTTATACTCAGTAGCTAATCTTGGAAAATCCACTGAGTGCTAAATAAATCCAGTACTTTTTGTAGGAAATTGCCACCTGCAAAAGCCTATATGAGTTTGAACATAAATTACCATTTGATTGTTCTAGATGAGATAAATGTTTCTGTTAATTTAAGAGGGTTGTGCAAAAGGGCTAGCTATCTCCCAATAAAACGAGCTTTGTGATGTGGCTAGTCACCTTGCTATGCAATTTAAGAAGGTTTTGCTTTGAAAATGGCCCTAAGATATCAATGTGACAGTCCAATTTAGATTTTAGATGAAGTTGCAATTGTTTACTACATTTCTTTTTCAATGTACTATAAATTTGGCAACATAAAACGCCATCTTACCTGAGGAAATAAGGCAAACGGATTACTAACACTAACTGAACAGCAAGTAAAATTGGATATTAGGTTGATATTTTGCTGTCTGCTAAATTTTAGTAAAAAATAAATATGAGGAAAGAGTGGCAGTATATTGGTATATGATATGAAGACAGAAGCAGAAGTGTTCTTGCAGTTGAAGCAATAACAACATCCGAGGGATAAAGCTGGGTTTGAGGTTGGTGAGAGCGACAGGGTCAGTTCTGTATAATACATACATGTTTTACACTATTAAGATTTATTATATATTGGGACAGCAAAGTGGCAGAGAAGTGAGAATTGATGCATTTTGGAAGGAAAAATTAGAAGAGGCAATATAAAATAATTGGTACAATTTTAAAGGGAATGCAGGAACAGAGAGATCTGGGGGTTCACATGCACAAATTTTTGACGGTGGCAGGACAAGTTGATAAGGCTGTTAAAAGTTATGGTAAACCTTTAAAAAGCAGTGCTTAGATCTCAGCTATAGTATTGTGTCCAATTCTGGGCACCATACTTTAGGAAGGATGTCAAGGCCTTGGAGAGAGTGCAGAGGAGATTCACCAGAATGGCATAGGGAATGGAGGCATAGTGGTTATGTTACTGGACTAGTAATCCGGAGGCCTGGACTAATAATTTGTGAGTTAATTAAATAAATCTGGAATAAAAAAGCTAGTATCAGTAATAGTAGCCATGAAACTATCAGGTTGTTGTAAAAACCCATCTGGTTCACTGATGTCCTTTAGGGTAGGAAATCTGCCATCATTACCTGGTCTGGCCTATATGTGACTCCAGACCCACAGCAATGTGGTTCACTCTTAACTGCCCTCTCAAATGGCCAAGCAAGCCATTCAGTTGTACACAACCGCTACGAAAAACAATAATAAGAATAAAACCAGACGGACAACAGCACACCCAGCCCAGTCGACCCTGCAAAGTCATCCTCACTAACATCTGGGGACTTGTGCCAAAATTGGGAGAGCTGTCCCACAGACTAGTCAAGCAACAACCTGACATAGTCATACTCACATACCTTTCAGCCAATATCCTCCATCACTAGTTGGGTATGTCATGTCCCACCAGGTGGCGGCACAATGGTATACAGTCGGGAAGGAGTGGCCTTGGGAGTCCTCAGCATTGACTCCGGACCCCGTGAAGTCTCATGGCTTCAGGTCAAGCATGGGCAAGGAAACCTCCTGCTGATTACCATCTATATTCATGGAGCCTCCTCCTCCCGTTAGTTGTTTAGTTGTCCACGACCATTCACGACTGGATGTGGCAGGATTGCAGAGCTTTGATCTGATCCGTTGGTTTTGGGATCGCTAAGCTCTGTCTATAGCATGCTGCTTCCACTGTTTAGCATGCATGTAGTACTGTGTTGCAGCTTCCCCAGGTTGGCCCCTCATTTGTAGGGACACCTGGTGCTGTTCCTTGAAGCTCTTCTGCACTCCTCATTGAGCCAGTGTTGGTCCCCTGGCTTGATGGTAATGGTAATGGTCGAGTGAGGGATATGCCGGGCCATGAGGTCACAGATTGTGGTGGAATACAATTCTACTGCTGTTGATGGCCCACAGTGCCTCATGGATGCCCGGTTTTGAGCTGCTAGATCTGTTCTGAATGTATCCCATTTAGCACGGTGATAGTGCCACACAACACGATGGAGGGTGTCCTCAGTCTGAAGATGGGATTTCGTCTCCACAAGAACTGTGCAGTGGTCACTGCTACCAATGCTGTCACGGACAGATGCATCTGCGACAGGTCGATTGGGGAGGACGAGGTCAAGTAGGTTTTTCCCTCATGTTGGTTCTCTCACCACCTGCCACAGGCCCAGTCTGGCAGCTATGACCTTCAGGACTCGGCCAGCTCAGTCAGTAGTGGTGCCACCGAGCCACTCTTGGTGATGGACATTGAAGTCCCCCACCCAGAGTACATTCTGTACCCTTGCTTCCCTCTGCTTCTTCCAAGTGGTGTTCAACATGGAGGAGTACTGATTCATCAGCTGAGGGAGGGCGGTAGGTGGTAATCAGTAGGAGGTTTCCTTGCCCATGCTTGACCTGAAGCCATGAGACTTCATGGGCTCAGGAGTCAATGTTGAGGACTCCCAGGGCCACTCCCTCCTGACACTATACTACTGCGCTGCCACCTCTGGTGTCTGTTCTGCCGGTGGGACAGGACATACCCCGAGAGCGTGAGTCCCGAAAGCTGTGTTGCCTGCCCGGTGCCAGGGTTAAGGACATCTCCTCGGGGCTGGAGGGGAACTTGGAGTGGGAGGAGGATCCAGTTGTCGTGGTCCACATAGGTACCAACAACATAGGTAAGACTAAGAAAGAGGTTCTGCTGAGGGAGTATGAGCAGCTAGGGTCTAAATTAAAAAGCAGAACCACACAAGTGCCAGGCAATGACCATCTCCAACAAGCGAGACTCTAACCATCTCCCCTTGACATTCAATGGCATTACCATCGCTGAATCCCCCACTATCAACATCCTGGGGGTTACCATTGATCAGAAACTGAACTGGACCAGCCATATAAATACTGTGGCTACAAGAGCAGGCCAGAGGCTGGGAATTCTGCAGCGAGTGTCTCACCTCCTGACTCCCCAAAGCCTTTCCACCATCTACAAGGCACAAGTCAGGAGTGTGATGGAATACTCTCCACTTGCCTGGATGAGTGCAGCTCCAACAACATTCAAGAAGCTCGACACCATTCAGGATAAAGCAGCCCGCTTGATTGGCACTCCATCCACCACCTTCAACATTCACTCCCTCCACCACCGGCGCACTGTGGCTGCAGTGTGTACCATCTACAAGATGCACTACAGCAACTCGCCAAAGCTCCTTCAACAGCACCTTCCAAACCCGCGACCTCTACCACTTAGAAGGACAAGGGCAGCAGATGCATGGGAACATCACCACCTACAAGTTCCCCTCCAAGCCACACACCATCCTGACTTGGACCTGTATCGCCGTTCCTTCACTGTCGCTGGGCCAAAATCCTGGAACTCCCTTCCTAACAGCATTGTGGGTGTACCTACACCATATGGACTGCAGCGGTTCAAGAAGGCGGCTCACCACCATCTTCTCAAGGGCAATTAGGGATGGGCACTAAATGCAGACCTAGCCAGCGGTGCCCACATCCCATCAATGAATTTTAGAAAAAGGTAATAATCTCTGGATTACTACCTGAGCCATGAGCAAATTAGCATAGGTTCAGTAAGATCAGAGAGTTGAATGCGTGGCTCAAGGATTGGTGTGGGAGAAATGGGTTTCGATTCATGGGGCACTGGCACCAGTACTGGGGAAAGAGGGAGTAGTTCCATTGTGATGGCCTTCACTTGAACCATGCTGGGACCAGTGTCCTGGCAAATTGAATAACGAGGGCTGTAGATAGGGTTTTAAACTAAATAGTGGGGGGGGGGGGGGAAGGTTTAAGTGAGGGGAAATTTAGAAAGTTAAAGAGGAAGGACAGGGCAATATTGCAGGGTAGCGATATGGGCAGTGAAAACCAGAGTGTGACAGGAAGGGACAGAGTGTACAAACATATGGGTGGAGCTTAAAAACAAGAAGGGGGCAAGCACTTTGCTGGGAGTGTACTATAGGCCTCCAAATAGTCAGGGGGAGATAGAGGAACAGATATGTAGGCAAATCTCAGAGAAATGTGCAAATAATAGGGTAATAATAATGGGGGATTTCAACTTCCCCAATATTAACTGGGATAGTCAGAGTGTGAAAGGCTCAGAGGGTGTAGAATTCTTAAAGTGCATCCAGGAGAGCTTTTTGAGCCAGCATGTAGAAAGTCCTACAAGAGAGGGGGCGGTACTGGACCTAATTCTAGGGAATGTGGCCGGCCAAGTGGAAAAAGTGCTAGTAGGTGAGCACTTTGGTGATAGTGACCATAATATGGTAAGATTTAAGGTGGTCATGGAAAAGGACAGGGATGGGCCGGAAATAAAGGTTCTAAATTGGGGGAAGGCCGATTTTAATAGGATAAGGCAGGATCTGGCCAAAACGGACTGGGATCAGCTACTTGTAGGAAAATCCGCATCGGAGCAATGGGAGGCTTTCAGAAGGGAGATTGAGATCATACAATGGCAACATGTTCCCATAAAGGGCAAGAGTGGTTCCAAAAACCACAGGGAACCTTGGATGTCAGGGGATATACGAGAATGGATTAGGAAAAAAAGGAGGGCTTTTGGCAGATACAAAAGGCCAAAGATGGAGGAAGCCCTAGAGGAGTACAAAAAATGCAGGGGGATACTTAAAAAAGAAATTAGGAGATCAAGGAGGGGCCATGAAATAACACTGGCGAGCAAAATAAAGGAAAATCCTAAGATGTTTTATAAGTATATTAAGGGTAAGAGGATAACTAGGGAAAAAATAGGGCCCATTATGGACAAAAGTGGCAATCTGTGTGTGGAGCCGGAAGATGTAGGAGGGGTTCTAAATGAATTTTTTGCATCTGTTTTCACTATGGAGAAGGACGATGTAGACATAGAAATAGGGCAGGGGGACTGTGATATGCTCGAACATATTAACATCGAGAGGGAGGAGGTATTGGCGGTTTTAGCTGGCCTAAAAATGGATAAATCCCCAGGCCCGGATGAAATGTATCCCAGGCTGCTGTGTGAGGCAAAGGAAGAGATTGCGGGGGCTCTAACACATATATTCAGGACCTCTCTGGCCACAGGGGATGTGCCAGAGGACTGGAGAACCGCTAATGTAGTACCATTATTCAAGAAGGGTAGTAGGGAAAAACCGGGGAACTACAGGCCAGTGAGCCTAACATCAGTGGTAGGAAAATTATTGGAAAAAATTCTGAGGGACAAAATTTGTCTCCACTTGGAGAGGCAGGGATTAATCAGGGATAGTCAACATGGCTTTGTCAAGGGAAGATCATGTCTGACTAATTTGATTGAATTTTTTGAGGGGGCGACTAGGTGTGTGGATGAGGGTAACGCAGTGGATGTGGTATACATGGATTTCAGTAAGGCCTTCGATAAAGTCCCGCACAGGAGATTGGTCAAGAAGGTAAGAGCCCATGGAATCCAGGGTGCCTTGGCACATTGGATACAAAACTGGCTTAGTGGCAGAAGGCAGAGGGTGATGGTCAAAGGTTGTTTTTGTGACTGGAAGCCTGTGGCCAGTGGGGTACCACAGGGATCGGTGCTGGGTCCCTTGCTGTTTGTGGTCTATATTAATGACTTGGATATGAATGTAAAAGGTATGATCAGTAAGTTCGCGGATGATACAAAAATTGGTATGGTGGTAAATAGCGAGGAGGGTAGCCTCAGTCTGCAGGACGATATAGATGGGTTGGTCAGATGGGCGGAACAGTGGCAAATGGAATTTAACCCGGAAAAGTGCGAGGTGATGCACTTTGGGGGGACTAACAAGGCAAGGGAATACACAATGAATGGAAAGACCCTAGGCAACACGGAGGGTCAGAGGGATCTGGGTGTGCAAGTACACAGATCCCTGAAGGCGGCGGAACAGGTGGATAAGGTGGTAAAAAAGGCATATGGGATACTTGCCTTCATTAGCCGAGGCATTGAATATAAGAGCAAGGAGGTTATGATGGAGCTGTATAAAACACTGGTTAGGCCACAGCTGGAATACTGTGTGCAGTTCTGGTCGCCACACTACAGGAAGGATGTGATCGCGTTAGAGAGGGTGCAGAGGAGGTTCACCAGGATGTTACCAGGGCTGGAGCGCTTCAGCTATGAAGAGAGACTGGGCAGATTGGGTTTGTTTTCCTTGGAGCAGAGGAGGCTGAGGGGGGACATGATTGAGGTGTACAAAATTATGAGGGGCATAGATAGGATGGATGCTGAGGAGCTTTTTCCCTTAGTAGAGGGGTCAATAACTAGGGGGCATAGATTCAAGGTAAAGGGCGGGAGGTTTAGAGGGGATTTGAGAAAGAACTTTTTCACCCAGAGGGTGGTTGGAGTCTGGAACTCACTGCCTGAAAGGGGTGTGGAGGCAGAAACCCTCACAACATTTAAGAAGCATTTGGATGAGCACTTGAAATGCCATAGCATACAAGGCTACGGACCAAATGCTGGAATATGGGATTAGATTAGACAGGGCTTGATGGCTGGCGCGGACACGATGGGCCGAAGGGCCTCTATCCGTGCTGTATTACTCTATGACTCTCTGGGCTAGATTTTCAGTTGCTTGCGCCAGCAGTTAGCGCCTTACGAGAAGTGATTTTCGGGCGCTATGCGTGTAGCGCCCGGGTGCAGCGCAGTTTGCGCCCCGCCCCAAATTAAGTTGCCCGTTAGCGCCGGCGCAAAGTTTAGCGCCCGCCCGGATGCGCGCGCAGAAAATGACGTCACATCCTCGTGCAACGCCCTTTGGCCGCCCCGATTGCAAACTTCAGTCGGACCGCCCCATTGTGCGGCGGGCGGCCGGAGCGTTTGGAAAAAGGAACGCAACACAACCAGCGCGGGCCCCGGGGGGCGCTAATTAAAGGGAACGTCCTCTCCAGTATAAAGGCCAGCCTTTTTTCAGAAAACAGTCTTGTGCAACGCATTTCTGGAGACACAACAAGGAGGATAGCTAACTGGTTTCAAGCAGCAAGAGCCAGGTGTTTTTGGACTCAGGCCATAGCGCTGCAAGTGGCCATTTGGAAATTAGACTGTTTGCCAGGATTTGATGGGGGCTGCATGGGGTGCCAACGCGCAGCTGCAGCGCCATGTCCGTAGGGCTCGCAGACGCATTGTGAGAGGGGCAGCCCTGGCTAGAGGCAGAGGGGGCTACAGGCGTCGGCCACGTAGGCCTTACCCAGTCAGGCTATACCGCCAGCAGCGCTCCTACCTAAACATGAGTGCCGCGCGATGTGTTAGAAGGCTCCGATTCCGAAAGGAGGTGATTGCAGAGATCTGCCACCTGCTTCGCCGAGATCTGCGGCCAAAGCTCAGGTGCAGGACGTCTCTGTCGGTGGAAGTGAAGGTGACGGTGGCATTGAACTTCTATGCCACCGGCTCCTTCCAATACGCTGCTGGGGACATAGCAAACATCTCCCAGTATGGCGCGCATCGCTGCATCCGCCACGTGACCGAAGCACTGTTCAGAAGGAGAAGCCAATTCATCTCCTTCCCCATGGCCCTCGAGCGCCAGCATCAGCGCGCATTGGGATTTGCCAGACTCGGGGAATTCCCCTTGGTGCAGGGCGCCATTGACTGTACGCATGTGGCTTTGCAGGCCCCTCTGGAGCATGGCGAGCAGTATCGCAACAGGAAGGGCTACCATTCTCTGAATGTGCAGCTGGTATGTGACCACAAGCAGCGCATCATGGCAGTCAATGCCAGCTTCCCAGGCAGCAGCCACGATGCCTTTATCCTGCGGCAGAGTACTGTGCATGACATGTTCCAGGCACAGCCTCCCCCAAGAGGATGGCTCATCGGGGACAAAGGCTATCCTTTGTGCACCTGGCTCATGACCCCGCTCCGCGCGCCCAGGACCGCTGCTGAAGAGGCCTACAACGAGAGCCATCAAACCACCCGCAACATCATCGAGCTAACTATTGGGGTCCTCAAGCAGCGGTTCCGCTGCCTTGATCGCTCCGGAGGAGCTCTCCAGTATTCGCCGGACCGGGTCTCCCAATTTGTGGTGGTTTGCTGCATGCTACACAACCTGGCTATCCGCAGGACTCAGGCACTGCCACCTGATGTTGGACCAGCACCTCAGGAGGAGGAGCAGGAGGAGCATGAGGAGGAGGAGGAGGAGGAGGAGCAGGAGTACGTTCCCAGGAGGGAGCGACCAGGGCCAAGGGCCGCACGACGCCACCTTATTACACGGTACTTCTAAGCCCCCTGTCAGGGAATGGCCAGGGGCCATGAGGGAAGATGAATGCAGCCGCTCCGCAAGCCCTCAGCCGGCGAAGCCAACAAACACTAAGAAGAACAACCATGGGGACTGCATGAATAAAGATAATTTTTTATTGCACAAAAATGAAAAGCCCTTCCCACATGAATCCTCAAAAACAATAAACGGGCCCCACAAAAAGCCCAACAAACGACTCACTCCCACGAACTGGGGAGGAGTCACTCCACCTTTCTTCAAACCGGGCCTCAACGTCGGCCTAACGCAAAAAATAAGCCCTCCAAAAGCACAACCATGGGCAAAATAAAGATGGCCACCACCATATTAAAGGAAAGCTGCCCACACCCTCTACTGAGTGGCCCGCGAGGGCGAGACCTTGGCCAGCCTTTTGCCTCCCCTGCCCGGCCTGCTGCTCCTTCGCAAGCTCTGCCCAGTGGCTGCTGCGAGGCTGGGGGAAGGCGCCTGAGGCTCAGATGCCCTTCCGCCAGATGCCGCTGGGGGGCGGCCTACACGGCGTTTGGGCCTCGAGGGGCCGTCTGCTGAGTGGCGCACCTGAGCCTGGCCACCATCAGCTGCAGCCGCTTGCCCTTGACGCCCCAGTGGGGGAATGGCAGCGACGGATGGCGCAATGTGGGCCAGCTGGCATCTGGGATGCGCTGGCTGGTGCTGTGGCGCGGTGGCACTCGGCCGGGCCCGCACTGCAGGATCCGCAGCAATCAGCCGACGGGCGGCTTGCTGGGATGGTCCAGCGCGGCGGCTGCCCTGGCGATGCCTGCCTGAGACAGCGCGTGTGGCAGCAGTGAGTGCCCCTGTGGTCCTGGTGTGCGCGCACATCACATCCGCCAGGGTCTTGACGGCATCAGTCAGCATGCGGCCACTCGCGGCAGTTGCTGCCCCGAACTCGCGCACACTGGTCGCCAGCGACTCGATGGCCTCAGGCATGCGCCCCACCACGCTCATGAGCTCCGTGTGGCGCCGGTCCGAGTCGTCGGCCATCTTATCCAGCTTCCGCACCTCCTCCGAAGTGAAGGTGTCCGGACTGGAGTCGCGACTCTCCCACTGGGGAGGAGGGGGCCGAACTGGGGGACCCTTGCCGCGTTGGTGACGGCGAGTGTGCCGAGCAGCAGCACTCCCCTCTGATCCTTCCCCCCTTTGGGGGGAAGGCCGCGGGCCACGCGCACGGCTGCTGGGTGGCTGGACGCCACTGGTCCCAGAAGCTGCATTGCCCTGCGACAGTTCCTCCAGGCACTCGTCCAGTGAGGAGGTGTCAAGCATTTCCTCCTCTCCTGCGGGACGTGACTGTTCCCCCGAAGGTCCGGCTTGCTCCTCCTCCTCCTCCTGGTCGGAGGTGCTGTCACTGGCAGCTTCAGGGTCCTGGTCGTCACCAGCTGAAAGCAGGAATGCACAAGAGTAGCTTCAGAGTGAGGAGACGGCGTCAGTGAGGGAGTTAGGACTGGTGGGATTCAGCGCATTGGTGGGACAGTGGCAGAGGAGGTAGCTCGGATGGGCCAGTGCGACGCGAGAGGGCCAAAAGGCGAGGTCCTTACCATTGCCGGGCAGTGGAGGGTCGGATACACCGCACGCTGTGGGGACAATCACACGGGCTCCCATGAGCACACACACGCGCTCCTCCAGCCGAGTGAGCTTCTGCAGCTTGGCGCGGCCACCCCTGGCACGGGCCTGGCGATTAAACGCTACTTTAGCCTGCAAGAGAAAGGACGGGCTGTAAGTGCGCAGTGAAGCCCTGATGTAGTGTGCACTGCCTCCCATGGTGGAATAGCTTGGACAGAGTGAAGCCCTGATGTAGAGTGCACTGCCTCCCATGGTGGAATAGCTTGGACAGAGTGAAGCCCTGATGTAGTGTGCACTGCCTCCCATGGTGGAATAGCTTGGACGGAGTGAAGCCCTGATGTAGTGTGCACTGCCTCCCATGGTGGAATAGCTTGGACAGAGTGAAGCCCTGATGTAGAGTGCACTGCCTCCCATGGTGGAATAGCTTGGACAGAGTGAAGCCCTGATGTAGTGTGCACTGCCTCCCATGGTGGAATAGCTTGGACAGAGTGAAGCCCTGATGTAGTGTGCACTGCCTCCCATGGTGGAATAGCTTGGACAGAGTGAAGCCCTGATGTAGTGTGCACTGCCTCCCATGGTGGAATAGCTTGGACAGAGTGAAGCCCTGATGTAGTGTGCACTGCCTCCCATGGTGGAATAGCTTGGACAGAGTGAAGCCCTGATGTACTGTGCACTGCCTCCCATGGTGGAATAGCTTGGCCAAAGTGTAGAGTGCCGAATGGCCATTTGATGCTCATGACTGTCCCAATGCTGCTGGCTGAGGGCTGGCCAATAGGACTTTCAGCTCCCTTTGCCCATCATGTCAGGTGTACATGCAAGAATGAGGAGGAGACTGGAAAGGCTACTCACCTTCACAATCCTGGTCAGATCGTTGTATTTTTTACGACATTGTTTGTGGGTCCTGGGGGCCTCGCCGGTGAACGTCACCCTCTGAGCGATCTGCTTCCAGGCTTTGGTGTAGTCATGGTGGGTTGGATTCCTCCCACTCTCTGGAAACAAGATCTTGCGCCTCACCTCCAGAGCTGTGACCATTATGTCCAGATCACCCTCTGAGAAGCGCAGGGCACGCTGACGGGCCTTCTCTGGCGTTGCCATGACTCCCTGGGGCTGAGCAGCAGTGTTGAGGCCTCTTTGCAAGGCTGCAGTGTGCAGGGCGTGGCAGCAGACCAATTCGTCCCTTCCCCCTTTAAGAGCTGGTCGGCACCACGGGGTCTGCTGTCAGTGCAAAAATGACCGCACCCGCGCTGCGCCCCGCCTGGGCGCTATCCCTCTGGACCGCCGGCTTAGCGCCTAAAGGTAGGAGTGGAACGCCTCTTTTAGCGCTCCACCACTCTCTTAGGGCGAAGCCACTGAATTTCCGGCAACGGGGCGCTACTTTGGGGCGGGCGCTAACTTCGGGCGGGCGCTAAGGTTAGCGCCCCAAAACTGTCTATACTGAAAATCTAGCCCTCTGACTCTATAAGAGTGCACCAGCAAATAAGGTCAGAATAGGGAAAAATGATAAAAAGACAAAATTAAAGGCTCTTTATCTAAATACATGCAGCATTCGTAACAAGATAGATGAATTGACAACACAAATAGAAATAAATGGGTATGATCTAATAGCTATCACAGAGACGTGGTGACCAAGGCTGGGAACTGAATATTCAGAGGTATTTGACATTTCGGAAGGATAGACAGAAAGGAAAAGGAGGTGGGGTAGCTCTGTTAATAAATGATGAGATCAGAACAATAGTGAGAAATAATCTTGGCTCGGAAGTTCCAGATGTAGAATCAATTTGGGTGGAGGTAAGAAATAGTAAGGGAAAGAAGGTACTGGTGGGAGTAGTATGTAGGCCCCCTAATAGTAGCTACACTATAGGATAGAGTATAAATCAAGAAATAATGGGTGCTTGTAAGAAAGGTACTGCGATAACTGTGGGCGATCTTAATCTTCATATAGATTGGACAAATCAAATTGTCAAAAGCAGCCTTGAGGATGAGTTCATAGAGTGTATTCGGGACAGTTTCTTGGAACAATATGCTGTGGAACCGACCAGGGAACAGGCTATTTTAGATCTGGTAATGTGTAATGAAACAGGATTAATTAATGATCTCACAGTAAAGGATCCTCTAGGGAAGAGTGATCATAACATGATAGAATTCCACATTCAGTTTGAAGGTGAGAAACTTGGGTCTGAAACAAGAGTAATAAAGGCAATTACAAAGGTATAAGGAGAGAGTTGGCTAAAGTGGACTGGGAAATAGATTAGAAGGTAAGACGGTAGAAAAGCAGTGGCAGACATTTAAAGATATATTTCAGTGAGAAAGAAAGACTCAAAGAGAAGGATGAACCAACCATGGCTAACCAAGGAAGTTAAGGATGGTATCAATTTGAAAGAAAAGGCATACAATGTTGCAAAGATTAGTGATAGGCCAGAAGATTGGGAAAATTTTAGAAACCAGCAAAGGATTACTAAAAAAAATAATAGAGGGAGAAAATAGCTTAAGAGAGTAAACTAGCAAGAAATATAAAACTGACAGTAAGAGCTTCTACAAGTATATAAAAAGGAAGAGAGTAGCTAAAGTAAATGTTGGTCCCTTAGAGGACAAGACTAGGGAAATAATAATGGGAAACAAGGAAATGGCTGAGGCATTGAACAAATATTTTGTATCTGTCTTCACAGTAGAGGACACTTGAAGCATCCCAGTAATAATAATCAAGGGGCTATAGGGAGGGGGAACTTAAAACAATCACCATCACAAGAGTAAAGTACTAGGCAAACTTATAGGACTAAAGGTGGACAAGTCCCCTGGACCTGATGGCCTGCATCCTAGGGTCTTAAAAAAAGTGGCTACAGAGATAGTGGATGCATTGGTTGTAATCTTTCAAAATTCCCATGACTCTGGAAAAGTCCCAGCGGATTGGAAAACCGCAAATGTAACGCCCTTATTCAAAAAAGGAGGGAGACAGAAAACAGGAAACTATAGGCCAGTTAGCCTAACTTCCGTCATTGGCAAAATGCTCAAATCCATTATTAAGGAAGTAGTAGCAGGGCATTTAGAAAATCAAAATACAATCAGAGTCAGCATGGTTTTATGAAAAGGAAATTGTGTTTGACAAATTTATTAGAGTTCTTTGAGAAGGTAACGAGCAGGGTGGATAAAGGGGAACCAGTTGATGTAGTGTACTTGGATTTCCAAAAGGCATTCGACAAGGTGCCACATAAAAGGTTACTGCATAAGATAAGAGCTCAAGGTGTTGGGGTAATATATTACCATGGATAGGGGATTGGCTAACTAACAGAAAACAGAGAGTAGGGATAAATGGATCATTTTCAGGATGGCAAACTGTAACTAGTGAGCTGCCACAGGGATCAGTGCTGGGGCCTCAACCATTTTCAATCTATATTAATGACTTGGATGAAGGGACCGAGTGTACTGTTGCCAAATTTGCTGATGATGCAAAGATAGGTGGGAAAGCAAGTTGTGAGGAGGACATAAAGAGTCTGCAAAGGAATGTAGATAGGTTAAGTGAGTGGACAATAATTTGGCAGATGGAGTATAATGTGGGAAAATGTGAAGTTATCCACTTTGGTAGGAAGAATAGAAAAGAAAAATATTATTTAAATGGAGAAAGACTACAGAATGTGGCGGTACAGAGAGATTTGGGTGTCCTCGTACATGAAACACAAAAAGTTAACATGCAGGTGCAGCAAGTAATTAGGAAGGCAAATGGAATGTTGGCCTTTATTTCAAGGGGGATAGAGTATGAAAGTAGATAAGTCATACTACAACTGTACAGGGCGATAGTGAGGCCACACCTAGAGTAATGCATACAGTTTTGGTCCCTCTATTTAAGGAGGGATATACTTGCATTGGAGGCAGTTCAGAGAAGGTTCACTAGGTTGATTCGTGGGATGGAAGGGTTGTCTTATGAGGAAAGGATGAGCAGGTTGGGCCTATACTCATTGGAGTTTAGAAGAATGAGAGGTGATCTTATTGAAACATGTAAGATTCTGAGGGGGTTGGACAGGGTAGATGTTGAGAGGATGTTTCCCCTTGTGGGGGAATCTAGAACGAGAGGGAATAGTCTCAGAATAAGGGGTTGCCTATTTAAGACAGAGATGAGGAGGAATTTCTTCTCTCAGAAAGTCGTGAATCTTTGGAATTCTTTACCCCAGAGAGCTGTGGAAGCTGAGTCATTGAACATATTCAAGGCTGAGATAGACAGATTTTTGAGCAACAGGGGAGTCAAGGGTTATGGGGAACAGGCAGGAAAGTGGAGTTGAGGCTCGAGGGGCCAAATGGCCTGCTCCTTCTCCTCTTTCTTATGTTCTTATGTTCTTAAAGGAAGATGGTTGTAGTTATTGGAGGTCATTCATCTCAGCCCCAGGACATCGCTGCAGGAGTTCCTCAGGGCACTGTCCTCGGCCCAACCATCTTCAGCTGCTTCATCAATGACCTTCCCTCCATCATATGATCAGAAGTGGGGATGTTCGCTGATGATTACACAGTGTTCAGTTCCATCCGCAGCTCCTCAGATAATGAAGCAGTCCATGCCCGAATGCAGCAAGACCTGGATGACATTCAGGCTTGGGCTGATAAGTGGCAAGTAACATTCGCGCCACAAAAGTACCAGGCAATGACTATCTCCAACAAGTGAGAGTCTAAACACCGCCCCTTGACATTCAACGGCATTACCATCGCTGAATCCCCCACCATCAACATCCCGGGGGTCACCATTGACCAGAAACTTAACTGGACCAGCCACATAAATACTGTGGCTACAATGCAGGTCAGAGGCTGGGTATTCTGCGGCGAGTGTCTCACCTCCTGACTCCCCAAAGCCTTTCCATCATCTAAAAGACACAAGTCAGGAGTGTGATGGAATACTCTCCACTTGCCCGGATGAATGCAGCTCCAACAACAATCAAGAAGCTCGACACCATCCAGGACAAAGCAGCCTGTTTGATTGACACCCCATTCACCACATTAAACATAAACTCCCTGCACCACCGGCGCACTGTGGCTGCAGTGTGTACCATCTACAAGATGCACTGCAGCAACTCGCCAAGGCTGCTTCGGCAGCACCTCCCAAACCTGCAACCTCAATCACCTAGAAGGACAAGGGCAGCAGGCACATGGGAATACCATTACCTGCAAGTTCCCCTCCAAGTTACACACCATCTTGACTTGGAAATATATCGTCGTTCCTTCATTGTCGTTGGGTCACAATCCTGAAACTCCCTCCCTAACAGCACTGTGGGAGTATGCTCACCACAAGGACTGCAGCGGTTTAAGAAGGCTGCTCACCACCACCTTCTCAAGGGCAATTAGGGATGGGCAAGGCCTTGCCAGCTATGCCCACATCCCAGGAACGAATTAAAAAAAATCAGGGATGAGGGATTTCAGTCGGCAGGGTTAGTGACGAAGTTCCACAGTGAAAGCAATCCCAGTGTAACTTTTGTAATTCCTCTCCTTTTGTTACAGCTGTTTTGACTCACTCTCTGGAGCTCCCTCCTCAAAGTTCTTCATCTCTCCATTTCTCTCTCCATCTTTAAAAGTCTTTCTTTTTGAACAAGCTTTGGTCACCCCTCCTAATCTTGCCCTCCATGGGTCAGTGTCTGTTCCCTTAGTATAAAGCATTTTTGGACATTTTCTGCCTTAAAAGTTCTATATATACACAAGCGACTGTTGTTTTTCTGGTTGTGAGGATATGCACTAGATGCAAGTTTGTTTCATGTATATTCTGATGAAGTGTATAGCCAGCTGCAGGGCAAGTACTTCACTGGACACTGGGGTCACACATGAAGAAAATGATCAAAAGAAAAACAGAAGGATAATCAAGTTTTTCAAAAGCTTGAACTTTTGCACTTGTCAATTTTTCAAATAAAAGATTGCTTTTTGCAGCACAAAAATTGTACTACCAACCACTGAAGGAAGGGCACACAAAGACTTGGTCTATTATCATATATAAAATTAACAGCATTTTAAAAATGCAACGAAGTGCACAATTGCTGTAAGTTGCATCAATGAACTCAAAAGTTAAAAATAATTACTAAATGCTGCATAAAAATTGGCCCTTGCAGAAGTAGTGTGAAAACATTATTTAACATCTTTTTCTCATATGCTTCATAATAATATATTGTAATGCCTTGAAATCACACATAGATTATCGTGCCTCATCTGCTGAACTAGAACACAAATTATTTTATGCATCTCTGGTACCTGCAGTAGTTCTATACTTCTAGTGCTTATTTAATGCAAAGTAATTAATGGGTCAAATTCCTTTTGTGTCACCACAGAGGACTCATCTTTATCCAGGTCTACTGAATCCAACACTGAGCAAGTTCCAAGAAACACTGAGGCAGTTAAGGCCGGTTTCGAGAGAAAAATGGCGGCAGCCTTGCTTCTGACCACTTCCGGTGCAGCCCGCTCTGGACGACATCTTGGTAAGTGTGATAGCTTGGGTGCGACATGCATGCGCCGGCAGTATGCAGAACAGGCAAATTGTGATGCCAGTCAGTGTGTAATGCTGATTTGACACACAATCTGCAGTTTTTGGTGTCACTATTCCAACAATCCCCTCTCCTAAATATGCACAGCTGAACGTGCGTTCAGCTGCACGAGGGATCTCCCACCAGTGCAATTTAAAGGTTTACATCCATTTGCAGTTACGTTGATTATTTTTCTTGTACTAGCTCTTGCAGAGTTTATATGAATATACTGGCTTGCTGGAAGACATTTATAAAGTTGTTAAAGTGTGCAGGGAGTGCTGCTTGTGTTGGGAAGGCGTTGGCTGCTACTGGCAGGCCTCTGACTACACCACTTGCTCCCAGTCATGGCAGCTCTACTTGCAGTCCCTTCACGCTGCAGCATGACAGGGAGATGGAGCAGAGGCAGCAAAGAAGACAAGCTGCTAGCGGAGGAGGAGGGCTCTCAGCAGGAGGCCTTACCCACCTAGGGACTTCAGGGAGCACTTCTCCTACCTGCACCTAAGCCAGGAGCAGTGTGTTCGGCAGCTCTGCTTCACCAAGGAGGTGGTCACTGAACTCTGCTACCGCTTGGAACCAGTTCTGCAGCCTCAGAGTTGTCCATCACTTCCACTCCTAGATCACCACGTGCAGATCCTGCCTCTATACTACCTCTAAAGTTCGCGCAGTGCTATTTTCTGAGCTGGTGCCTGGGAGTGTCAGATCAAGTGACGGTGTCTCTTATTCTTCATCACTCTCCTCCGCTACTTCTTTCTGCATAGGCTGGACTGGTGACAGTTCTTCGGTATCTGAAAGGAGAAAGGCACAAGCATCGGGTTGTGGTGAGGGGAGGGTGGGAAAGCAAGGTGTGCATGCTTACACCATCAGCAGCTTGGAAGTGAGAAGAGACTGTGGGATGAGGGGGAAGTGGGATGTGAGAATAAGGATTATGTATGAGTCATCAACAATGCTTTCAGGCGTGCCGATAACCACGGCCTCAGTGACGGCCCTTCCAATTATACCGAGAACCCTCTCCTCCAGCGGAGTCAGGTTCTGCAGCCATGCTTGCCCCCCCCGCCTGTTAGCTCATGTTGGCGCCGGTTATGCCCCACCTTAGCCTTCAAAAGAAAGCGAAGCGTGTCAGTGAGTTTGCTGCAATGTGTTTGGGTGATGTGCCCATGACGGTTGAATAGTTGGCATTGTGTGCAAGGTGTGAGATGTGGGTCTGAGGCTTTTAACAGTGGTAAGTGTGTGAGGGTGAGGTGAAGCTATGATTGTGCAGTATGAGTCATGATTGCTGGTGATTGTTGGTAGGCGCAGAGCAGACATCCCACGATATTGGGCACCCTGTTGAGCGCTGAGCCAACCAGAAGTGCGTTTAGCGCTGAGCTCAGCACTTCAATCATGTTAATTAGCAGGCAGCATGATTTCCGCTTGCTGCCTGCATTACTTTCAACGGGTGTGGGCAGATCGCGCATTGCGATATCTGTGCCCATTTTCGGGCCTTATCCAATTTAGCCCCCTACATCTTTACATCGGTATAAACTATTATCACCTACCAATTCAGCAGATTCCATATTAGACTGTTGAGTATCAAGAGGTAATTCAGGCATCACTAGATTCTAAAAAGGCACTCTCTGGGTTTAGAGCCCAGAGAATCTCAAAAAACAAATGAGGGAATACAACAATCATAAGAGCCAGACCCCGATATCCACACTGCCAACCAAGAGCTTGCTGCGGAAAGATAATGGGACGCTAATTTTAACGCCCTGAAAAAGTTAGCGCCCCCGCGGCCGATTGTCCCAGGTAGCGCCCCGAGAGGGAGGAGGGGCGCTACTGGAAGCGCCCCGCATCCCTCTTGGGGCGCTGCGAGCCAATATCGCAGCGCGACGTGCCGCAGCACCAAGCGCTGCGACAAGTCGCGCCGTGGTACTGCAGGCCTTCCTCTCTTTATTAAAGGGGAGGGGCCTGGTGCAGCGCGACCCGGCGCCCAGCTGGGCCAGCAGGGATTGGGAGTGCCGGCAAACGAGTCCGTACGTTGAGGAGCCAACTAGGGAACAGGCTATCCTAGATTGGGTATTGTGCAATGAGAAGGGGTTAATTAATAATCATGTTGTGCGGGGTCCTTTAGGGAAGAGTGACCATAACAAGATGGAATTCTTCATTAAAATGGAAAGTGAAGAAGTCCAATCCGAAACTAAGCTCCTAAATCTAAACAAAGGAAACTACGAAGGTATGAGGAGTACGTCGGCTATGATAGATTGGGGAGCTTCATTAAAAGGCACAACGGTGGATAGGCAATGGCTAACATTTAAGGAACGAATGCATGAATTGCAACAGTAATACATTCCTTTCTGGCGCAAAAACACAAAAGGAAAAGCGGCCCAACCATGGCTAACAAAAGAAATTAAGGATAGTATTAGCTCCAAAGAGGAGTCATATAAAGTTGCCCAAAAAAGTAACAAGCCTGAAGATTAGGAGTAGTTTAGAGTTCAGCAAAAAAGGACCAAGAGATTGATTAAGAGGGGAAAAATAGAGTATGAGAGTAAACTTGCAAGGAACATAAAAGTGGATTGCAAAAGCTTCTACAAGTATGTAAAAAGAAAATGATTAGTGAAGACAAATGTAGGTCCCTTACAGTCAGAAACGGGAGGATTTATAATGGGGAACAAGGAAATGGCAGAGCAATTAAACAAATACTTTGGTTCTGTCTTCACGGAAGAGGACACAAATAACTTCCCAGAAATGCTAGGGAACCAAGGGTCTAGTGAGAAGGAGGAATTAAAGGAAATTGGTACAGGTAGACTATCCTTTATCCGAAAACCTCGGGACCAGCCGTGTTTCGGTTTTCGGAAAATTTCGGATTTCGGAAGGTATTTTATAAGACTGGGAAATTTGTCGGGGGTGGGTCGGCAGGGGGGTCGGCGGGGGGTCGGGGTGGGGGGTCGTCAGGGTCGGCGGTGGGGGTCGGCGGGGGTTGGGGTCGGGGTCGGCGTGGGTTCGCGGCGGGGGTCGGGGTCGGCGGGGGGGTCGGCGGGAGTCGGCGGGGGGTCGGCGGGGGGGTCGGCGGGGGTCCGCGGGGGGTCGTCGGTGGGGGTCGGGGTCGTGCGCCACTCTGGTCATGTCGTGCACACGACTTACGCTGAACGAAAAAACCTTCGGTTTTTAGAGGGTTTCGGTTTTCGGAAGTTCGGATAAAAGGTAGTCTACCTGTATTAATAAAAAAATAGTGCTGGAGAAATTAATGGGACTGACAGCTGATAAATCCCCAGGGCCTGATAATCTGCATCCCAGAGTACTAAAAGAGGTAGCCATGGAAATAGTGGATGCATTGGTTGTCATCTTCCAAAATTCTATAGATTATGGAACAGTTCCTGCAGATTGGAGGGTGGCAAATGTAACCTCACTATTTAAAAAAGGAGGGCGAGAGTAAACAGGGAACTACAGACCAGGTTAGCCTAACATCAGTAGTAGGGAAAATGCTAGAGTCTATTATAAAGGATGTGATAACAGGACACTTAGAAAATATCAACAGGATTAGACAAAGTCAACATGGATTTATGAAAGGGAAATCATGTTTGACAAATCTACTGGAGTTTTTGAGGATGGAACTGGTAGAATAGATAAGGGAGAACCAGTGGATGTGGTGTATTTGGATTTTCAGAAGGCCTTTGATAAAGTCCCACATAAGAGGTTAGCGTGCAAAATTAAAGCACATGGGATTGGGGGTAATATACTGGCACGGATTGAAAATTGGTTAACAGACAGGAAACAGAGAGTCGGAATAAATGGGTCTTTTTTGGGGTGACAGGCGGTGACTAGTGAGGTACCGCAGGGATCAGTGCTTGGGCCCCAGCTATTCACAATATATATCAATGATTTGGATGAGGGAACCAAATGTAATATTTCCAAGTTTGCTGACGACACGAAACTAGGTAGGATTGTGAGTTGTGAGGAGGATGCAAAGAGGCTTCAAGGCGATTTAGACAAGTTGAGTGAGTGGGCAAATACATGGCAGATGCAGTATAACGTGGATAAATGTGAAGTTATCTACTTCGGTAGGAAAAACAGAAAGGCAGAGTATTATTTAAATGGTGATAAATTGGGAAATGTTGATGTACAGAGGGACCTGGGTGTCCTTGTACACCAGTCACTGAAAGCAAACATGCAGGTGCAGCAAGCAGTTAGGAAGGCAAATGGTACGTTGGCCTTCATTGAAAGGGGATTTGAGTACAGGAGCAAGGATGTCTTACTACAGTTATACAGGGCCTTGGTGAGACCACACCTGGAGTACTGTGTGTAATGTTGGTCTCCTTACCTAAGAAAGGATATACTTGCCATAGAGGGAGTGCAGCGAAGGTTCACCAGACTGATTCCTGGGATGGCAGGGCTGTCGTATGAGGAGAGATTGGATCGACTAGGTCTATATTCACTAGAGTTTAGAAGAGAGGGGATCTCATTGAAACGTATAAAATTCTGACAGGGCTAGACAGACTGGATGCAGGGAGGATGTTTCCCCTGGCTGGGGGGTCTAGAATGAAGGGTCACAGTCTCAGGATACGGGGTAGGACATTTAGGACTGAGATGAGGAGAAATTTCTTCACTCAGAGGGTGGTGAATCTGTGGAATTCTCTACCACAGAATTCTGCGGAGGCCAAGTCACTGAATATATTTAAGAAGGAGATAGGTAGATTTCTAGACACAAAAGGGTCAAGGGGTATGGGGAGAGAGCGGGAATATGGTATTGAGATAGAAGATCAGCCTTGATCATATTGAATGGTGGAGCAGGCTCGAAGGGCCTACTCCTGCTCCTATTTTTCTATGTTTCTAATATACAAAGATGGAGACAGCTGGCAAAGCAAATTAGCCTTTTAGTCAATCTGTTTACTGCAATGAGATGAAACATCAACCCTTCTTGCTTTTCTCTAATATTGTCATTCAGAATGTCATTAAGCCACCTGAAGATCTTTCTACAAGGGTTTAAGGACTGCTACCTAGTTCTTCGCTGGCTCCATGGGGATGATTTTAACTTTCACCGGAGTGCAGTAAACTCAGCATTGCGGATCAGCTGCCTGTTATACACTCACTGGATTTTCCTTTCCATTGACTTGAATCGAACGAAAAATCGGACGGTTTGAATAATGGGCGGGTGATCTGGTACTACCAGTTTTCCACCTGGCAGCAAATGTTACAATCTACCCACATGTATTATCACTTTATGGAGGATGTGTTGTGTAAAAAGTTCTTTTAAAGTTAGTTCGAAATCTATGAACTATGCAAAGTAACATACTTTTGGAGCTGATATGTTGAAATTTTATACACTGATGAAACAGAATTCACTTTCGTTATCAATCTATAACTTGTTGCTCATATCTTCCATATTGATTAAAGTCTGTTCTGCAAATTATGGCCATCCCCATTACTGTAGATACTGTTGTGTAATATTCCCATGGCTGCGTACTGTAGCTTTAAAACATTGCGCAGAAAACTGTATTTACTTTTATATTTATGAATACAACTGATATTTGTAGAGATTTTACAACATAGTGGAAATTTACTTTATGGCCAAAAATGTTTGAGTAGTGATCCCCACGCCTGTTGGAAATCTACAGTCCTGACCCTGCCAATCACCATTGTGGGAGCACCAGCAACACAAGGACTGCAGCAGTTTAAGGAGAAGCCCCACAACCACCTACATAGGGCAATAAATGTGAACTTTCCAGTCTTGCACAAATCCCAAGAACAAATTTTTTTTTAAATTAGGGGGGAAAATTCATTAGTGACCATTTTGGGTCACTAACATCGCCTGGGCGCTAACTTCAGTTTTAGCGCCCCAAGAGAGAGGTGGAGCACTAATTCATGTGCTCCACTTCCTTCTTAAGAGTGCTAACCCCGAATATTGGGGTGGTGCGTTCTGCAGCGCTACGCACTGTGCCATGTAGCGCTGCCGCATGGAACGGCTCCTCCCTTCATTAAGGGGAGGGCCCAAGCCCACAACTCTGTGGGGCCCTACCTGGAACACCAAGGAGCGGGGTGCCGTGCCAGCAGCCTGGCACTCAAGAGGAGTGCTGGGCTGCCAGATCGCGGCACAGACCCCGCATTGAAAGACGCAACAGGCCGCGACAAGTAAGTTGGCTGATTTTTTTCCCCCGCCTGCCACCTCCCCTTTATTTACCGCCCTGCGAACCTCCTGCGGCTCCGTTCCCGCCCCCTGAATCAGACGCTGTCATTGCCCGAACCAATTTTGCAGGCGGGACGAGAACGTCGTGATCACCTGCGCAGCGCAGCGGGGCGCTATGGGTTACCGCTGCCGCTAAACTCCCGCTGAATTTAGCGGGAGTCGTTAGCGGCACCACTCCCGGGCGAAAAGTCATTTGCGCCCCGTTAGTGCCCCCAGAGGCGCTAACGGGAGGCACAAATGCACCGAATTTCTAGCCCTTAGCATCTAATAAACTGGTAAGTCTACAGTGTGTGACTTCATGGCACAAAAGTTCAAAAAATGTGATCACTGATGTAGCACTATTTTTTGAAAGAACCAATGACATTAGTCCTTTAAATATGAGGATTCAGATTTTGTACCAAAACAGTAAAATACTTGCTTTTCACATTCTATCTTTACGCAGAGACTAAATGCAACTGTTCTAACAAAAACCAAACCCGGTCAATAATCTAAAAGCAAAAATCTTCGGATACTGGCAAATTGAGATAAAAACATTAAATGCTGGAAACAGTCATCAGGTCAGGCAGCATCTGAGGAGCGAACAAAAGGAGTTGACATTTTGGGTATGGGTCCAGGGTTTTCTGCTTTCTTGCTTGTCTATAATCTGTCTGGAACATTAACATTGCTCAGCCTCACAACAGTACTCTACCATTTTTAATTAAAGTTTGCTACAGACTAAGCTATTTTTGTTAACTGTCACAGCCATTTCATCAAAAATGTATGTTATATCTGCAAATCTACGCTCTGTCACCAAGGGCAATACTAGGCAAAGTTGATGATGCTCACAAAAAAAATCAATATACAACATTTGCATGGTTTTACTTTTTGAGTTATTGCTGCAAAGATTACAGTCACACAGAGTCAAGTAGAGATTATCATTGATAGTTCACATGATAAGAACTGGCTAGGGTAATGCACATTATAAATAAATTATGCTTTCTTTAAATAAAAATTTCAAGTTATAAAGCAGATACTTGGATAATAAAGCATGATAAATATAAATAACATTCGTATAACATAGATCACCCAGAATGAGTCTTGATGTTTATTTTATCAAATATGCAGTAAATGGTTAATAGTACTTCAGTTCATCTCATTACATAAGGGTCATAAGTAATTCATTAAAAATAATCCTATATTAAAATAGCAGTCGCATTAAAACACCTCTGTTGCATGTAACACGTTCCTTTTATCTACTTTTAATCATTGAGCAAACACGGTTAAAAGTATGCATACTAATGTGATTGCGATGTGCCCTAAAGTGCCCAAAATCTAATATTGTTAGCCTACCTCTAACAACACGTTTTCATTAACTGTGAAGTAGGTATAAAACTAGAAAATAGGGCAAAGATATATATCTAGCTATCAAGTAAAAAGCTCTGTGCTATAGTGAATTTTGTGAGTGCAGAGAACATGTGTCAATTTTCTTTAGGAACATTTGCCAGTTTTCTTCTTCATTAGTAAAATGTTTGGTTCTGTTTTTCTGTTTTGTAATTGGTTATTTTCTACTTTCACTATCTGAGCCATTCTCCCCACACCTTTTAATTATCTCCCCCCATAAATATTCTCCCAATCACACTACAGTACATAGAAGACAATTTTTGGATTTCAACATGTTCTCCCCAATCAATATATGTGATAAAGTACCACATAATAGACTTAATAGCAAAATTAAAGCCCATGGGAATAAAAGGCCAGTGGCAGCTTGGATATGAAATTGGCTAAGTGACTGAAAGCAGAGAGTAGTGGTGAACAGTTGTTTTTCAGACTAGACGGAAGTATACAGTGGTGTCCCCCAGGGATTGGTATTAGGACCACTGCTTTTTTTGATATGAACTTGGGTATACAGGGCATAATTTCAAAGTTTACAGATGACACAAAACTCGGAAAACTAGTAAACAGTGAGGAGGATAGTAACAAACTTCAAAAGGACACAGACAGACGGGTAAAATGGGCAGCACATGGCAGATTCAATTTAACGCAGAGAAATATGAAGTGATGCATTTTGGTAGGAAGAATGAGGAGAGGCAATATAAACTAAATGGTATAATTTTAAAGGGTGTGCAAGAAAAGAGAGACCTACATACACAAATCTTTGAGGACGACAGAACAAGTTGAGAAGGCTGTTAAAAAAGCATACAGGGTGGGTCCTTGGCTTTATAAAAACTGGCATAGAGTAAAAAAGTAAGGAAGGCATGCAAAACCTTTATAAATCAATGGTTAGGCCCCAGCTAGAGTATTGTGTCCAATTCTGGGATCACACTTTAGGAAAGATGTCAATGCCTTAGCAAGGGTGCAGAGGAGATTTACTAGAATGGTATGTGGAGTGATGCGGAATTTCAGGTATGTGGAGAGACTAGAGAAGCTGGGGTTGATCTCCTTCAAGCAGAGAAGGTTAAGGAGAGATTTAATAGAGGTGTTCAAAATCATTAAGTGTTTTGATAGAGTAAATAAGGAGAAACTGTTTCCAATGCCAGGAAGGTCAGTAACCAGAGGACACAGATTTCATTTAATTGGCAAAAGAACAAGAGGCAAGTTGAGGAGAAATTATTTTACGCAACAAGTTGTTATAATCTGGAATGCACTGCCTGAAAGGGTGGTGGAGGCAGATTCGATAACTTTCTAAAGGGAATTGGACAAAAAAATGTGCAGGGCTATGGGGAAAGGGCAGGGGATGGGACAAATAAATAGTTCTTTCAAAGAGCTGGCTCAGACACGATGGGTGGAACAGCCTCCTTCTGTGTTGCATCATTCTATGATTTTATGATTCAACCGCATTGGAAAAAATAGGTTTGAAATTGGTCTTGGGCTCGTTTTCAGGCCCAGAATCGGTGCTATGCGCCCAGCCAGAAGGTCCGAGGCCTGCTGGAAATCGGGTCTCTGGTCTCATTTCAATAATTTAGGCGAGCTGTAGGTATGATGGGCGAGTTGGCTAAGGTAGATTGGGAAACTACATTAAAAGGTATGATGGTAGACAAGCAATGGCTAGCATTTAAAGAATTAATACATAATTTGCAACAAATATACATTCTTTTAAGGCACAAAAATCCCACAGGAAAAGTGGTCCAACCGTGGCTAACAAGAGAAATTAAAGACAGTGTTAGGTCAAAGTAAGAGTAGTAAGCCTGAGGATTGGGAGGATTTTAGAATTCAGCAAAGGAGGACCAAAAAATTGATAAGGAAAGAGAAAAAAGAATATGTAAATTAGCAAGAGACATAAAAACAGATTGCAAACGCTTCTATAGGTATGTAAATAGGAAAAGATTAGTGAAAGTAAACGTGGGCCCATTAGAGGCAGAGACAGGAGAAATTATAATAGGCAATAAGGAAATGGCAGAGACATTAAACAAATACTTTGGGCTGGATTTTGCCGTGCTCAGAGGGCGGGTTTGGAGGCGGGTCAAAGGGTAAAATCATTTTGATTGACAGCGGGTTGCGATCCCGCCGTCAACCCGTCTCCAAACAATTTTCCCACGTGTCGGGTCCCCGATTTGCGTATGGACCTGACACCTAGCGGTGGGAAGAGGATTAAAGCCAATTTACCTGCCTATTAACAGGTAGTTGTTAGCAGTTCAGGCTACTTTTAATTTTGCTGTTTCTGCCTTGGGTTTCCCAACATCTGGACACCACGCCAGGTAAGTGTGGCATGTTGTGAATCTGTTGTAATGTTTCTGGATTGATGACAGCTGCAGAAGTGGTGTGAAGGATCCAATGTTGCACTGGTGAGTCTCAGAAGTACGAAAATTTGGGAAATTAATTTTTAATGCATTTACACATTTCTTTAGGTAACAAGTTTTGAAATCCATGTCCCATGCCACCTCATTGGGAGAACCTCTCTCACCAGTGACAGCTCGCTTCTGTCACCTCACCTGCAGCTGCCATCTATTCCAGCCTATGGAGGGAGTCATTGGAGAGTCTGGGTGCAACAGCTCACTTTTGTACAGTGATTTATCAGTGTTTGCAGAACCTCAATGCTGTCAAACACTGAGAAATCAGCTATCAAAAAAAATTATGCGTAGTCCCTTTAAGAAAACCGGCAGATGACATGTCATCAAATGACGTCATCTGACCTGCTTCCTCTTAATTGGCTGACAAGGTCAATCAACATAAAATCATGTCTGTGGGCCGGATGCAGTTGGGGGCAGGACTGGAAGCCGGAAACCACGTGACCCGCACCTAACTCTCCTCCATTGAAAAAATCACGGCCTTTGTATCTGTCTTCATGGTAGAAGACAGAAAACATTCCGGAAATAATGGGGAACCAAGTGTCTAGGGAGAATGAGGAACTTAAATAAATCAGTATAAGTAAAGACATAGGGGGAGAAATTCAGTATCGACCCGTATGGGGCGTGATTATCGGCTGGGTGCAAAGTTTAGCGCCTGGCGCTAATTATCGCCTCCGACTGCAAACTTGGCTTTTATCGCCCCTGGAGGTGATTGGAACACTAAATCAGGCGCTGCACACCTGTCTTACGGCGCAAAGGCCGAGGATTAAGCGCTAACTCAGAGCGCTGGCGAAGCTCATGTGATGTCAGTCAGCGATGGAACACAGGCACACTGTCGCCGGCCAGTTCTTAAAGGGGATTGGGTCGGTCTTGCTCTCCATCCACACCCTGCTCATTGCAGCCTTGAATCTAGGCCTGGAGAGACCTGTACATCAAACCTGTTGGACAGAACAATGGAGAGACCCAGGGAAAGAGCTCAGAGTGCAGTCCCCACAGTCTCTTCTAAATCGATGCAAGGAAGATCAAATAAAAAAGAACCTGCAAAGTGCTGCTCAGTACCCAAAACTCAACACAGCTTTGAATATCTCCTGCAGTCTCTCTCTCTCACTCAGAATGTGTGGTGAAAAAATTTCGCTGACAAAAAAAGGCAGGAAGCGGTCGCCTTTAAATAGCGCTCCCCCTTCCTGACTGCAAAACGCTCCCCTCCACCTGTCGTTGCTAGTGGCAGGCGGTAAGACAGGGGGCGCCACGCAATATCCGGTCCGGGGCGCTACCGGGGCGTTGCACGCTCGACTGATGTCACGATCTGCGGGTGCAGGAGATCGTGGCGGTAGTGGTTAGCACCGCCACAAAATGTAGTCAATTTCATGAGCGGCGCAAACATCGCCTTCGCATGGGTGCTAGTTGCTTTGCGCCACATTAGCGCCCTCTTAAGGCGCTAACGGGAGGCACAAACCAACCGAATTTTTCCCCATAGTACTGGAGAAATTAATGGAACTCAGTGGCGACAAATCTCCTGGACCTGACGACTTGCATCCTAGGGTTTTAAAAGAGGTAGCTGCAGAGATAGTGGATGCACTAGTATTAATCTTCCAGAATTCCCTAGATTCTAGAACAGTCCCCAAGGATTGGAAGGTAGCAAACATAACCCCACTATTTAAGAAAGGAGGAAGAGAAAAAATGTGGAACTATAGGCCAGTTAGCCTGGCATCAGTAGTAGGCAAAATGCTAGATTCTATTATTAGGGACGTGGTAACAGGGCACTTAGAAAATCGTAATATGATTCGGCAGAGTCAACATAGTTTTATAAAAGGGAAATCGTGCTTGACAAATCTGTTGAGTTTTTTGAAGATGTAACTTGTCGGATGGATAAGGGGGAACCAGTGGATGTAGTGTATTTGAATTTTCAAAAAGCATTCGATAAGGTGTCACACAAGAGGTTATTACACAAAATTAGGACTCAGGGGATTGGGGGTTATATATTAGCATGGATTGAGGATTGGTTAATGGACAGAAAACAGAGAGTAGGAATAAATGGGACTTTTTCGGGTTGACAGGCTGTAAGTAGCGGGGTACCGCAAGGATCAGTGCTTGGGCCTCAACTACTTACAATCTATATTAATGACTTAGATGAAAGGACTGAGTGTAACGTATTCAAGTTTGCTGATGATACAAAGTTAGGCGGGAAAGTAAGCTGTGAGGAGGACGCAAAGAGGCTGCAGAGAGATATACACTGGTTGACTGAGTGGGCAAGAACATGGCAAATGGAATACAATGTGGGGAAGTGTGAAGTTATCCACTTTGGTAGGAAAAACAAAAGAGCAGAATATTTTTTGAATGGTGAGAGACTGGGAAATGTTTGCATTCAGAGGGACCCGGGTGTCCTTGTATTTCAATCACAGAAAGTTAACATGCAGGGACAGCAAGCAATTAGGAAAGCAAATGGTATGTTAGCTTTTGTTACAAAGGGATTAGAGTGTAAGAGTAAAGGAGGAAAAAATTGGGTGCTTTTGGGCCTCCCGTTAGTGCCCCCAGGCCCGGGCGCACCGCCACTAACGCTTCCTGTGAAATTCAACAGGAGGTTAGCGGCGGCAGTAGCCGGTAGCGCCCCGTTCCGCTGCGCCGCCAGTGATGACATCATCGCCAAACCCGCTAGCAAACTTCGGTTGCGCGTCCTAACCTATTGCCGGATGATATGTCTGACAGGGTCAGGGTGGCATTTTTGCAGCCGCGATGGTGCAAGTTAAAGGACAGGTGTTGGGCGGCCAATTTTTTTTTTGGCCAACTGCCAGCACCTGCCCCCTTCCCCTTTTTTATTCGGGGTGCCGGCCGCGATCGCTCAGTCTGGCACTCCTCTTGAGTTCCGGGCTGCTTTCCCGGCACCTCGCTCCCCAGTGGTCCAGCAGGGCCCTGTGCCTGCAGCACTCGACCCCTCCCCTTTAATCAGGGGAGGGAGGCCTGCAATACCGCGGCGCTACGTGCCAGTGCGCGTGGCGCTGTTGCACGTAGCGCTGCGATATTCAGTTGTAGTGCCCCAGGAAGGAGGTGGAGCGCTTCCAGTAGCACTCTGCCTCCTGCTTGGGGCGCTACCACAGAATTTACGGTGCAGGGCGCTAACCTTTTCGGGGTGAATCTTTGGAATTCTCTACCACAGAGAGCTGTGGATGCTCAGTCATTGAGTATAATTGAAAAGTAGCTACCCAGCGAAGTTAGCACCCCAAAGGGGACGCCACCAAATTTCTACCCCAAGAAGTTTTACAACAATTATACAGGGCAGTGGTGACGCCACACCTGGAGTATTGTGTACAGTTCTGGTCTCCTTACCTAAGGAAAGACATATTTGCCTTAGAGGGAGTGCAACAAAGGTTCACTAGACTGGTTCCTGGGATGATGGGATTGCCCTATGAGGAGATTGAGTAGACTAGGTCTATATTCCCTAGAAGATTAGAAGAATGAGAGGTGATTTAATTAAAACATATAAAATTCTTATGGGCTTTGACAGGGTTAATGCTGAGAAAATGTTTCCCCTGGCTGGGGAATCTAGAACACGGGGTCACAATCTCAGAATAAGAGGTCGGCCATTTAGGACTGAGATGAGGAGAAATTTCTTCACTCAAAGGGTCGTGAATCTTTGGAATTCTCTACCACAGAGAGCTGTGGATGCTCAGTCGTTGAGTATATTCAGACAGAGGTCGATAAATTTTTGGGAACTAAGGGAATTAAGGGATATGGGGATAGTACGGGAAGGTGGAGTTGAGGTAGAAGATCAGCCATGATCTTGTTGAATGACGGAGCAGGCTCGAAGGGCCAAATGGCCTACTCCAGCTCCTATTTTTTAAGTTCTTATGTAATGGCAATGGGTGGGGGGCCTCCCATTATAAAATCATAGAACGGTTACAGCATGAAGGAGGCCATTCGGCCCATCAAACCCTCTCTGCAAGAGCACTTCAGCTAGTCTTACTTCTCCGCCCTTTCCCCGTAGCTCTGTACATTTTTTTCCTTCAGGCACTTGTCGAATTCCCTTTTGAAAGCCACGATTGAATCTGCCGCCACCACCCTTTCAGGCAGTGCAGTCCAGTTCGTAACCACTCGATGCGTAAAAAAGTTTTGCCTCATGTTACCTTTTATATACCTCGGACAATTTTACTGTCTGTTTACATTGTCACAGGAGGCTTACTAGTTTATTCATTTTTTATATTGCATGACATATCAACTGGATAACAACAACAGAGAGACTGCTGCAACAAGGATTAATGTCTCACAGTATTGACCCTGCTGTTCAGTTGAGGCACAGAAAAAACTTGAAGAATCTGTATTGAGGGACCAGTGGATATATTACATATTTACCATATGCAGACTAACAAGCTGCAATGAAGAGAAACTATAGACCAAAGTTCCAAATGTGGTTAAGGTGATGATTTTAATTCCGAACACAATATATTATAATGAATTCCTTTGTCACCCAAGTGATCAATCTCTAGTCATTTTCTTAAAATGTTTACCAACTCTACTACTCCTATGAGGTAGCTTCAGCAGAGCTGGTGGAAGGATAGTGTTGCTCATATGGTGACCCTTGAGATACTCATGGCCTGCAAATTTGGGGAGCTCAAGCCTCTGTGCACCCGACTGCTGCCAGGGCATCTAGCCCAACTGGCTTTCTAACACTGTAATTGATATTGGTTGAAGGGATGGCAAGAGGGCGACTCATGCTGTTCCCAAAGTGCCACTGCCACTCCCACAAGAGAGTAGAGCAGACTGCCGAAAGTGAGTGACTCCTTGAAAACCCTATCTATTCAATTCACCAATCTGCCCAAGGTGGACAAACTGTCTCTACAAGGTAGAGCCTGCATGGCAGCCACTTCCACCTAATCTGCAAAGGGTGTGAACATTGAATCCTGTTGTGAGGCCGGTCTGCAGCAGTCCTGGAAGTGGCCACACTTTCCAAGGTAGACTGCAGAATCCTGATGCCATGCAAGATGACATCATACAGGTTGGAATTGGACTAGTTTATTTATTTTATTCGTTCATGGGATGTGGGCATCGCTGGCAAGGCTGGCATTTATTGCCCATCCCTAATTGCCCACGAGAAGATGGTGATGAGCCGTCACCTTGAATTGCTGCAGTCTGTGTGCTGAAGGTCCTCCCATAGTGCTGACTTTGTCGCAGCAGTTTGGTACAACTGAGTGGCTTGCTAGGCCATTTCAGAGGGCAGTTAAGAGTCAACCACATTGCTGTGGGTCTGGAGTCACGTATAGACCAGACCAGGTAAGGACAGCAGGTTTCCTTCCCTAAAGGACATTTGTGAACCAGTTGGGTTTTTATAACAATCTGGTAGTTTCATGGTCAACATTATTGATACTAGCTTTATAATTCCAGATTTATTTAATTAACTGAGTTTAAATCCCCCAGCTGCTGTGGTGGGATTTGAACTCACATCTCCGGATTATTAGTCCAGTCCTCTGAATTACTCGTCCAGTAACATAACCACTATGCTACCGTACCCCAAAGTTCCTCTATACTTTCAGCCATGGTGCTGAAACTCATTGGCAGACCTTCCAAAACTTGATATAACTGCTTATTTGAAGAAAGCAGTTTTCTTCTCATAGCTGGGCCCCTCCAGTCCTCATTCTGTTCTGCTCAGCAGAGATGTGAGAGGACCTCACCCTCCAGTGAGCTGTCTCCTGGGGTTTTCGTGCCACCACTACTTGCTGCTGCTCACTAGTGCTGGATGCTTCACCGTGTGCAGACCCCTCTAATTCACTTTCTAATACAGCCAGCGTATCAGACTCAGGGCAGGTGCTTGGGAGTGACATTGGCCCAGAAATTCGGGTCGGGGGCTTCCCACAGGTGTAAGCCCCCGACCTGCACTTACCTTGCGCGCCGGCCGTTGAGCTGTGGGCCCCCGTGGAATTGTGATCCTGGGCCTCCTCCAACTGCCGGCGCGCAGTGCTTGCGTATCCTAGGGGCGCAGTTAGTTCGATGTGTCCCCTGGGATCATGTGGGCCATGGAGAGCCAATGGTAGCAGGGAATGCTTCATTCATAAGTTTGACAGGAAGACCTGTCAAACCTATAAATACTACAAGCCCCAAAACATCACTAAATCTTCAAATAAATTTTTTAAAAACCATCACATTTTTAAAATAAACTATAAATTACATGAAATAACTATTTTAAACAATAATTTAAATTTTTGAAAAAATTAATTACATTTTCTAACAGGGCTAAAAATAAACTTACCTTTCTTTAAAGTATTCAAAAATAATAAACCTGTGGAAAAAATGTTTTAATTTTAAATAATTCACCACTTACCTTGTAAAAAGCAGGCCTTGCGACTGCTTTTTACATGTCTAACTTCTGGAGACTTAACCTCCCGGGAAAACCTGCAAAAAAAATGTAAGTTCGATGCGCACGCGCAGCCTCTCCTGCACACGCGTTCGACTTCTGAACCCCTTCTTTCAGGGGAATGGAAGTGCCGGTTTCCCACGCATGCGCAGTGCATGCAGGAAACTGGCACTTCCATTGGGCTTACGGGTGAGTACCCCGTGCGTACTCACCCGTGGAGACCTGAATTTCTGGGCCAATGAGTGACAGTGTCTCCTTGGAAAAATTCTCCTCCTCTCAGATATCTTCTTCCATGGCTACAGCTTTTGAGAATTTTACTCTTTATAAAGAGTAAAAGGATAGTCAAAGTAAGGGTGAGGCCAAAAATAAAATCTTCTTGTGGAAGCATGGCTGAGGTACTAAATGAGTACTTGCATCTGTTTTCACTAAAGAAGAGGATGCTGCCAATGTCACAGTAAAGGAGAAGGTAGTAGAAAAATTGGATAGGATAAAAATAGATAAAGAGGAGGTATTTAAACAGTTGGCAGTGCTCAAAGTAGAAAAGTCACCCATTCAGAGGGGTCAACAGTAATCCAAGCACTAGTGCCACAGGCAAAGAAGCAATTCAAAGATCTAGGACTTGAAGAAGATGCTTAGCTTTCTTATGCCTTGATGTTAATATGGCTTGTTGAATACTACACTTTTTTCATATTAATTAGTTCAATTTTCATTTGGAAAAAAAAGTTATTTAATTTTGCAACCAACTAATTACTCACCTGTGTTTTGCTGACAGTTAGAAAAGGGTAAACATCCTAATTGCTAACATCTATGAAATAGACAAAGAGAGACTTGTCCTAATTTGATTTGTTTTTTAAAAAAGCAAGCAAATTGAATTTTGAAAGCAATCAAACCTTCTCTGAGAGAAGCACATAGGAAGAGAGGGAAGGAAAGAAACAGGTCGAGCATGGGAGGGACCATGTGGGAGTGGCCGGAGGTGGTTGAAGGCTTAAGGGTGAGATGTGTGAGGAACGCAGAGAGGGGAAGGAAAGAATACAGGGGTTGAAAGGGTAGTTCGAAGGGAAAGAGGTAAGTGTAGTGATGGGAGTGAGGGGGTGGTAGGATGGAGAAGGGATAGATGTAATAGGAATGAGAGGGAGGAGAAGTATGTGTGTTTGGGGGAGAGGACTGGAAGGGAGCTGCTGACAGCCACATTTTCAGACAGCCCCCGTCTCAAATGCAGCCTGCAGCCATTGGTGGTTCCTTTCCTTACACAATACCACCAGACCCACTCAAAAAGAAAAGAAAAAGACACAGGCAGAAACATAAGAAGGCTTGAGAGAGAAGTAAAAAGAATAATGAGAGAGAGAAACGGAAGAGAAAGAGAGAGACAGAGCAGAAGAAGAGACAGAGAGAGAAACAGCAGTGTATAGACAACTGAGACAGGTAAGAGAGAGATCATATTATCCGATTTACCGAATACAATGTCATGGAAGATTGACTCGTATACTTCCAATCTATATTATTATTTCTTGCCAAATAGCAAAACTTAGGGAGTTTGGGAATAGCAGAGAAGTAGAGATTTTTCTGCAGTATAGGCTAAGGAGATGAAAGACATAAAATTGAGTTGCTACCATGCCACCATTGGCAGGAGGGTGCAATTAAAGTATGACAAGTTTATGTAGGTAGATATAGGAATTTATGATGGAAAGAGTTGACACAAAAGTGTCACTAAAATATGACAACAGGAAGTAAGGTTTTGTAAACAAGTAGGCCCGGAATTCGTTGTAATGATGATATTGGCAACTCAATGGCCCAGAACTTGCGGTGGGTAATAACGGCAAACTAACAGTGTTCACTGTTATTACCCCTTTGAAACTGACCGCACTTCAGGATGTCACGCGTGCGCATCTAAACGTGGAAATCCTGAAGTGCGGTCAGTCATTCACTGCTCCAATACTGGCTGCGCTGTGCCCACCCCCACCTCCCTGAGCTTCCAGTTGCCTGTCATTTCAATTCACCATTCCATTCCCACTCAGACTTCACCGTCTGCAGCCTCTTGCATTGTTCCACGGAAGCTCACCGTAAACTTGAGGAACAGCACCTCATCTTCCGATTAGGCACTTTACAGCCTTCCGGACTCAATATCGAGTTCAACAACTTAAGATCATAACCTCGGCCCCTATTATATTTTTATATTTTTTATCCACACTTTTGGTTTGTGACTTTTCCTTTTTTTCTCTCTCCCACATGACAGCTGTCTTTCACTCTGCCAGAGCATTTCACACTTCATCTAGAGCCATTGTCTGTTTCTTTACCTGTCCTATTACTATCTCGTCTCACCTTGAATATCTCTTAATGTCTCTTCTTTCATCCACTCCCCCATTTCCCAGCCCCCAAACTGCCTTTTGTTTCATTTCCTGCCTTTTCTCTCAGTTCTGTAGAAGGGTTTCAACCCGAAACATTGACTCTATTTCTCTCTCCACGGATGTTGCCTGGCCTGCTGAGCTTTTCCAGCATTTTCTGTTGTTATTTCGGATTTCCAGCATCCGCAGTATTTTGCTATCGTATTTTATATCTGTATTCTTTTAGATATTACATATCTTTATGTCTTGTTTCATAAAATTAGATGTACGCCACCGAGTTGAAAATTATTTATCAGATTTTTAAAACTATAATGAAAACAATTATTTATTTATGCGGATTTATAATTTCAGGTGAACTGCCTGCACATCAGGTTGTAGTTTCATTAAGGGCAGGATTTTAAGTGGCCGCTAGCATAAAAGTGACTGTCTGTGATCAGAAGAGTTTTTCTTAGATTTGTGGAGGCATGAATTTATCTCACAAAGGATCAAGTTACTTCCCAAGTCGATAGCTTTGTTTTGATTAAGAGAAAGACCCGGATTACTTAGATTGTTTCCCAATAATGCTCATTGCCTGCTAATTTGCATCAATAGGCAAGAGTTTGTGTGTAGCCTGTGCCGAGGTCCGCAAAATTCCCAAATCTTGAGAAATAAAATAATCTGCTCCCTCAAATACAAGTCCCTAAATCATGCCGCTGTCAGGACTCAAGTGCAATTTTTTATCAGTCTAAATGGTAGCGTTCTGAAGAAAGGTTTAAATGCAGCTAATTCATGATTGCCATTGATTTTAATAGGGGTGGAGCTATGCTAATTACATGATAGCTGTTTTTGGCGATGGGTAAAACAGGAGTGGCACAAAAGTCCCAGGAAATTATGGCATGGCATAAGTAATGGCATGGCATCACTCATGCCATAATTTTCTGAAACCTTTGCTCTAGAATAATGGTGTATGCTGTCAATGGCACAAGTTTTCAGCAAATTCCGGGATGCAGTGTGCACAGACATAAAATGTATTAGTGCTCAGCATGTTCATCTAGAATTCCTCTCTGTGCTATGGGGTAACTCCTGCTTTAAAATAGGAGAGCGAAAAATTTCAGATGTACTCACTGAGGCCGTGAAATTCGAGGTTGTAGCACGGCCATTACGTTGATAAAATGGTGGCCGCCTCACCACCAGCACGAACACAGTGACCGCCATTTTAGAGAGGTCGGCAGCGCTGCCATTGCCTAAGCTCACCTCTCCCATGTAAATATGCAGGTCATGACGTCAATCAGTGTGCAACGCCTGAATTGACGCACAACTGCGATTTTGGATGTCACTGCTCTCCATACCGCCCACTCCTAATCACGCACAGAAGAATGTGGTGCAGCAGTTGTACAGAGATGTTGTCAGCACTTCTTAAAGGGACACACACATCTTTCAGGTTAAGTTTCGATTTCATCTTTTGGAGTGTGTTTTTTTTTAACATTTTATTGGAGTAGTGGCTTGGTGCAATACATTAAAAAAGTTGTTAAAGTGTGTGCAGGGAGTGCTGCTGGACGCTTGCAAGGATGTGGATGTTAAAAGAAGGCCTCTGACAACACTACCTGCTCAGAGTCCTGGGGACTCTAGTTGCAGTCCCCCTTGGGCTGGAGATGAAGCAGAGGCAGCAAAGGGAACAAGCTGCTCACAGAGGAAAGAGAAAGAAGCAGAAGAGGAGGAAGCAGAAGAGGAGGAAGAGGAAGAAGCGGAAAGAAGGACGCAACCCAGACAGACCCTTTCTGCTCGGGATATCTGGGATGGAATCATCTGCCTGCGGTACTTGTGACCACAACCCCAATTCCCCTTTCAACATTTGTTCCACACCTTACAATCCCTCTGTTACTGACTATCGCAGTGTCCTCTTGGCCACAATGCTGAAATAAAAGCCACCACAAAGCAAACTTTCCAATCCAACTTTATCCATGTATGCATCCAATATTACACCAAAAAATCAACTAATCACCCTTGGCATTCCCATAGTGACTGTCTTGCATGTGCCTTTGCCTATCCTAGTGATGTCACGCAGTGCTACCCCAATGGCTGCAGCATGGCTGGTGGAAGGCTGCTGACTTTCCGAGCAACAATAAATCAGCAAATTAGACAGCAATACATTCCTTAACTTTCACAGGCATGCTAATCTGTTTTACAAGTCCAGTGTAATAATTACTTTTATTAGAATTCATTAATTGAGTTTATAAGCCAATCATGAGCTTTAAGCAGCACAACATTCTGGCTCACTATAGTGCAGTGAAGATAAAGGGTAGAATCACATGAAATGCCCAACTGGCAAAATACTCCAGAATTTATCCTCTATTAGGATGGGCTCCACCTAAACAAAAGATGGGTAGAGGTGTTGGCAGGCATGATAGCTAGAATGGTGGGGAGTGTTTACACTAGATGCGAGGGTGGTTGCAGTAGGTATGAGAGCACCCATACCGATTGGAGCAAGCCTTAAGGTGTACCAGCAAAAACACAAAAAAGATTAACAAGTCTAATTCCAATAGTGAGAGATAAACAAAGTAAAAATGTTAATAAAGTAAATGAGAAAGGTAAAAAGCATTAGATCTGTGCTTGAGTTAATGCAAGAAGTCTGACAAACAAGATGTGTGATCTGGAAGATCTTACAGGGGTTAATATATTGGATGTCATTAGTATCAGAGAGACATGGTGGAATGATTCTAATCAATGGGATACATATCTGGAAGGATATAGAAAGGAGGTGGTGTAGCCATAAAATTCTCATCCTCATTTTCAAATCCCTCCATGGTCTCTGTGGTGTCCGTGTGTAGATAAAGACACTGAAGACAGGAGTTGGTTCATAGGTATTTACTAAGCAAGTCTGGGGGGGAGTTTCTAAAGGATATACACAATACACAGGCTTATATAGCCCAAGTGGCAATTATCGGCATTACGCACACCTGGGGCTCTTAAAGGCACATACACCACAATTCCTCCCCTTCTAGCTAACTAGTACATCATATTTTAAGTAATTATTAATTACATGTTATATGCAAAATAATATACATTGCTGTATTAATTAATTATAAGTTAGTCTCTCAGGAGGCTTCCTGACTCGGTCCGGATAACGCCTCGGGGGTGTAGTAGTTTCTGGTGGTGTAGTAGGTTCTTCTGGCAAGGCTGATTCGGCTTGAAGGCCAGTGTCAGGTTCATCGGGCTCCAGTATCACCGGATCGGAGGTAGATATGGGTATCTCTACTTCATCGTTAGATGTATAGAGTGGTGGTGTAGGTTGTCCCTTTTCGGGTGACTTGATGATTTGGTCAGCATGGCGCCTTATTATGCTGTCTCCGATGTCCACGGTATACATCAGTGGTCCTAATCGTGTGCAGATAGTTCCAGGCTGCCATTTCTCGGTACGGTAGTCCCGGGCCAAAACCGGTTGGCCTATCTGGAAGGCCCTAGTTGGCCTTTCATTCATGCCCTGAAACTGTCGGTTCTCCACGTCCCTTCGGATGTTGGGCTTGACCAAATCCAGCCGGCATCTTAGGTTTCTATTGTAGAACGTCATGGCGGGAGTTTGGTTAGTAACCATATGCGTTGCATTCCTATATGCAAATAAGAAGTTATCCACCTTGTGCTGAAGTTTTATGTCTTCATTACCCATGGCCTTGATGGCCTTCTTGAAGGTCTGGACAAACCTTTCAGCCAATCCATTGGTGGCGGGATGGTACGGGGCGGACGTGTAGTGCTTTACCCCATTGTTCTTTAAGAACTTTTTGAATTCTTCGGACACAAATTGCGGTCCATTATCAGAACATATCTGCTCCGGCAGCCCATTCCTGGCAAATATGGTCCTTAATACTGTGATGGTTTTTGCCGTGGTGGTGGAGGACATCTTTATTACCTCCGGCCACTTGGAGTGTGCATCAACTGTGATTAAGAACATTGAGTCCATAAATGGACCAGCAAAGTCGATGTGCACCCTTTGCCAGGGAGATGAGGGCCACTCCCATGGATGTAGAGGGGCCTGTGGCGGAGCATTTTGGACCTTCTGGCATCCTAGGCAGCTCTTGGTCATGTCTTCGATGTCTCCATCGATACCTGGCCACCATACAAACGCCCTAGCTAGGTTCTTCATTTTCACTCCACCCAGATGCCCCTCGTGAAGCTCCTTTAGCACTTTATCCTGGAGTTTGGGTGGAATCACCACTCTGGATCCACACATCAAGGTTCCTCGGCACACTGACAGCTGTTCTCTTCTTTGCGAGAATGCTGGCAACAGTGGTTCGCCATGTGCTGGCCATCCCTTCACTGTTAAATCGTAGACCCGTGAGAGAGTAGGGTCATTTCTTGTCTCCCTTTCAATGGCAGAATTTGTCGCCGGTAGACATTCCACTATGGTAGAGTGGAATATCTCTACTGGGTCTACTGTAGGTGCCTCTTCTATCGTTGGCAACGGTAGGCGTGATAAACCGTCAGCATTCCCATGCTGTTTTGACCCTTTGTATTCAATGTTGTATTGGTGTGCCCCTAGAAAAAGGGACCACCTCTGTAGTCTTTGTGCCGTCATAATGGGGACACCTTTTTTTCGGGTTGAATATGGAGATGAGGGGTTGATGGTCAGTCAGCAAGGTAAATTTTTGTCCGTGTAGGTAATGGTTGAATTTCTTCACTCCCCATACCAGGCTGAGTGCTTCCCTGTCTATCTGGGCATAGTTACGCTCAGCTGAGTTCAATGAGCGTGACGCAAAAGCTATCGGTCGTTCCGAGCCATCAGGGAATCTATGGGACAATACCGCTCCTATGCCGTAAGGGGATGCATCGCACGCCAGTCTGATTGGTAGTGATGGGTTGTAATGAGCCAAAATTTTCTCGGATGTGATTAAGTCTTTACATTTATGGAAGGCACGTTTACAGTCTTCGTTCCATTTCCAAATCACTCCTGTCTGTAGAAGATCATTAAGAGGGTGTAGAATAGTTGATAAGTTCAGTAAAAATTTATGATAGTAATTTATTAATCCCAGGAATGACCTTAATTGTGAAACATTTTCAGGTGCTGGGGCTTTTATAACTGCTTCAATTTTTTCAGGTGACTTATGCAACCCTTCCTTATTAATTATGTGGCCACAATATGATATCTGATTTTGGAAAAATTCGCACTTGGGGCGATTTGCTCGTAGGCCCCGTTCTTTCAGCCTAGTGAGCACCTGCTCCAAATTGGCAAGGTGCTCGTTGTCGTTTTCTCCTGTTATAAGGATGTCGTCTAGGTAGCATTGAGTCCCCGGAATCCCTTGCAGGACTTGCTCCATAGCTCTTTGCCAGATAGCTGGAGCTGATGCTATTCCAAAAACCAGTCGACTGTACTGGTACAGGCCTTTGTGTGTGTTTATTGTGAGATACTTTTTAGAGGTCTCCTCAACCTCCATCTGTAGATATGCCTGTGCCAAGTCAATTTTTGTGAAACGTTTCCCTCCGGATAGTGAGGCGAAAATATCTTCTATCCTCGGAAGAGGATACTGTACCGTGTGAAGGACCGGGTTTACAGTCACCTTAAAGTCCCCACAGATGCGAATTTTTTTCTGTTCCTCAGAGTTATTTTTCAATGTTTTTTTCATGACTGGAACGATGGGTGTTGCCCATTCGCTCCAATCTATTTTGGATAATACGCCTGCCTTTTCCAAATTCTTCAGCTCTGCCTCGACTGCCGGACGTATTGCGTATGGCACCGGTCTTCCCTTAAAAAATTTTGGAATTGCTGTATCTTCCACTTTTATTGAGGCGGTGATGCCTTTCAAGGTTCCTAGTTTCTCTTGAAACACTTCTTTGGCGTTGGCCAAGATGTCTTTTAATCGTTCAGGTATGATGTCATCATTGTTTTTTTCCTTACTGGTCACCGTCAGTGCCTGAATGGAGTGCCAGTCTAAACGTATCTTCCTTATCCATTCACGTCCCAACAACGGTGGACCACCATCTTGTAGAATGTATAAATACAACTTTTGTATTTCTTTGCCGTTGTATACCACAGGCACCCTTATTTTTCCTTTGGGGTAGACTTTCTGCCCCGTATATGTTTTTAAGATAATGGATGTGTCTTTTAGAGGTATATGCGAAAATAGCCTCTCGTAATCTCGTCGATTTATTACGGTTAGAGCTGATCCTGTATCTAGCTCCATTTTAACTGGGGATCCTGCTATTGTGAGGGTAACCCAAATGGTTTGGTAATCCTCTTTGGCAAGTACATTATGTAATTTGAGACAGCTTAGTCTCTTGTTTCCGGAGTCGCTATTGCTATTCTGGTCTTCGGAGCTATTGTCCGTCATCATTTGTACCTTCCTGTACTTTTCTTTATTAATTTTTTTGTTTTCTGTCAGTGGATTTATTTTGTCCAGATTGGCACACCCGTGCAATGTGTCCAATCTTACCACATTGCCTGCATGCTTTGCCCTTGAACCAGCAGTCCCTCTGGTTATGGGTGGATCTGCCGCAGCGATAACATCTTCCGAACTCCTGTGTCATTTTATGGGTGCCGAAGTCCTGTGTCTCTTGTTGTATCTCTGCAGTTCCTTTTGCTGCTGCTTCGTATGATACAGCCATACTGAAAGCTTTGTCCAATGTTAAATCTTTTTCAGAAAGCAGTCTTTTTTGTGTTCCTTCACTTAAGAGACCACAAACAAATTTGTCTCGAAGATAATCCGATAGTCCTGCTCCAAATTGGCAGTACTTTGATAGCTTTCTTAATTCGGTTAGGTAATCAGCGTTACTTTCATTCTTGTGTTGATTTCTCTTGAAGAACTTGAATCGTTCCGCTATCAGCAGCGGTGTTGGGTTTAAATGCTCCTGCAGGGTATCAACAATTTCTTTAAAAGTCTTGTCCTTTGGTTTGGCTGGAGTGATTAAATTTCGTAACAGCCCGTATGTCTTCGCGCCCATTAAGTTCAGAAGTACTGAAGCTTTTTTTTCATCTGTTATTCCATTTGCAGTGCAATAAACCTCTACTCTTTCCACGTATGTGGTCCAATCTTCTATTTCGCCATCAAAAGCCTCAATATTACCAGATTTAGGCATTTCAGAAAAGATATGGCGCTTCCCGCGCTTTTTTTTTCTCTCTCTGTAGCAACGATATGGCGCTTCCCGCGCTTTCCCGCCGCTGCTACCGATAACAACGCTGTTTTACTGTGGTTTCCGTTTATTCACTGTTGGAGACTCGTTCCCGACGGAGGTCTAAACGCTGACCTGCTTGCCGCGCCGGCCGTCTCTCGAGTGCACCCTCCCAGTCCGTTATTGCTTGCCTCCGATTTCGCTGCCTGTCTCAGCTGTAGAGCCCGCCGCTGGAGCTCCAGCCTGACGCCCAGGAAGGATTAGCACAGTACCTGTCACCAGCTTGGCCAGCTGGTGAAACCACAGTTTCTCTTACTTCCTTGAGTCTTCTGGACGCTGGAGGAATCGATGTCCTTGAGGTGCTGCCGAATTGCAGGTAAGTCCGTTTCCACTTCGTCGCCACTGTGGTGTCCGTGTGTAGATAAAGACACTGAAGACAGGAGTTGGTTCATAGGTATTTACTAAGCAAGTCTGGGGGGGTTTTTCTAAAGGATATACACAATACACAGGCTTATATAGCCCAAGTGGCAATTACCGGCATTACGCACACCTGGGGCTCTTAAAGGCACATACACCACAGTCTCGCACCTCCCTATCTCTGTAACCTCCTCCAACCCTACAACCCTTCGAGATATCTGCGCTCCTCCAATTCTGGTCACTTGCGCATCCACAATTTTAATTGCTCCACCATTGGCGGCCATGTCTTCAGCTGCCGAGGCCCTACAGTCTGGAATTCCCTCCCTAAACCTTTCCGCCTATCTATCTCTCTTTCCTAATTGAAGATGCTCCTTAAAACCTACCATCATCTGCCCTAATATCTCCTTATGTGGCTCTGTGTCAAATTTTGTTTGATGAGCTCCTATGAAGTGCCTTGGGACATTTTACTGCATTAAAGGCACTATATAAATGCAAGTTGTTGTTGTGGCAGTAAATGATATAAAAAGCAGATGGTATGCAGTATGGAGGCAAAAGTGAGAGAGGATATAAATAAAGGATAGGGCAGACACAGAATCACTTTGGGTAAAATTAATAGGTAACAGAGGTAAACTATAACTTTATGCTATAGACTGCCAGGCCAGGTTGAAAGCTTTGATCTGGAACAGTGGGATGAGATAAGGATGTTGACTCGTAAGGGACCAACTATAGTAGTTGGAGATTTCAACTTACCTGAAATTGACTGGGACAATAATTACTGGTAAGACAGGCAAGTTATTTCAAGAGTTAATGGAAGACAGTTTTATCACTCAGTTTGTAAAAAAGCCAACAAGGGGAGAAAACATCCTGCATTTGATTATGAGTAATAGGGATGATCAACTCCCCAACACAAAGGTGGGTGAGGCTTTAAGTACCGGTGATCACATTTGACATAACAATAATTGGAGATGTTCGTAAAACCTAAAGAAAATTGCCAAATTTTAAAAGGATCAACTTTAAACGCTAGGGGAGTGGACGAACTGTTAAGTACCTTCAAAGATATGAATCTGAATGCAATAGACCAATGTGTACCCATGCAAAGCAAAAGTACCAAGATTAATGGCACTTCTGCCTGATTGAATGGGACTACCAAGCAAATCATAAAGGGGAAAAAAGCATTTATGGCCATGAAGGAAAATGGGAACACCATTACCTCAAAGTCACATACTATCCTAACTTGGAAATATATTGCCATTCCTTCATCGTCGCTGGGTCAAAATCCTGGAACACTCTCTCTAACAGCACCATGGGAGTAACCTTCACCTCACAGATTGCAACGGTTCAAGTAGGCAGCTCACCACCACCTTCTCAAGCGCAATTAGGAATGAGCAATAAATGCTGGCTTTGCCAGCAATGCCCACACAACATGAACAAATAAAAAAATGGATCTATACAGGTTTGAAGAACAGTTCCTTGAAATAATCAAAGCTTTCACCTTTCTTCAATTAATCTGATGTACTAAGAGTACTGTTGCCAGATCTAATATAAAAACTCTTTTTTTAAGGATATTCAAACTTAATTGGCAATAAAGAGAATTAAAATTGGGGATGCGCAAGTGACCAATAAATGTACTACAGGTACCAGCAAATCTCTTATGACAGTGCTCATAGGTAACCTGGAGCAAAGTTGTGGGCCTAGAATTTCCTCAAAATGCATTACACCACTGTTTCCCATTTAAGAAAAATATACGCCTGCTGGTGGCCTGCAGATGGAATTAGTTATGGGTTTCCTGGGTCTGCTCATTACAGTCCAATTGGTGCAGTCATTGGTGTAAAACAGGTGTAAGCAGCTGAGCCACCTGGAAACTTATGTGAAGCCTTTGAAAAGACAGTTCAGCCTACACATTTCAGCAGCAGATTGTAGTCAAACAGGTAAGAGAGAAACAGTCCTTGTCCGAGAAATTTGTTCGCACTGGCCTGCTCCTGAATAGGTATGCCCAAGACCCACTCAATAATGGGCCTTGGGCCTCATTTGCATAAGACCAGCAAGCTGCAGACATCTGCTGGGCACCCCCAGGCAGCTCACTGGTAAAGTGGATTGCAATTTTGGGCCACTACATCACCAGCAGGTAGGTCCTGGGAGAAGGGGAAGGAGACAGCGATCAGGAAGGAGAGAGGCAGCGATCAGGAGAGAGGGGCAGAGATCGGGAGAGGAAAAGGAGCGATCGGAAGGGTGGCGATCAGGAGGGGGCAGAGTTGGAGTCGGCAATGGTCTTCAGAGCTGCAGTGGAGTCAGGAGGATCCTCATCACGAATGGCAATAATGATGAGGAAGAGGAGGATGAGTATCAACCTATCCACCAATTACAACTGCTTTCTCCTGCCCCATCTTTCTCTGAGCTAACTCCCTCCAACTTACAATCTGTGGCAGTTGCTTCTTCTCTCCTAGGCACCGGGGGAAATTAGATCGTGGTAGTGAGGATGTGGCACCATATGATATACAGAGCACAAGTAAACTGGAGGTGTGGGGATTGGGTGAGGATGTGCCACCTTCCCAGCAGAGGCTGAGGAGAAGGCTGCCAATGCCTTTGGAGTCATGGGACACAGAACTTATGGATACTCACCTGAAAAGAAGGATGTTTGAGGAACATTATAGCAACGTGCAGGCTCTGAGGTTAATCCCTGAGGATGTACGGCAAATGACAAGGGTGAATCTCGAGATTACACTCTTTGTGCAATATCAGGGAAGCTTTGTCTTCCTTGCAGGCAGCAATGGATGAGTGGCAGCTTCATTGCCATCTGCAACAGACACCCAGCTAAGAAGCGGCCAAGGACAGGTGCCTCCACCTCCATGAAAGCACAAATTGCAGCTCTGGAGACAATAGGGGACAGAATGGGTGCATCTTGAATTGCGCCAGATCATGGTGATTGTGATGAAATATTCCATTCATCACTCATCAGTATTTCTCTGCCTGTGACTGTGGTTGGTTTCAGTTTCATTTCCATTGTATTGTACTGTGTGTAGGGCTCCGCCCATACCTGGCTCCTATGTAAGCTGGCCCAGCCTGCAGCACATCCAGTACGGCAGACCTCTGGATGGAAGATACATTCTCCTCTGTGTGTTACCTTCTAAGTCAATAAAAGCCTTGTTTTGTTTCGCTAACATCGAGTCTCGGATTTATTGAGGCATATCAATTTTATTGACTTAATTTTCAACACAATGGATCAACTCTTGAAACCCGAACGTTTGGATTTGGACCAGCATGCTTCGGACGCATCGGCACGCTTCGGACACTGGTTTATGTGTATGGAATTCTTCCTGGACAATTCCGCAGCCGTCAAAGACGCTATGGACGCTACGAGTATGAAACTCAGAATTCTGCGGAATTGGGTAAGCCACCGGGTTTACCCCCTCATCCAAGACGCCGACACGTACCCGGCCGCCTGCGGCATCTTAAAGGCGCATTACCAGCAGCCTACGAATGAGGTGTATGCTAGGCATCTGCTCGCTACTCGCGCACAGCGACCTGGGGAATCGGTGGAGGAGTTCCTAGGCACCCTGAAAACGCTTGGCAAAGACTGCAAGTGCCAAGATGTAAAATCCGCAGTGTACACTGACGAGCTTGTTCGCGATGCCTTTATCACAGGCCTCAGCTCCACTTACATCCGGCAGAGACTGCTGGAAAAAACGGGATTGGACCTGAAACAGGCTGCAGACACAGCACGATCCCTGGATGTGGCCCAGAGAAACTCGGACGCCTACTCTTCAGCCCACGCCGTCCACGCCGCCACGTGTGCACCAAGGGCGCCACCATCTTGGAAGGCATCTTCCCCGCCCGGCAGCCCGACACCGTCGGGGCCCCGCTCTCCCCCCAGAAGCCCTACGACAGCCGCGACGCGTCGGGGACCCAACTGCTACTTCTGCGGGCAGCCGAAGCACACCAGAAACCTGTGCCCGGCGAAAGGCACCACCTGCTTTAAGTGCGGTAAGAAGGGGCACTTCGGGAAGGTGTGCAGAGGGAACCCCGCCGGAAAACCCGCCACCGCCGCGTGTGCGCCGTGGGAGCGGCCATCTTGGACACCATCTTGCCCGACCTCGTGGGGTCCGCCATCTTGTGAGCAGACAGCGTGGACGCCATCTTGTCTCGATCAGGGCCCTACAGTGGCATCGGTCACAGTGGACCAGACCAGGCCGCACCCGCTATCCAAATCAATGGTGGACATCGAGGTAAACGGGTGCAGGGTTAAATGTTTAATTGACAGTGGAAGCTCGGAGAGTTTTATCCACCCTGAACTGGTACAACAACTCTCCCTAAAGGTGGTCCCTACTCGGGGTACCATCTCTATGGCTGATAAAACCCAGACATCGACCATTATGGGTTACTGCACGGTACAATTGTCCGTTAACGGAACTGTATACGATAATTTTAAAGTATTAATCATGAAGAATCTATGTGCGAGCGTGATCTTGGGCCTGGATTTCCAGTGCCACCACCAAAGCATCACGCTCAATTACGGTGGGTCCCAGCCGCCCCTCACAGTGTGCGGTCTGGCTACCCTGAAGGTAAAGCCGCCTTCGCTATTCACGAACCTTACCCCTAACTGCCGGCCAATAGCGACCAAAAGCAGGAGGTACAGCTGGGAGGACAGGCGGTTTATCGCGACCGAGGTAGACAGGCTCCTGAAAGAGCGCATTATTGAACGCAGCAATAGCCCGTGGTGCGCCCAAGTGGTGGTGGTAAGGGGTAGCGAGAAGAAACGGATGGTGATCGACTATAGCCAAACGATCAACAGGTACACCCAACTAGATGCCTACCCGCTACCCCGCATATCAGAAATGGTGAACCAAATCGCCCAATACCGGGTGTTCTCCACCATCGACCTCAAGTCAGTGTACCACCAGCTCCCTATCAGACCAGAGGACCGCCCGTACACCGCCTTCGAGGCGAACGGACGCCTCTACCAATTCCTCAGAGTCCCCTTTGGGGTGACGAATGGGGTCTCGGTCTTCCAGAGGGAGATGGACCACATGGTCGATGACCACCACTTGCAGGCAACCTTCCCCTACCTCGACAACGTCACCATCTGCGGTCACAACCAGCAGGATCACGACTCGAACCTCGAGAGGTTCCTGAAAACCGCACAAAAACACAACCTCACCTACAACGAGGACAAGTGCGTTTACAACACCACGCGCCTCTGCATACTAGGCAGCGTGGTGGAGAATGGGGAAATCGGACTAGACCCCGACCGATTGCGCCCCCTACGAGAGCTGCCCCTGCCCAACACTCCCAAAGCCCTGAAAAGGTGCCTGGGGTTATTTTCTTATTATTCCCAATGCGTCCCCAATTACTCCGACAAAGCCCGCCCCCTCTTGAAAGCATCCTCTTTTCCGCTCTCTGCTGAGGCCCATGCCGCCTTCAAAAGCATTAAGCAGGATATTGAGCGGGCCACGCTACAGGCAGTGGACGAGAACACTCCCTTTCAAGTGGAAAGTGATGCGTCTGACTTTGCCTTGGCGGCCACCCTCAACCAGGCGGGGCGGCCCGTAGCTTTCTTCTCGAGGACCCTCCAAGGGCCCGAGATCAGACACTCCTCCGCAGAAAAAGAGGCCCAAGCCATCGTGGAGGCAGTGCGCCACTGGCGCCACTACCTAGCCGGCAAACGCTTCACCCTACTTACCGACCAGCGGTCGGTAGCGTTTATGTTCAATAATAAACAGAGGGGGAAGATTAAAAATGATAAGATTCTTAGGTGGCGGATCGAGCTCTCCACCTTCGATTATGACATCATTTACCGGCCAGGGGCCCTTAACGAATCCCCCGACGCCCTCTCACGAGGGATGTGTGCCAGTGCCACCGGGGATCGGCTACAGACCCTCCACAATGACCTCTGCCACCCAGGGGTCATGCGGCTGTTCCACTTCATAAAGTCCCGCAACTTACCCTACTCGATTGAGGAAGTTCAGTCCCTGACCAGGAACTGTCGCACTTGCGCTGAGTGCAAGCCTCGGTTCTACCGCCCAGATAGAGCCCACTTAATCAAAGCTACACGGCCCTTTGAGCGGCTCAGCTTAGATTTCAAGGGCCCCCTCCCGTCCGTCGACCGCAATGTTTACTTCCTGAACATTGTGGACGAATACTCTCATTTCCCATTCGCCTTCCCCTGCCCAGACATGACCAGCGCCACGGTCATTAAATGCCTCAACAGCCTGTTCTGCCTGTTCGGTATGCCGAGCTACATCCATACGGATAGGGGGGCGTCCTTCATGAGTGAAGAGCTACGCCAGTACATGCTGTCCAGGGGGATCGCCACGAGCCGTACCACCAGCTACAACCCCCGGGGTAACGGTCAAGTGGAGCGAGAGAACGGGACAGTATGGAAAGCAGTCACTCTAGCTCTAAGGACCAAAGGCCTCCCTATCTCCCGCTGGCAGGAAGTCCTCCCAGATGTGCTCCATTCGATACGGTCGCTATTGTGTACTGCCACTAATGCCACGCCTCACGAGCGAATGTTTGTCTTTCCCCGGAAATCCACCTCAGGCATATCCATGCCGTCATGGCTCTCCACCCCAGGTCTGGTATTCGTGCGAAGGCATGTGAGGGGCCACAAGACGGACCCTCTCGTGGAGTCAGTGCACCTACTCCACGCCAACCCCCAATACGCGTATGTCCGGCACGCCGACGGAAGGGAGGACACCGTGTCCATAAAAGACGTCGCCCCAGCCGGTAACGACAACAACCACGACAACAGCAGCAACAATGACCACAGCAACTCTTACCCACCCACTACTCTTTCATCACCCCCGGAAGAACATCGACCAACGGTACCCCCACCAACTACCCCTTCAACAGCCCTGGCGGCACCCCCGGCAGAGACCCAGGAGGCCACCGGGGACACCCAGCCGACACCCGCGGCACCACAACAGCCACGTCGGTCGCAGAGGACTATCAAACCCCCGAACAGACTAAATCTATAGAAAGGGTGAATGTGATGAAATATTCCATTCATCACTCATCAGTATTTCTCTGCCTGTGACTGTGGTTGGTTTCAGTTTCATTTCCATTGTATTGTACTGTGTGTAGGGCTCCGCCCATACCTGGCTCCTATGTAAGCTGGCCCAGCCTGCAGCATATCCAGTACGGCAGACCTCTGGATGGAAGATACATTCTCCTCTGTGTGTTACCTTCTAAGTCAATAAAAGCCTTGTTTTGTTTCGCTAACATCGAGTCTCGGATTTATTGAGGCATATCAATTTTATTGACTTAATTTTCAACACAATGGATCAACTCTTGAAACCCGAACGTTTGGATTTGGACCAGCATGCTTCGGACGCATCGGCACGCTTCGGACACTGGTTTATGTGTATGGAATTCTTCCTGGACAATTCCGCAGCCGTCAAAGACGCTATGGACGCTACGAGTATGAAACTCAGAATTCTGCGGAATTGGGTAAGCCACCGGGTTTACCCCCTCATCCAAGACGCCGACACGTACCCGGCCGCCTGCGGCATCTTAAAGGCGCATTACCAGCAGCCTACGAATGAGGTGTATGCTAGGCATCTGCTCGCTACTCGCGCACAGCGACCTGGGGAATCGGTGGATGAGTTCCTAGGCACCCTGAAAACGCTTGGCAAAGACTGCAAGTGCCAAGATGTAAAATCCGCAGTGTACACTGACGAGCTTGTTCGCGATGCCTTTATCACAGGCCTCAGCTCCACTTACATCCGGCAGAGACTGCTGGAAAAAACGGGATTGGACCTGAAACAGGCTGCAGACACAGCACGATCCCTGGATGTGGCCCAGAGAAACTCGGACGCCTACTCTTCAGCCCACGCCGTCCACGCCGCCACGTGTGCACCAAGGGCGCCACCATCTTGGAAGGCATCTTCCCCGCCCGGCAGCCCGACACCGTCGGGGCCCCGCTCTCCCCCCAGAAGCCCTACGACAGCCGCGACGCGTCGGGGACCCAACTGCTACTTCTGCGGGCAGCCGAAGCACACCAGAAACCTGTGCCCGGCGAAAGGCACCACCTGCTTTAAGTGCGGTAAGAAGGGGCACTTCGGGAAGGTGTGCAGAGGGAACCCCGCCGGAAAACCCGCCACCGCCGCGTGTGCGCCGTGGGAGCGGCCATCTTGGACACCATCTTGCCCGACCTCGTGGGGTCCGCCATCTTGTGAGCAGACAGCGTGGACGCCATCTTGTCTCGATCAGGGCCCTACAGTGGCATCGGTCACAGTGGACCAGACCAGGCCGCACCCGCTATCCAAATCAATGGTGGACATCGAGGTAAACGGGTGCAGGGTTAAATGTTTAATTGACAGTGGAAGCTCGGAGAGTTTTATCCACCCTGAACTGGTACAACAACTCTCCCTAAAGGTGGTCCCTACTCGGGGTACCATCTCTATGGCTGATAAAACCCAGACATCGACCATTATGGGTTACTGCACGGTACAATTGTCCGTTAACGGAACTGTATACGATAATTTTAAAGTATTAATCATGAAGAATCTATGTGCGAGCGTGATCTTGGGCCTGGATTTCCAGTGCCACCACCAAAGCATCACGCTCAATTACGGTGGGTCCCAGCCGCCCCTCACAGTGTGCGGTCTGGCTACCCTGAAGGTAAAGCCGCCTTCGCTATTCACGAACCTTACCCCTAACTGCCGGCCAATAGCGACCAAAAGCAGGAGGTACAGCTGGGAGGACAGGCGGTTTATCGCGACCGAGGTAGACAGGCTCCTGAAAGAGCGCATTATTGAACGCAGCAATAGCCCGTGGTGCGCCCAAGTGGTGGTGGTAAGGGGTAGCGAGAAGAAACGGATGGTGATCGACTATAGCCAAACGATCAACAGGTACACCCAACTAGATGCCTACCCGCTACCCCGCATATCAGAAATGGTGAACCAAATCGCCCAATACCGGGTGTTCTCCACCATCGACCTCAAGTCAGTGTACCACCAGCTCCCTATCAGACCAGAGGACCGCCCGTACACCGCCTTCGAGGCGAACGGACGCCTCTACCAATTCCTCAGAGTCCCCTTTGGGGTGACGAATGGGGTCTCGGTCTTCCAGAGGGAGATGGACCACATGGTCGATGACCACCACTTGCAGGCAACCTTCCCCTACCTCGACAACGTCACCATCTGCGGTCACAACCAGCAGGATCACGACTCGAACCTCGAGAGGTTCCTGAAAACCGCACAAAAACACAACCTCACCTACAACGAGGACAAGTGCGTTTACAACACCACGCGCCTCTGCATACTAGGCAGCGTGGTGGAGAATGGGGAAATCGGACTAGACCCCGACCGATTGCGCCCCCTACGAGAGCTGCCCCTGCCCAACACTCCCAAAGCCCTGAAAAGGTGCCTGGGGTTATTTTCTTATTATTCCCAATGCGTCCCCAATTACTCCGACAAAGCCCGCCCCCTCTTGAAAGCATCCTCTTTTCCGCTCTCTGCTGAGGCCCATGCCGCCTTCAAAAGCATTAAGCAGGATATTGAGCGGGCCACGCTACAGGCAGTGGACGAGAACACTCCCTTTCAAGTGGAAAGTGATGCGTCTGACTTTGCCTTGGCGGCCACCCTCAACCAGGCGGGGCGGCCCGTAGCTTTCTTCTCGAGGACCCTCCAAGGGCCCGAGATCAGACACTCCTCCGCAGAAAAAGAGGCCCAAGCCATCGTGGAGGCAGTGCGCCACTGGCGCCACTACCTAGCCGGCAAACGCTTCACCCTACTTACCGACCAGCGGTCGGTAGCGTTTATGTTCAATAATAAACAGAGGGGGAAGATTAAAAATGATAAGATTCTTAGGTGGCGGATCGAGCTCTCCACCTTCGATTATGACATCATTTACCGGCCAGGGGCCCTTAACGAATCCCCCGACGCCCTCTCACGAGGGATGTGTGCCAGTGCCACCGGGGATCGGCTACAGACCCTCCACAATGACCTCTGCCACCCAGGGGTCATGCGGCTGTTCCACTTCATAAAGTCCCGCAACTTACCCTACTCGATTGAGGAAGTTCAGTCCCTGACCAGGAACTGTCGCACTTGCGCTGAGTGCAAGCCTCGGTTCTACCGCCCAGATAGAGCCCACTTAATCAAAGCTACACGGCCCTTTGAGCGGCTCAGCTTAGATTTCAAGGGCCCCCTCCCGTCCGTCGACCGCAATGTTTACTTCCTGAACATTGTGGACGAATACTCTCATTTCCCATTCGCCTTCCCCTGCCCAGACATGACCAGCGCCACGGTCATTAAATGCCTCAACAGCCTGTTCTGCCTGTTCGGTATGCCGAGCTACATCCATACGGATAGGGGGGCGTCCTTCATGAGTGAAGAGCTACGCCAGTACATGCTGTCCAGGGGGATCGCCACGAGCCGTACCACCAGCTACAACCCCCGGGGTAACGGTCAAGTGGAGCGAGAGAACGGGACAGTATGGAAAGCAGTCACTCTAGCTCTAAGGACCAAAGGCCTCCCTATCTCCCGCTGGCAGGAAGTCCTCCCAGATGTGCTCCATTCGATACGGTCGCTATTGTGTACTGCCACTAATGCCACGCCTCACGAGCGAATGTTTGTCTTTCCCCGGAAATCCACCTCAGGCATATCCATGCCGTCATGGCTCTCCACCCCAGGTCTGGTATTCGTGCGAAGGCATGTGAGGGGCCACAAGACGGACCCTCTCGTGGAGTCAGTGCACCTACTCCACGCCAACCCCCAATACGCGTATGTCCGGCACGCCGACGGAAGGGAGGACACCGTGTCCATAAAAGACGTCGCCCCAGCCGGTAACGACAACAACCACGACAACAGCAGCAACAATGACCACAGCAACTCTTACCCACCCACTACTCTTTCATCACCCCCGGAAGAACATCGACCAACGGTACCCCCACCAACTACCCCTTCAACAGCCCTGGCGGCACCCCCGGCAGAGACCCAGGAGGCCACCGGGGACACCCAGCCGACACCCGCGGCACCACAACAGCCACGTCGGTCGCAGAGGACTATCAAACCCCCGAACAGACTAAATCTATAGAAAGGGTGAATGTGATGAAATATTCCATTCATCACTCATCAGTATTTCTCTGCCTGTGACTGTGGTTGGTTTCAGTTTCATTTCCATTGTATTGTACTGTGTGTAGGGCTCCGCCCATACCTGGCTCCTATGTAAGCTGGCCCAGCCTGCAGCATATCCAGTACGGCAGACCTCTGGATGGAAGATACATTCTCCTCTGTGTGTTACCTTCTAAGTCAATAAAAGCCTTGTTTTGTTTCGCTAACATCGAGTCTCGGATTTATTGAGGCACATCAGTGATCACTGTGTCTCAGGGTTTTCAGGATCTGATAGTTGCCATTAGACCAGTCATCCGCTCATCAGTGGCTCACAGATCCAGAGCCCAGTAGAATGATGACAGCTGGAGTCCACCTACCTGATACTGCTGTCTCTCATGATAGCAGTACATGCCAGGTCTCTGGCTTTCTGCCTCAGAACACAATGCCAGTAGAACGTAAGAAGCAAGACCAGGCTGCTAGGAGCAAGCTGCCATGAAATGAGGGTCACCTCAGTCCCATGAGTCTTTTGTACAGCATAAGCAGCCAATCACCTCCCACGATCCTGGCCCCAGATGGTGCCTAGAAAATGCACAAGAATAAGTTTAAAAAAGTAACGTGTAGGAGAAGCGTAGGGCTGGATTTTGCTACGGGGGCGGGTTGGGGTCGTGTTCCCCACATTTCGTGTTTCCCACACGAATCCTGAACGATGTGGGAAATTGATGCAATTTTGATTTTATAGCCCAATTGATTCCCCACGTGTGGGAACCCCTAGCCGGAGAGCTTTTCAGGTGGGAAGCTCGCCTCCGATGACATCATCACTGCTGCTTCATTTAAGGGCTTCCACAAGCCTTGCTCACTTCAGCAGACTGCCAAGCTTCTGGCCCTGGCAGCTGCTGCTACCATCATCAATCATGGCGACACATCGGAGTAAGGCATCCCCCAGATTTGACGAGGCAGCCCTCCAGGCATTGGTGGAGGGAGCAACAGAGAGCAGGGAGGTGCTCTTCCCCTCCTCGGGGAGGAAGAAGCAAACCAAGGCTGTGTGGCTGAGGGTGGCAGAGCAGGTGAACACCAGCTCGAATACCAGCAGAACATGGATCCAGTGTCGGAAATGCTTCCATGACCTTCTGCGCACTGGAAAAGTGAGTATGATGTTCCCATCACTCTTAATCTGATCCCCATTGCCTTTCCTCACCAGCTCTCAGCTTTACCAATCTCTTCCTCCACATCCCACTTGACACTGACATTCATGCACCCTTTCCCACTCCCTCTCTCTCTATGGTCACATTCACCTAACTAATGGACTATGCAGCCCTCACACTCCCTATCACTGTCATGCTATGAAAACAACTTACATCACATAGGGAGGGCCCTTGGTCTTGCTATCTCACTCCATCTTTCTCTCCTTCTAAGCATCTATGCCATCGATTCTCTACACTCACTCCTTCATTCTCGCTCAAACTCCACTTGTCTCCCCCATTGCAGGAAAAGAGAGCTCACAACCGAAGAGAGCGAGCCAGGACAGGGGGAGGGGCAGCCTCCTTAGCCCAGCTGACCCCATGGGAGGAGGCGATCCTGGAGATCGTCGGCATCCAGGACGACACACAAGTGGGGGACGGAGAGACCGGTGCAGCAGAGCAAGCTGGTGACAGAAGAGTTTTCCAACTCTCTCAATTGCATTGCATGACTCGCTGATAATGACTTGGAAGCTCTAGCAGATGGACCTCTGATCATCTGCAATGAGCACTGTGCAGATAACCCTGGCCTCTCATCTCTGACACTTTCCTTTACTCCCCCACAGGACCATCGCAAGCTCCCGTCTCCAGGACACAGGAGGAGGTTCAGCCTCAGCATCCAGACTCCTCAGAGGAAGCTGCAACCTCTGAGGGCGCAGCGTCAGCAGAAGGCAACGCACCCAGCACCAGCGCAGACACTCACACCTCGGTGGGACCTTCGGGACATAGAGTAGTGTTGTCACCTGGTGTATCACAGCTCACAAGTGAGCCTCAGCAGATGGTGGAGACAGGGACAGCAGTGGAGAGTCCTAGTCGGAGGGCGCAGCACTCTCCCAGCTCGGCTCAGCTGCATGTCGACCCTCTGCCTCTGGGTCCATCCACAGTATCAGCGGTGATGGCACTCCAGGAAAATATGCAGGAGTCTCTGGCAGGTTTTGTCTCCAGGGTTGCTGCGAGTGTGGAGCGAATGGAGGAGTCCGTCGCTAACATGAGCAGAGCCTTTGTGGAGTCATTGGCGCATCAACGCATTACCACGGAAAGGATGGCAACCTCCGTGGAAAGGCTGGCTACGGCCATGGAGGAGATAAGTCACGCGAGTGTTGAAAACATGGTGAGTGTTCAGACTAGACTGACATCTCTGGAGGAGCGATGGGCAGCTATTGAACAGAGAAACCAGACCTTCATGGCAGTCCCTCTGAGAAGGACTGCCAGTCCCGACACGGGTCCCCATGGCTCCCCTGATGTACAGCAAGGTGCTCTCTCGCCACTTGCAAGCGCTGAGGGGGACCTGACCCATGAGAGGGATGATGGTGGCAGAGAACAAGGAGGTGGGGGCTCCTCTCCAAGCGCTCAAACTTCCATGCCACTGACAAGTCCTCGGTCAGAGCCCCACCTGAGTCAGCACCCAAGTGAGATCGGCGTCTCAACCCCTGCACAGCCGCAGGAGCAGCAGACTGTTGCGCAGCCCTTACAGGCTCGCAACCCCAGAGGACGCCCACCAAAGGTGTCCAGACAGGAGCAGCAAGGAAGTGAGCAAGGGGCCTCCACATCTGCTGATGCCACTGGGGAACCACTACGTAGGAGCACGCGTAAGAGAAAGAAACTGCACAAATAGTCACAAGGGTAGTCACTTGGGTGGAATTTAATGTGTTATGGTTGAAAGCCATCAGAATAATGGTAATAAATCATCTGTTGGCTACTGCTGTAGTTGTGGCGTGTGTCATTTCGCAAATGGGACTTTCACTTTGAGGTCAGTATGGTGGTCACATCGCTAGAAGTCAGCTGGTTCCTGGCTATTGTCAGTGCTCAGGTAAAAGGATGCGAGGCAATAGTCCCTCATGGGCGAGGCTCAGCAAATCTGCCCAATATGAGCGCGTTCCTTGCATGCCGGCCACCAATGTTCTCGCGCACTGCTGCCGCTGGTTGATGAGCCTCTGCAAGATGTTCGTCTTCGCTCTCCTCCTCCCCCTCCTCCTCCTCCTCATCTGAGGAGGATATGTCAGGAGCCACTTGGTCCTCGGCCATCTGCAAGCCACGACGCTGTGCCATGTTGTGAAGCACACAGCAAACCACAACGATTCTGGAGACCCTGGCTGCTGAGTATTGCAGGGCTCCACCTGATCTATCCAGGCATCTGAAGCACATCTTCAGCAGACCAATGGTCTGCTCGATCATGGCTCTGGTGGAAAGGTGGCTGGAGTTGTAGTTCTCCTCAGCTGCGTTGGCTGGCCTCCTCAGCGGCGTCAATAGCCACGTCCTCAAGGGATAGCCCTTGTCTCCAAGTAGCCATCCGTTAAGTTGGTGTGGCGGACTGAATAGCGGAGGCACAGTAGACTGGCGCAGTATGAAGGAGTCATGGCAACTGCCAGGGTACTTGGCACAAACATGCAAAATTTCCTTCTTGTGGTCACACACCAGCTGAACGTTGAGGGAGTGGAAGCCCTTGCGGTTGACAAAAATACCAGGATTGCGATGGGGAGCCTTAAGGGCCACATGTGTGCAATCAACGATGCCCTGCACCCTTGGAAAGCCTGCAAGATTAGCAAATCCAACCGCTCTCGCCATGACACTTGCTCGATCCTTGGTGAAATGGATGTGATTGTGCACGATGGCAAAGAGGGCATCGGTTACCCGCTTGATGCAGGTGTGTGCGGCCGCCTGGGAGATGCCGCTGATGTCTGCCGCTTATCCCTGGAATGAGCCTGAGGCAAAAAAGTTGAGTGCGATGGTGACTTTGACGGCCACTGATAAGGGGTGTCCAGCTGCTCCTCTGGGCTCCAGGTCTTGCTGCAGCATTGCGCAGATGTCAGCCACTATCTCTCGCGAAAGTCGGAGCCGCCTTTGGCACTGCTGCTCAGACATGTTGAGGTAGCTGACCCTGCGTCTGTAGACCCTGTTTGGGGGGTATCTCCTGCGCCGACGGCCTTCCATGCGCTGGCCCCTTCTGGCCTGTGCATCCTCAGGTGGGGCGGCAGCAGCAGCTTGGCGCAACTGTTGTTGCTGCTGCTGTTGGGCGGCCTCATGTAATATCCAGAAGGGCAGGACAAAAATGGCTCCCATGCTTCTGGTAGGTGCCTCAGTTGAGGAAGCGCTCAGTGAAGGTGGCGAAAGGGGTTTCCCAGGAGGTCACACTGGAGATGGTTGTCAGGCTGCAAACTTCCAGAGCTGTGGGTATGCCTTCTGAAAGATCCCCCAGACCTGAGAGAGCAAAGTTATGCCACCTGCAATTAAAGCCTGTTCAAATCTGCCATTTATTGGTTGAGCTGCAGCTGCTACTCCACAAGCCAGTTGTGCTCCCGCCACGTTTCAGATGTGTGTTTCCCACCAGGCGTGTTTCACGTGGGAAAACGATTAAACTTGCAACTGGTTAGGAAAATGGGATTATAGAGCCAATTCAGGGCTTGTTAAGGGCCTTAAGGGCCTATCCCGCCTCCTGGAGGCGGGACGGAGTCGGGACCAGCAGACACGAATTTAGGAAAATTGCGTGGAGGCGGGATGGAGGCGGGTTTGGGCCCGCACGCCAGTTTTGTGATTTTTATCCCCCACACGCCTCCAATCCCGCCTCCCCGACCCTAGCAAAATCCAGCCCTATGTCTTTAAAAAGAGTAGGTAGATAATGTACACTTTGGAATTTACTGTAATAAAATAGAATACACACTGACATGGCTCTTTGTTATTGATAGGGGTTAGAGTCATACAGGAAAGGGTGCAGATATGTGGTGCCGGCGCCTTCACTCAGGCGATCATGATTTGCACTATTATGTTGGGACAAAGAGGACTGATGTGTTGTCAGGTGGTAGGATGGGTAGTAGTTTACAGGAACGTCTCTTTATTTGAAAGTCTGGGAGAAGGAGGCAAGGCAGTGGTGTCAAAGGTAGACTTCAGTGATGATATGTGCTCTGATGCCCTTGCAGTAAATGCTGCCTGAATCTTATTTGCTCCATCCACTGCTGCTCTTCCTTTTCCACGATAACGGCGCACAAGAGTATGCCCTTAGGAATGTAATAGCTGCTCCTGAAAACCCCTGACTGAAGAAGGTGGAGGGAGTGGGGGTCTCAAAGTCTGCTAGTTGTTTGACCCTGTGTCTGTGTAGCCAGAATAACAAAAAAACACCTGCATAAATCTTCAGACTCTTCTGCAGCCTTTAAATCCTCATTTCTGCCTCTATCAGCTGATCCTGGCAGCTGCTACGCTTCATATATCTCAGTCCAACTTACTCAGAATGCATTAGCAGTGCAAACCCAGGAACCTTGCAGCTGCTGTGTCATTGGCTCTCATTCTGACATATGCAAATGATGAAGTGGGGACTCAGCAGGCAGATCTGGAAAGGGTCAAAAAATGTGAGAAATTTGTTTAAAAGCACACGAGCAGCGGAAATGACTTTCACCTGGATTTGCGCACTAAAAATATTTCCTATGCCATGTATTGTGTTGCTAATGCGCTTAAAAAGGTGCGTAAATTCACCTCTGTGATGCTTAGCTGCTAAAAATGAGTTGTGCTTAACTACATATATCCCTTTACAACATTACTCAAACACATGAAATAAATCAAGTAAGCAGCAATGTTTTTACAGCTGTACCTTCAGTGACCAGAAAATAATTTCAGTTAAAATGCTTCTCTGATGCAAGGCTTCCAATCATTCAACTGAAGCTTTTGGCAACTTTAAGGATGACAATATGGAAAACTCAAGTTTTCTAAGACGATCAGAAGCAAACAGTAGAAGGTGTAATTACCTTTCTGAGTGTTCTGTGGCCAAGGCTGTTCTTAATATTGCTCTGTTGTTTAAAATTAAAAAGTTAATTTACCTACCTTGTAAAATCTTCTTCATTCTTCAGATGCAGATATTTTCTACGTACGGGTATAATTAATTCCAGCTAACCAACATGAAAAATGTCAAAGATGGGTTCTTAAAGTAAAATGTATTGTGCATCCTTTACTTCCTTGGCCCCACCATTGCCTTTAGCCATCTAGGCCCTAAGTTCTGGATTTCATTCCCAAATCTCTTTGCCTCGCCACCTCTCTCTCCTAATTTAAGACACTCCTTAAGACATTCCTGCAACTCCTCAGATAATGAAACAGTCCGTGCCCACATGCAGCAAGACCTGGACAACATTCAGACTGGGCTGATAAGTGACAAGTAATATTCGCGCCACACAAGTGCCAGGCAATGACCATCTCCAACAAGTGACAGTCTAGCCACCGCCCCTTGACATTCAACAGCATTACCATCGTTGAATCCCCCACCATCAACATCCTGGGGGGTCACCATTGACCAGAAACTTAACTGGACCAGCCACATAAATACTGTGGCAACAAGAGCAGGTCAGAGGCTGGATATTCTGCGGCGAGTGTCTCACCTCCTGACTCCCCAAAGCCTTTCCACCATCTACAAGGCACAAGTCAGGAGTGTGATGGGATACTATCTACTTGCCTGGATGAGTGCAGCTCCAACAACATGCAAGACGCTCGACACCATCCAGGACAAAGCAGCCCGCTTGATTGGCATCCCATTCACCACCTTAAACATTAATTCCCTCCACCATGTGTGCACCGTGGCTGCAGTGTGTACCATCTACAAGATGCACTGCAGCAACTTGCCAAAGCTTCTTCGGCAGCACCTCCCAAACCCACGACCTCTACCACCTGAAGGATAAGGGCAGCAGGCGCATGGGAACACCATCACCTGCAAGTTCCCCTCCAAGTTACACGCCATCCTGACTTGAACGTATATTGCCGTTCCTTCGTCATCATGTGGTCAAAATCCTGGAACTCCCTCCCTAACAGCACTGTGGGAGTACGTTCACCTCATGGATTGCAGTGGTTCAAGAAGATAGCTCACCACCACCTTCTCAAGGGCAATTAGGGATGGGCAATAAACGCTAGCCTTGCCAGTGATGCCCACATCCCATGAATGAATTTTTTAAAAACTACCTCTTTGACCAAGCTTTTGGTCATAGGCTTGGTGTCAATTTTTGTCTGATTATGCTCTTGTGAAGCACCTTGGAACATTTTACTACGTTAAAGTGGCTACATAAATGCAAGCTGTTGTTGTTGATTAAGAGAGAAGGGCTATTGTGCGGCGCAGTCAGTGATTCCCTCATTATGATCATACATTAAAGGTTCAAATTTTGTTTGATAACTCTCCTGTGAAGCGCCTTAGGACATTTTACTACGTTAAAGGCGCTATATAAATACAAGTTGTTGGTGTTGTTGTTTCATTCAGAGAAAATTTACTGACTCTGGGAAATAACTAGGTATAAACCTACGTTATTATCCGACTAGACTATGCCACTGACTGATTTATTTTTTATTTGTTCAAAGGAGCATTTTATCATTGTTTTTTGAGACGTGAAGAATTATTAGTCTGATTTGCAAAAATGAATTCATATTTGAAATCGAGTAGAGTTAGGGAAAAAGAGACAGTTTGGATGTAGTCCCCTGGTTACAAACCAAAATCAAATTGTAAACCCTTCAGGAAGTATATTACTGAATAAAAATAAAATAATTCATATTTTGATAAGTATTTTAAAAATGTTAATGAAAGTATTGAGATTTGTACATTTTTTATTTATTATATTTATAAATAAACACGCTGGATACACTTGGGATTCCTGACTGGCTCTGGGCCCTGTGCTGTTGGACAGTTTGCATGGTCCTAATGCCCCCAGGAGTTTGCCAGCCTGAGAAGTCCATTAGAGGAAAACAGCACGGTTGACAACACCATCATATTTGGCTAAGAATAATTTAAAAGACACATATGGTAAATCCACCTCATTGTTGATTAGTTCTTTCCCAAGTAAAATAACTTTAAGTGAGACGAGCTCCACATTTCCCGAGTGGAAGGAGAACCACAACTAAAGCCCCAGCAACTATTCCAGATTAAGGCAATACACTGCTGGCTATTGCATAACACTGCTTGCCAGCATCCGCCAATCCACATGGAAACTATTCATGAGGAGGTGCATGAGAATGCCAAAGTGTGACCCTCGTGGGGGAAGCATCAGACTTCCTTCATTTAGAATACATGAATTAAAGTGAGCATATTTAATCAAAGCAAATCAATTAAAACTCTACAGCAGTGGAGAATTGATTGTTATTACTCTTTGTAGTTTCCATAATTGTTATGAAGCTATAAAGCATAACAATTGTGGGTTTTTATTCAAAACACTGTATATTGAAAGGAAATAATAATAGTGTGGGCCTGGGGAGGGTTGATAAAGGTAGTGCAGTTGATCTTATGTATATGCACTTTCAAAAGACAATGGATAAAGCACCACATAACAGACTGGTTAGCAAAATTGAAGCCCATGGGATTAAAGGGGTGATGGCAACATGGATACGAAACTGGCTGAGAAACAAAAAGCAGAGAGTAGTAGTGAACGATTGGTTTTCAGACTCGAGGGAAGTATACAATGGTGTCCTCCAGGGGTCAGTATTAGGACCACTTCTCTTTTTGACATATATTAATGACCTGGACTTGGGTATAGAGGGCATAATTTCAAAGTTTGCAGATGACACAAAGCTTGGAAATGTAGTAAACAGTGAGGAGGACAGTAACGGACTTCAGGAGGACATAGACAGACTGGTGAGATGGCAGATGAAATTTAATGCAGAGAAGTGTGAAGTGATGTATTTTCAGAGGAGAAAAATGAGGAGAGGCAGAATAAACTAAATGGTAAAATGTTAAAGGGGATGCAGCAACAGTGAGACCTGGGGGTTCACATACACAAAGCTTTGAAGGTGGCAGGACAAGTTGAGAAGGCCGTTAAACAAAAGGGATCTTTGGCTTTATAAATAGAGGCATAGGGGTGATTTTCATTCAGAAGTCGGGAAGAAGGCGGGACTACAACTTTCGGGGTTGTAGTCCTGCCTCCATCGAGATGCGGCCAATCCATGCGATTTTAACTTGATTGACCTTGTTGGGCTCAGCAGGCCAATTAAGGGCCACCCGGCAACAGATGATGTCACAGACTGAAATTTCATCTGTCAAGAACTTTTGACAGATGAAATATCAGTGTTTGACAGCTCTTTGAAGCTGTCAAACATTGACAGTCTTACTTCTAACCTGAGTCCTTCTACACAGGCTCAGTTAGAAATCTCACCGGCACAGAAAGCTGCAGGCTGTCACTTTTGACAGATCGCAGCCATTCTGATTTCTGTGCTAGTTAGATGATGGGCTCCCGAAACCTAGAGGAAGGCTTAAAAGGTAAGTACAGGTAATTTAAACTTCTTTACACACTTTAGACACACCAAACACACTTACCTTTGCACTCATGCACCCATCACTCACCTGAACACCGACATCTCGACCCCTCCAAGTCCTTCAACCCGACGGCCCGACTCCTCTAACTTGGCGTAGTTTGGAGCCATCGGGCATCCCACATTTCAAGCTTTAAAATAGGGATTAGGCTAAAAACTGCCTGTTAATTACCTGTTAACAGGCAGTTAATTGGCACTAATCCCTTCCCACCTCGGGTAGGCGAGTCCCAGTGCGGGGCGGGTACCCGCCTCCTTTGAAACTTACATGGAGGCGGGTTGGGGGCAGGATGGTGTCGGGACCCACGAATTCGGGACTTTAACCCCCCGCACGCCTCCAACCCCAACTCCACGGGTCAATGAAAATCGACCCCATAAAGTACAAAAGCAAGGCAGTTATGCTAAACCTTCATAAATCACTGGTTAAACCTCAGCTAGAGAATTGTGCCCAATTCTGGGCACCACACTTCAGAAAGGATGTCAAAGCCTTGGAGAGGGTGCAGATGATATTTACCAGGGATGTACGAGGGATGAGAAACTCCAATTATGTGGAGAGACTAGTGAATCTGGGATTGTTCGTATTATGTCCGTGTATAATTGAGACACGGACTGCAGGAGTTGGTTATAACAGGTCTTTACTGAATGGAGACAACCCGGAACTACTATGCAAAAGTTACTACACAGGCTTATATACAGGGGTGGTCACTACTGGTACTGCAGTATACAGGGGCTGCAGAATATAGTTCTTTCTGCAAAGTACATACACTACAGTTCGCCTTAGCGAAGAGAAGGTTATGGGGAGATTTAATAGAGGTGTTCAAAATTATGAGGGATTTGACAGAGGGAGAAACTGTTTCCACCAGCAGGAGGGTTGGTAACCAGAGGACACAGATTTAAAATAATTTCCAAAAGATCCAGGGGGCATGAAGAGATTTTTTTTACGCAGCAAGTTGTTATGATCCGTAAAGCACTGCCTGAGAAGGTGGGGGAAGCAGATTCAATAGTAACTTTGAAAAGGGAATATATACTTGAAAAGGAAAAAATTGCAGGGCTATGGAGAAAGAGCAGGGGAGTGGGACTAATTGGTAGCTCTTTCAAAGAGCCGTCACAGGCACCATGGGCCAAATGGTCTCCTTCTGTGCTGTATGATTCTATGATATTGAGAATGTATACACTACATTGCTGAACACTATATCAGAAGAAAATATAACAATGCTGCTACATCAAATCCTGTTGTCAATGCACCCCATGCAGTAGTGGTCAACCATAGCCAAGTGCTGTCAAAGAGATTGAACACTGAAGAGAGGCTAACAGTTCTATGCTATCGAAACTTCCCTGTATAATGTGAGCCCTGAGGCACAAATCCCCACTTTTCAAACAAATTACACCTTTTATATTAAAACATGAGTGTTATGAAACCAAGAAAGCCAGTTAAAATAGCGAAAGTGACGCCAGAATTAGATGTTCAAGCAGACAACTACAGGAAACTCTTTTTTATCCGGCACCGACGGGACCGGCGTGGTGTCGGTTGATCAAAAAGTCTGGATTACAGAGAGGTATACTTACCAAGGTACGAGAGCCCCGTACACGGCCACAGGTGCAGAAGCCCCGGTTACATGGCCACAGATCCAGGAGTCCCTGTTGCACGGCCACAGGTGCAGGAACATAAGAACATAAGAACATAAGAAATAGGAGCAGGAGTAGGCCAATCGGCCCCTCGAGCCTGCTCCGCCATTCAATAAGATCATGGCTGATCTGATCCTAACCGCCAATCTACTATCACAGAACCATCTCCTGAATCTAACAGAATTAGACACACAAAATAGGAGCAGGATCAGGCTACACGGCCCCTGGGCCCGCTCCACTACCCACAGGGCCATGTCCGATCCGAACCTAGACTCATGTCCAAATTCCTGCCCGCTCCCCGTAACCCTTAATTCCCTTTACTTCTAGGAAACTGTCTATTTCTGTTTTAAATTTATGTAATGATGTAGCTTCTACAGCTTTTTGGGGCAGCATATTCCATGGACCTACCAGCCTCTGAGTGAAGTAGTTCCTCCTCATCTCAGTTTTGAAAGAGCAGCCCCTTATTCTAAGACTATGCCCCCTAGTTCTAGTTTCACCCATCATCGGGAACATCCTCCCCGCATCCACCCGATCCAACCCCTTCACAATCTTATATGTTTCAATAAGATCGCCTCTCATTCTTCTGAACTCCAATGAGTAGAGTCCCAATCTACTCAACCTCTCCTCATATGTCCATCCCCTCATCCCCGGGATTAACCGAGTGAACCTTCTTTGTACTGACTCGAGAGCAAGTATGTCTTTTCTTAAGTATGGACACCAAAACTGTATGCAGTATTCCAGGTGCGGTCTCACCAATACCTTGTACAACTGAAGCAATACCTCCCTATTTTTATATTCTATCCCCCTAACAATGAAAGCCAACATTCCATTGGCCTTCTTAATCACTTGCTGCACCTGCATACTAACCTTTTGAGTTTCGTGCACCAGGACCCCCAGATCCCTTTGTACTTCAGTACTTTCCAGTTTCTTGCCATTAAGATAATAACTTGCTCTACGATTTTTCCTGCCAAAGTGCATAACCTCACACTTTCCAGTATTGTATTCCATCTGCCAAATCTCTGCCCACTTACTTAGCCTGTCTATGTCCCCTTGCAGGTTTTTTATGTCCTCCTCACTCACTACTTTCCCTCCCATCTTAGTATCATCTGCAAACTTTGATATGTTACACTCGGTCCCCTCCTCCAAATCGTTAATATAGATTGTAAAGAGTTGGGGACACAGCACTGACCCCTGCGGAACACCACTAGTTACTGATTGCCAGTCTGAGAATGAACCATTTATCCCAACTCTCTGACTTCTGTTAGATAGCCAATCCTCTATCCATGCCAGAATATTACCCCCAATCCCGTGATTTTTTATCTTAAGCAATAATCTTTTGTGTGGCACCTTGTCAAATGCCTTTTGGAAGTCTAAATACACTACGTCCACTGGTTCCCCTTTATCCACCCTATATGTTACTTCCTCAAAGAACTCCAGCAAATTTGTCAAACATGACTTCCCCTTCATAAAACCATGCTGACTTTGTCCTATTAAATTATGATTATCCAAATGTCCTGTTACTGTCTCCTTAATAATGGACTCCAAAATTTTACCTACCACAGATGTTAGGCTAACCGGTCTATAGTTTACAGCCTTCTGTCTACTGCCCTTTTTAAATAAGGGTGTTACATTAGCAGTTTTCCAGTCTGCCGGGACCTTTGCTGAGTCCAGGGAGTTTTGGAAAATTATTACCAATGCATCCACAATCCCTACCGCCACTTCCCTCAAGACCCTAGGATGTAAGCCATCAGGTCCAGGTGATTTATCCGCCTTGAGTCTCATTATTTTACCGAGTACCACTTCCTTAGTGATTTTGATCGTGTTTAGCTCCTCCCCCCCTGTAGCCCCCTGTTTGTCCAGTGTTGGGATATTCTTAGTGTCCTCTACTGTAAAGACTGATACAAAATATTCATTCAGTGTTTTTGCCATCTCCATATTTCCCACCATTAATTTCCCGGTCTCATCCTCTAAGGGACCAACATTTACTTTAGCCGGTTACACGGCCACAGATCCAGGAACCCCGGTTACACGGCCACTAATGAACCTACTCCTGAATTTTGCCGGTTACCCACTGTATTTTACTCAAACACACTACAGGATATATTATTCCAGGACTAGTAGGTTAATTGCTACCTTTCTGATTGAATAAAAGTGCTTGCTGATCAATTTAATACAACCCTCATGAATCCATGTCTTCCTAATGTCACAATTTTCCAACTGACCATGATATATACTTTCTAAAATGTTCAACTTTAAAAAGATCAACGTATTTTCATAGTATGAATATTTGCTATATTTTCTCCTTCACAGCTATATATTTTAAAATGATTCTTGCTTTTGCATATTGCACAATAATCTTACCAATTATGATGCAATGCTAAAATTATGGTATGTGGAACATATTTTGAACACAACATAGGGGTATACTTACATTTATATTAGTTACTCTCCAGTGGTGTTGCTCATGGGCAGCACGGGCAGGTGTGCATTTGCGCCTAAGGAGCATAGGAGAAGCAGGCCTGGACCCAGAAGTGAGGCAGATATGCTAAGTAGCAAGAGCGGGAGGCTCAGCATGAGTCTGACAACTGAATAACACAGGTCACAGCAAGGTATTCCATGATGCTTTTATCTTATGACAGTCAATGGTGCCACAATTGTTTGAAAGAGCAGAAATAATGGAAGGCCGGGGACTAGGGGTAACCCTTGCTATACTGGCAAAACCCCAAATCGGAGCCAACTGAAAATATAATTCAACTCATACCACTACATAAATTTTTGCAGAACACACCACTTGGATGTTAAAGCAACAATTCTAATGACTCAGTAAGTCAACTGGGGTCCTATTCTTCAGACCTGATAAAGTCTCCATGATTACTTGTATTTACTGTATTCGGCACAAATTCACGATTAGAAAAGGGAACCCTGTGCCTCCAGAAGACATGGAAGATGAGGCTGCACCGTTGCCTGCAGAGGAAGAAGAAAGAGAAGTAGCACTGGTTGATGCATACCTGGTAGACTAGTGCCGCAAGGAATCATTTTTAGTTAAAAGCAGACCTCCTAACCAACATGAATAGTTCTAGCGGCTTCTCTGTACTCCATTTGCCTCATACCAACATGTTAGATCAAGCCCCAACTGACTTTGCTGTTTGCCCCCAACACCAATAGTCATTATGTTCCTTCTGACCAATATATCATCACCAAGTATTCCAAAGAGGCTGCAATCAATTTATTTCTCTACTCCATTACAACAGTGGCTACACTTCAAAAGGTACTTTGTTGACTGTAAAGCACTTTGGGAAATCTAGTGGCCTAGAAAGGCGCTGTATAAATGCAAGTCTTTCGTCGCCACTACACTTACTGCTCTCTCTTAATCACGACCAGCTGACCAAGTGTTCAGTAGCAGGAAGGAGGCTCCAGCTGTGCTATTTAAAGGGATCATCAGCAACAACTTGCATCTGACATGGTTTTTCCGTTTGACTGGCTCTGTAACTTTCTGCAACTCTTGCAGCTTTCTAAACTTGTTTGAAGTTCCTGAGGTGACAGGGGGTATTGGTGCAAGTGGAGAACGCCTTCATTCTCATTTATAAAGATTTCTGCTCACACCACTTGCTCACATGGTGTGGAGGTGCCAGTGTTGGACTGGGGTGGACAAATATAAGAAGTCACACAACACCAGGTTATAGTCCAACAGTTTTATTTGAAATCACAAGCTTTCGGAGCACTTCACCTGACGAAGGAGCAGCACTCTGAAAGCTTGTGATTTCAAATAAAACTGTTGGACTATAACCTGGTGTTGTGTGACTTCTTACACTTGCTCACAGTCATAGGGGCTCTACTTGCAGTCCCCTTCGCGCTCGAGAATCTTCAGGAGAGGGAGTGGAGACAGCAAAGAAGTGGAGAAGATGCGCAGAGGGAAGAGGAGGAGGGCTCTCAAAAGGAAGCCTTACCTACCTAGGGTCTTCTGAGAGCACTTCTCCTACCTCCACTTAAACGAGAAGCAGTGTATTAGGAGGCTCTGCTTCACCAAGGAGGTGGTCACAGAACTCTGCCATCTCCTGCAACCAGACCTGCAGCCTCAGAGCAGGGTGACCATGGCTCTCCCAGTGGCCCTCTCAGTCACCGTGGCCGTCAATTTCTTCATCAGCGGATCCTTCCAGTCTGCAGCAGGAGACATAGCTAACATCTCCCAGTTCATCGCCCAAAGCTGCATCCGGGAGGTCACAGAGGCTCTCTACACCAGGAGAAGGAACTACGTTGTCTTCTCTCTGAACAGAGAGAAGCAGGATGAGCAGCATGTGGCTTTGCCAGGATAGCGGGTTTCCTCATGGTGCAGGGCGCCATCAACTGCACGCACATGGCTTTGCGGGCACCGCATACCAATCCTGAGATGCTCCGTAACCGTAAAGGCTACCACCGAGTTAATGTGCGACCAAGCCCAGTGCATCATGATGGTAAATGACCACTATCCTGGCAGCAGTCATGATGTCTTCATCCTGTGCCAGTCTGGTGTGCCACCAATCTTCCAGCCACCACGTCAAACCCAAGGCTGGCTGCTCAGAGACAAGGGATATCCACTCTGCAGCTAGCTGATGACCCTCCTCCGCAATCCCACTGCTCGTGCCCAGCACTCATATAATGACAGCCAAACTGGCACCAGAAATGTCATCGAGCAGACCATCGGGTGCTCAAGCAACGGTTCCGCTGCCTTGACCGCTCGGGAGGAGCCCTCCAGTACTCGCCAAAGCAGGTGTTCCATTTTGTGGTGGTCTGCTGCATGCTTCACAACTTGGCCATCATGGTGGCACAGCCGTTGCCACCAGGGGTTGTGGGACCACTTCAGGAAGAGGAGGAGGGAGAGGAGGAGGAAGAGGAAGAGGACGAGGAGGAAGAGGAAGAGGACGAGGAGGAAGAGGAAGAGGATGAGGAGGAAGAGGACGAGGATGAGGAGGAAGGGAAGAGGCAGGCAGCAGATCCTTGTTCCGGATGGGCTGTCCGTGAACGCCTCATCAAACTCCGATTCCAGTGAATGAAACCTCAAATCCCTGTTGCTCACCACTTCCCCATCATACCATCCCTTTGACATGGAATTAAATTATCAAGGAACATGAAACAAAATAGTAAAATATTTTACAGGCACATCAATAAAAAAAGGAAGGTTGGGATGGGAATAGGGCCATTAAGGGATAGACAGGATAATACCACAGGCAACAATAGAGAGATGGCAGAAATATTAAATGATTATTTTGCTTCAGTATTTACCAGGGAGATAGAACAGGTGAACATGACAATGGATGATAAGATTAGTAATGAGATAAGTGCATTTAAAATAAAAAGAGGGGATATATTAAATAAACTAATCAAACTCAAAGAGGATAAAACCCCTGGTCCGGATGGATTGCATCCATGCATTTTAAAAGAATCTAGGGAAGAGATAGCAGAGGCATTACTACACATATTTACAAATTCGTTAGAAAAAAGTGTAGTGCCAGAGGACTGGCGGATAGCTAACATAATACCTATATTTAAGAAGAGAAATAGAACATGTCCAGGGAATTATAGACCAGTCAGCTTAACATCGGTGGCAGGAAAAATAATGGAATCTGTACTAAAGGAGAAAATAGAAGAACATCTAGAAACCAAAAACATAGTGATGAATAGTCGGCATGGATTTCAAAAGGGAAAGTCTTGCTTGACCAACCTCATTGAATTTTTTGAAGAGGTAACAGAGAGCGTAGACAATGATAATGTAGTAGATGTAATTTATCTAGATTTTCAAAAGGCCTTCGATAAGGTATCCCATAATAGACTGACGAACAAGGTCACAGAATGCGGAGTCAAGAGACAAGTAGCAGAATTGATAGCTAGCTGGCTTCAAGACAGAAAGCAGAGAGTAGGGGTAAAAGCTAGCTATTCACTGTGGCAGAAGGTGGGTAGTGGTGTTCCACAAGGATCAGTGCTGGGACCACTGTTGTTCACAATTTACATTAATGATTTAGACTTTAGAATCAGAAACACAATTTCTAAATTTGCAGATGACACCAAATTGGGGGGGATAGTCAATACTGAGGAGGACTGCAACAAATTACAGGAGGACATTAATAAACTTGCAGAATGGGCATGTAATGAAGTTCAACACAGATAAATGTAAGGTATTACATTTTGGTAGGAAGAATAGGGAGGTTACCTATTACTTGGAGGGTGCGAGTCTAGGTGGGGTAGAGGAATAAAGGGATCTCAGGGTACAAATACACAAATCACTAAAGGCTGCGTCACAGGTTAGCAAGGCCATAAAAAAAGTAAACCAAGCACTAGGGTTTATTTCTAGAGGGATAGAATTGAAAAATAGGGAAGTTATGCTAAACCTGTATCGAACCTTGGTTAGACCACACTTAGAGTACTGCGTACAGTTCTGGGTGCCATATTATAAAGAGGATATAGAGGCACTGGTGAGGGTGCAGAGAAGATTTACAAGGATGATAGCAGGAATGCGAGGGTATACATATCAGGAAAGGATGAACAGGCTGAAAAAAGGCTGAGCTGTGACCTAATGGAGGTCTCTAAAATTATGAAAGGTTTTGATAGAGTGAATAATTTGCCCTCAATTCTGTGGGCTTCTCCATTGTTAACAGTCTCTTATGTGGGACTTTATCAAATGCCTTCTGGAAGTCCATATAAGCAATATCCATAGACATTCCCCTGTCCACTACTTTAGTCACCTCCTTAAAAATTTCAATCAGGTTTGTCAGGCATGACCTACCTTTTACAAATCCATGCTGGCTCTCTCTGATCAACTGAAAATTTTCGAGGTGTTCAGTCACCGTATCCTTAATTATAGACTAGTAATTTCCCGACAACAGATGTTAGGCTAACTGGTCTATAATACCCTGGTTTCGCTCTCTCGCCATTCTTATATAGCGGAGGGACAGGCGCAATTTTTCAATCTAAAGGAACAGATCCTGAATCGAGAGAACTTTGGAAAATTATAGTTAGGGCGTCTGCAATGTGCTCACCTACTTCTTTTAAAACCCTGGGATGGAAACCATTTGGTCCTGGGGATTTGTCACTCTTTAGTGCCATTATTTTCTTCATTACTGTTATTTTATTTACGTTAATTTTATTGAGTCCCTGTCCCTGATTTCCTTAGGATTTCCAGCATGCTATCCTCTTCCTCTACTGTAAATACTGACGCAAAGTAATTATTCAACATGTCCGCCATTTCCTTATTATCATTGACAATGTCACCGATATCAGTTTTCAAGGGGCCAATATTGCTCCTGACCACCCTCTTTTTCCTAATATAATTGTAAAACATTTTTGCGCTGATTTTGATATCTCTTGCAAGTTTCTTTTCATACTCCCTTTTTGTAGCTCTTACTTTCTGTTTTGTGACCCTTTGCTGTTCTTTGTATCTCTCCTATTCGCCAGAATCTGTGCTATTTATCCAATTACTAGGCCATGGTGTCATGCTGCTAATTTTCAAGATCCTGTGATTCGCCTTTGGCAAATGCACTGGCCTAGAAATTCGTCTTGGGCGGTATCGGATCGACCACCCATTATACGCAGCGGCTGATGTTATAATGGGAAATAAGGAAATGGCAGAGAAATTAAACAAATACTTTGTGTCTGTCCTAACGGAAGAAGATGCAAAAAACTTCCCGGAAATAGTGGAGAACCAAGGGTCTAGCGAGATTGAGGAAACTGAAAGAAATTATTATTAGTAAAATAAAGTACTGGAGAAATTAATGGGACTGAAAGCCGATAAATCTCCTGGTCTTGATGGCCTACATCCTAGGGTTTTGAAAGAGATGGCTATAGAGATAGTGGGTGCATTGGTTGTCATTTTCCAAAATTCCACAGATTCTAAAACAGTTCCCATGGATTGGAAGGTAGCAAATGTAACCCCACTATTTAAGAAAGGAGGGAGAGAGAAAACAGGGAACTACAGACCAGTTAGCCTGACATCAGTAGTAGGGAAAATGCTAGAATCTATTATTAACAACGTGGTAACAGGATACTTAGAAAATAATAATAGGATTGGGCAGAGTCAACACGGATTTATGAAAGGGAAATCGTGTTTGACAAATCAGTTAGCGTTTTTTGAGGTTGTAACTAGCAGAATAGATAAGGGGAACCAGTGGATGTGGCATATTTGGATTTTCAGAAGACATTTGATAAGGTGCCACACAAGAGGTTATTAAACAAAATTAGGGCTCATGAGATTGGGAGTAAATATACTAGCATGGATTGAGGATTGGTTAACGGACAGAAAACAGATAGTAGGAATAAACGGGTCATTTTTGGGTTGACAGGCTGTAATTAGTGGAGTACCTCAAGGATCAGTGCTTGGGCCTCAGCTATTCACAATCTATATCAATGATTTAGATGAGGGGACCAAATGTAATATATCCAAGTTTGCTGATGATACAAAGCTGGGTGGGAATGTAAGTTGTGAGGAGGATGCAAAGAGGCTTCAAAGGGATATAGACAAGCTAAGTGAGTGGACAAGAACATGGCAAATAGAATATAATGTGGAGAAATGTAAAGTTATCCACTTTGGTAGGAAAAATAGAAAAGCAGAGTATTTTTTTAAATGGTGAGAGATTGGGAAATGTTGGTGTTCAGAGGGACCTGTCCTTGTACAGGAATCACTGAAAGTTAACATGCAGTTACAGCAAGCAATTAGGAAATAAAATGGAATGTTGGTCTTTATTACAAGAGGATTTGAATATAAGAGTAAAGGGCCTAGAAATTGGGTATAGCCTCGCTTGGGGCGTTAGAAGTGGCGCTGCGCAAATTTTATAGCCAGACGCAACTTATCGCCACCTCGCGCGATATTGGGTTGCAGCGCCCCTAAAGGTGATTGAGGCGCGAGTTCAGGCATTACACGGGGCTCCTAAGGCGCTAACTCGGCGGCACTACTCAATATCGGCGCGGGCAGGCGCAGCACAGGTGCTGCGAATAATCGATGACCACGAGACTTTCAGGCGCCGGCCAGCTCTTAAAGGGGTGGGTCAGTCAGCTCCAGCATTCACACTCTGCGCCTTGTAGGCCTGAAAATCGGAGCAGGCCCTTCTCTGGCGCAAAAAACTTGGAGCAGATGGAGAGGGTGAGGCAGAGAGCAGAGCGCTTCACCAATGAGGCTCTGGAGATATTGGTGGCCGCAGTGGAGCCCCGGCGAGATGTAATCTACCCAGACAATGGCAGGAGGCCTAATCATAAGGACTACCGACGAGCTTGGAGGGATGTTTGTCAGAGGGTCAACTCCAGCAGCATGGTGACCAGGAGCCCTGTGCAGTGCAGGAAGAAATTCAACGACCTCACTCGGGTCGTGAGGGTGAGTGGTGTTTATGCAACCTTCTGCATCCCTCCATTTGCAACTGACTTTATGGCTGCAGGGTGCGCTATGCCCCAATGGCCATCTGTCAGCAAGCACCCATGGCCCTTTCTGGGCACACACATGCACATTTGACTCAGGGCATTATGTAAGGGCTCTTCCACCATAGGGGGCATGAGATGATAACTCAGGGCATCATGTAAGGGCTCTTCCACCATGGGGGGCATGAGATGATAACTCAGGGCATCATGTAACATCACTTCCCGTCCTTTCCCCTGCAGGCCAAGCTGGCGAAGATCCGCAAGGACCAGCTTCGCACCGGAGGAGGTCCTCCTCAACTGCAGACTCTGATGGATCTCGAGGAGAGAGTCCACCAGATTGTTGGAGGACATCTGAGTGGTCCTGTCACCACTGCAGCTGCCGACCCCATTGTTCACAGCGATGGTAAGGTTCTCACCTTTTACAGCTGTCTCCTTCCACTTGTTTCCCCCGCCAGCATGCTTTCTCACTGTGGACCCATGTCATAGCATTGCCGCACTCTTGCATCCCTTGCTGCCAAGCTGTCCTTTTGCTAAAGCCACTCTTCAACCTCCCTGCTTTCAGATGCTGCATCACCAGCTTGGGAGCCGGCCCCTCACGCTGCCAGTGCCAGTGCCTCCGGAGGTGACGATCAGGGGGAAGCCGGACCATCCGTGCCAGCCTCAGGGGAGCCAACGCATCTGGAGACTGGGGATAGTAGTTCCCTAGAGAGGAGGGGGGGGTGCTCTCATGAGGAGCCAGTTGCAGGAACCAGCGGCCTGCAGCAACGCGAGGGGGGTAGGGAAGCTCGGGGGCCACCTCCCCGGAGGGTGAGGTAGGCCACGATGACTGCTGCACAGAGTGCAAAGGAGGTGCGTAGCCTTGCCGATATGAGCGCCCAGGCCCGGCTCAGGCACACTGAGCTTATGGCTGCAGTGGGGAGGATGCCTGAGTCGATTGACACACTGGCAAAGAGTGTGCTGGACTTTGGGGCAGCAATGGAAAGGACTGTCCAAGGCTTCGGGGCAGCAATGGAAAGGTCTGTCCAGGGCTTGTCCGAGGCAGTGGAAAGGACTGTTCCGGCCTTGTCCGAAGCAGTGGAAAGGACTGTTCCGGCCTTGTCCGAAGCAGTGGAAAGGACTGTTCCGGCCTTGTCCGAAGCAGTGGAAAAGACTGTCCAGGGCTTCTCCGAAGCACTGGCACCTGCCACGCAGGTCCTCACTGCTGCCACGCAGTCACTTGCTGGCCTCGTCCACACGCAAATTGAGGCCACGCGAACACTCACTGCTGCCACCCTAGCTGCATCAGGCAGGATCACCCCGGGCCCTTGCAGCACCACAGCAGGCCATGAATCTGTGGAGCAGTCGATTGCGGCGGGTGATCTGGTGCGGCCCAGTCAGAGTGCCAGTGTGTCGGCTGACCATGGTGCAGGTGTCCTCTCTCGGCATGTGAGCATTCCTGATGCCACCGCTGGAACGTCAGCAGTGCAGCTGCAACCACCTGGAAGGCAGACTGCTTCCAGCCATGCCCAGTTGGAGCAGCCAGCTTCCGTGCCCTCCAAGCCCAGAGGTCATCCAGGCCGTCCCTCAGGGGCTTAAGTGCTTCCAGACACTCAGCAGGCGTCCCTCAGCCTTGACGCAGCCACTGGGGTCCAATTACGGAGGTCGGTCTCCATCAAGGGGTCAACAGTAGAGGGAGGTGCTAAGACGTCTCTTTTTTCGAATTCAGGGCCGTCCACACCTGCTGCGTTTGTTTGTTATGTTTTGGTTAGTCTCGCCGGTTTGCCAGACAGTTATCTGTTAGTTTGTTAGTTATGCTTTCTGTTGCCATTACGTTGTCATGCTGGAAGGAAGCACTTTTTTGAAAATAAAGAAAATGTTTTATTTACAATGGAGCTGTAGACTATTTACAATAATGGTGGCTTTCATAGGCTTACTGCGAACCGAAGGGCGCTGTTCCAAACACACCCAGCATTCCGTCAGAGGGGCCTAGAACCGAGTCCTTATGAGCCTCTGACGAACGGCCCTTCCAGTTTCTGGAGCCCTCCCATCTTCCTCCTCCTCTTCCTCCTCCTCCTCGTCCGCATGCTCCTCCTCCTCCTCCTCCTCCTCGTCCGCCTGCTCTGCTGTCTCTTGAGGGTCGGCTGGCATTGGCTGGGTGCGTCGAATGGCCAGGTTGTGGAGCATGCAGCAGACAACGACGATGCGCGCCACATGCTCCGGCGAGTACTGTAGGGCGCCCCCCGAATGGTCGAGACAACGGAAACGCTGCTTCAGCACACCAATTGTGTGCTCCATAATGTTCCTGGTCACCTGATGGCTGTTGTTGTAATGCAATCAAAAGTGCTGGGCAAACGGAGCGGGGTCATGTGCCATGGGCAGAGAGGATAGCCCTTGTCGCCAAGAAGCCAGCCTCGTGGGTGAGCCGGGGCCTCAAAAAGGTCAGCCACTGAGGTCTGCCACAGGATGAACGCGTCGTGGCTGCTGCCCGGGAATTGTGCGTTGACCGCCATGATCATCTGCCTGTGATCACAGACCAGCTGCACATTGAGGGAGTGGAACCCCTTGCTATTAAATCCGTGTGTTAATGGAGACACGGAATGCAGGAGTTGGTTTAACAAGTCTTTACTGAATGGAGACAATCTGAAAACTGGAACTACAGAAGCCTGCCAGGGCCTTTTATACAGGGATGGTCACTGCCGGTACTGCAGTCTGAGACCAGTTATTCCCTTAAAGGGACATACACAACAATTCCTCCCCGTTTAGATAAACAGTACATAACATTCATTTAACAACTAAATAATAACTAATTACAATTACAATTACGGTTGCTAGATACATTAGTTGAAGTTAAGCAGTTATAAGTTCAGTCTTTGAGGAGGCTTCCTGATTCTGTCTGGATAACGCCTCTTTGGGATATCAGGTTCTTCTGGCAAGGTTGAGTCGGGATCAGTGTCGTTGTTTGGTTCGTCTGCTTCCAATATCACCGATTCTGCGGTAGATGCAATTGGTACTTCGGTTTCATCGCCAGGTGTATCAGATCGTGGTGTGGAGTTGAGGTTTTCCAGTGACTCTAGAATCTGGTCAGCATGGCGTCTTACAATGCTTTCTCCAACGTCCACGGTATACATTAGAGGTCCTTGCCGTGTACAGATCGTTCCTGGCTGCCATTTCTCTGTGCGGTAGTCCCGGGCCAAAACTGGTTGACCAATCTTAAAACTCCTGGCCGGCCTTTCATTCATATTCTGAAACTGCCTGTTCTCCAGATTCTCCAGCTCTGCCTCGACGGCTGGGCGAATTGCATATGGTACCGGTCTTGCTTTGAAAAACTTGGGAATTGCATTCTCCTCTATTTTTATCGAGGCGGTTACGCCTTTAAGAGTGCCCAGTTCTTGTTGAAATACCTCTTTGGCGTCAGCTGAGATTGTTGACAATCGTCCAGGAGTGACGTCGTCATCCTTTTTACCAGCCACCGTCAGTGCCTGAATGGAGTGCCAGTCTAAACTTATCTTTCGGATCCATTCACGTCCCAATAACAGTGGTCCACCATCTTGCAGAATGTAGAGATACAATTTCCGTATTTTCTTGCCGTTGTATTCGACAGGCACCCTTAGTTTTCCTCTGGGGTATACTTTTTGCCCCGTATACGTCCTCAAGACAATGGATGTCTCTCTCAAGGGTATGTGTGAGAATAGCCGCTCGTAGTCTCGTCGATTCATGACGGTTAGAGCTGATCCTGTATCCAATTCCATTTTGACTTGAGACCCTGCTATCGTGAGGGTGACCCAAATGGTTCGGTGATCCTCTTTTGCGATTACGTTGTGAAGTTTGAGACAGCTTAGTCTCTTGTTCCCGGATTCACTATCGCTCATCTGGTCTTCGGAACTACTGTCCGTCATCTTTTGTACTTTCCTGTACGGTTCCTTAGTAGCCTTTTTATTGTCGTTGGTCTTCTTCTCAGACCTGCAAACTCGTGCAATGTGTCCCATCTTTCCGCATTGCCTGTATATTTTGTCCTTGGACCAGCAGTCCTTCTGGTCATGGTTTGTTCTGCCGCAGCGATAACATTTTGCAAATCCCCGTGTCATCTCGTGGGTGCCGTATTCCTGTGGCTTTTGTTGTATTTCCGCAGCTCCCCTTGCTGCTGCTTCGTACGATACTGCCACGCTGAAAGCCTTATCTAGCGTCAGCTCTTTCTCTGAGAGTAACCTCTTCTGGGTTCCTTCACTCAGGAGTCCACAGACAAATTTGTCCCGTAAGGTATCTGCCAGTCCTGCTCCGAACTGGCAGTGCTTTGATAGCTTGCGTAGTTCCGTAAGGTAATCAGCATTGCTCTCATTTTTATGCTGATTTCTCCTGTGGAATTTAAATCTTTCTGCTATCAGCAGCGGTGTAGGATTTAGGTGTTCCTGTAGGATAGCAACAATTTTGTTAAAACTCTTCGCCTTCGGTTTGGCTGGAGTAATCAGGTCCCGCAATAGGCCGTACGTTCTTGCGCCCATTAAATTTAGCAACACCGATGCCTTTTTCCCCTCGGCTATTTCGTTTGCCTCGCAATATACCTCGACTCTTTCCACATACGTGGTCCAGTCTTCTATTGCATTATCGAAGGCAGTGATATCACCAGTCTTTGGCATCTTGAAAATCTAAGATGGCGTCTCCCGCGCTTTTCCTTCGTCCCCGATAGATCAAAATGGCGCCTCCCGCGCTTTTCCTTCTTCCCCGCCGAGTTAAAATGGCGCCTCCCACGCTTTCCCGCCACTGCCACTGCTGTCAACGCCGCTCCGCAGTATTTTTATTTTTAACCGTTCCCGTCGTGGAACGGACCCTCTGGGACACTTCCCTCCCTCTTCTTAGGTCCGAACGCTGCCCGGCTGCGAAGCACCGGCCGCGCCCTGTGTGCTCCACCCTCTCTCTCTCTCTTTGCTTCCCGACTCGCTGCCCGGCCCCGTTGCAGAGCCACCCGATCAAGCTCTAGCCCGCCGCAGCCCAGGAAGGATCAGTGCACTACCTGCCACCAGCCCGATTAGCTGGGAAACCACAGACTGGGGAACCAAGCCTGGCTCTTGACAGTCTCCCCTGCAAGTTTTCAATCCGATGATTTGGAGGGCGGTTGCCCACGGTCGACGCCCGTTTCTCGAGTTTCTTTGGATTATTTTTTTTTTCTTTTCTGGCTTCGACCTTCAATAACGTCGTCTGAGGTGCTGCCGAGTTGCAGGTAAGTTCGTTTCTTACTCGTCGCCAGTATTAAATCCGTGTGTTAATGGAGACACGGAATGCAGGAGTTGGTTTAACAAGTCTTTACTGAATGGAGACAATCTGGAAACTGAAACTACAGAAGCCTGCCAGGGCCTTTTATACAGGGATGGTCACTGCCGGTACTGCAGTCTGAGACCAGTTATTCCCTTAAAGGGACATACACAACACTTGTGGTTGCGGAACTCCTCAGGATTCTGTAATGGCGCCCGCAAAGCCACGTGTGTGCAATCAATGGCCCCCTGCACCATGGGGAAGTCCGCAATAGCCGTGAAGCTCTGCGCGCGCTCCTCCTGCTTCTCCAGGGTCACAGGGAAGGTGATTAATTCGCGCCTCCTTCTATAGAGGGCAGCTGTCACTTGCCGGATGCAGCAATGCACCGCAAATTGTGAAATATTTGCTATGTCCGCAGTTGCTGCCTGAAACGAGCCACTGGTGAAAAAGTTGAGGGCAACAGTGACTTTGACGGCCACCGACAGAGAGGTCCTGCACCGTAGCCGCGTCTGCAGATCTTCAGCAAGCAGGTGGCACAGCTCAGTCACAACATCCTTACCGAATCTGAGCCTTCGCAGACACTGCTCCTCCAACATGGTAAGGTATGAGACCTGCTGCCTGAAAATCCTGGCAGCGTATGATCGGATTTGGCGATGCCCATTGCCCCTCCTCCTTCTGGCCAATCCCGGCCCTCTCTCCCTCCGTCTCTGTGCCCTTGCCAGTTGTTCAGCCAGGAGGACGTTCCCCTGCAAAGCAGCTCCCATTATTATGTCAGACAAGTAAGACGCAGTAATCTCTCACGATCAAACTGTTCTGGACAGGGCTGAAGGTCCCAAGGCTCCGCTGGCTCAATGAGAAGAACGCTCTCCAACTGAAGGTCTGCAACTCTCTCCGGCAGCGAGCAGGATGGCCAGCCTAAATGGCTGCCACTTTTATACCAGTGCTGTCCCCTTTAAAGAGCGCTCCCCGAGTCCGAGAAGGACCTGGTAACGTTCCATCCAACTGTCACTAATAGCGCCAGGCGGAACGGAGGTGGGCGCCACTGAATTTCCGGTCCGGGACACCAAAAAGGCGTTGCACACTGAAATGACGTCATGATCTGCCTGCGCCCGCTTGCGGGCGCAAAGAGTTAGTGCCGGCGCTAAAAGGCTACTCAATATGGCAGGAAGCGCTGGGTTCACTGTGCCTGCCCGAAAATTGGGTAATGCCCCAAATCTCGGGCTCTTTAGGCGCTAATCGCTAGCGCTACCAACCGAATTTCTCCCCAAGATGCCTTACTGCAATTATGTAGGACCCTAGTGAGACCACACCTGGAGTATTGTGTACAGTTTTGGTCTCCTTACCTAGGGAAGGATATACTTGCCATAGAGGGAGTGCAACAAAGGTTCACCAGACTGATTCCTGGGATGGGGGGATTGTCCTATCAGGAGAGATTGAGTAGACTAGGCCTATATTCTCTAGAGTTTAGAAGAATGAGAGGTGATCTCATTGAAACATACAAAATTCTTACAGGGCTTGACAGGGTAGATGCAGGGAGGATGTTTCCCCTGGCTCGGGAGTCTAGAACCAGGAGTCACAGTCTCAGAATAAGGGACTGAGATGAAGAGAAATTTCTTCACTCAGAGGGTGATGAATCTTTGGAATTCTCTACCCTAGAGGGCTGTGGAGGCTATGTTGTTGAGTATATTCAAGACAGAGATCGATATATTTTTGGATATTAAGGGAATCAAGAGATACGGGGATAGTGCAGGAAAGTGGAGCTGAGGTAGAAGATCAGCTATGATCTTATTGAATGGCGGAGCAAGCTCGAGGGGCCAAATGGCCTACTCCTGCTCCTATTTCTTATGTTTTTATATTCAGTTCCTTTGACTGCAATGTAGCTGAATATCAGGCGCTGCATATAACGGGCAGCCGATCCGATACCACCATTTTGCGCCACCACCCGAGACAAATTTTTAGGCCCCAGTTTCTGCTGGGTCATGAGTTGGCCTTGTTTCTACTGCTGGTACCTCAGTGTCTGCAATGATCGGCTGCTGCTCTCTGATTCCTGCCTCTTCTGCAGTCCTCTGAGGAGGCCGACTGGGAAGGAATGGATGGCTCCTTCATCTATCTCTCCTCCTCCCATAACAGCTGCTGGCTGCCCTCGCGGACAACGAAGGATCTGTGAGGGGACAGATCCTTAGCTGGCTTTAACTAATGTGAAGCCTGTCATTCAGGTGCTCTCAAGCTAATCCCATATCCTCTGTCGACCAAATGTAAGCGACCATGTAAATTTGAGCCCGGTCTGAAAAAACAGCAGATAGTGTTGTCTAAGCAAATCTGCATCAGTGCTTGGGCCCTTTACCTTAAGGACTCCCTACAGGATCTGTCTCCATGGTGTCTGCAAGTGCCCAAAACCTTCTTGCATATCTACACAGATGCCCGAGCATCACTGCTGCATGTTCACTGCCATTCCATACAGAGGTAGCTAAATATTCTCCAAGTATAACATGAAGTGCTTCTGCTGATTAATGAGTCCAGCTCAACATGCAGCCCTGTAAGGCACAATTACCTTATTGCCTCTTTGGTGAAGCGTATTCTTCTCATACACATCTCCTCACCAAGATCCTCATATGACTTGTGTTGCTTGTATATTTAATGAGGGGGGAGATCCCTAGTGCAGTCCATCCTCCTTAAATGCCGCCTGACTCTCCTTTGCTCCAGCGTGTACTGCTGCTCCTTCTCCTTCACAATAATGGCATTCCAACTTACCCCTAGTTCATTGCAAGTGTAAAAGCAGGAAACTCTGGGCTGTAGCAACACTACCCTTTATATTATTATAATATATGTAAGCTTACTCGAACTCAACAGGCGGATCGTGGGAAGGGCCAAAACCACAGGGGAATGGGGGGAGGGATTAGTTTTGAGGTGGGAAACCAGAGGAAATGGCTTCTGCCAGATTTTGCTACCAAAAAATTGCTTGCCCAAATTATACATTCAAACTACGCCAAAAATGACATGGAATTTCAAGGCCTTTGTCTTTTTCTTTCCACAAGAGTTGAAGCAAGAAAAAAGAAACAGAAAAAGCAACAGGTCCTATGCTGAGACCTTCAGCGACAGGGGCTGCCAGCAGAAATTTGCCTACACTGCTATTCAGCCTCACATTGCACTCATCAGATCAGGTATGGATGATGTCAATAGTTTAGATGAGGAGTGGACACTGGATGGAAGCCAGAGGAAGAGATAATGGAAATGGAGAAGGATGGTCCTGAACAGAGGCTAACAAAATATCAGCCCCTGGCTGACAAGCATTCAGATGATGAAATCAGTGGTCATGCCATGAAAAAGATGTTTGCAGAGCATCAAATTATATGAGGACACTGGAAAACCTCTCCAAAAATGTGCAGCAGATGGCCATGCTGGCAGCATTGTCAAATGCAATTCTTTGTGAAAATATTAGAGAAGGCAGTCAATAATGGAGAGCTGCCTGAATCGAGTGGCAGCTACAGGAATCTTGTATTACATCAACAGAACAAAGAAACCTGGAGGTAAGTCATCAGCACCAATGTTCAGGCTTTGACTGGTGGCATTCAGTCCTTGGGTAGCAGAGTGGAGAGACTGGAAAGAACACTATTTAACAAATTATGAGATCTCAAGGCCACAAGTTTGGAGGATATGTAGGGTAGTCAGTACACTTTCTTTCTCAGGAACTAAAGGGGGGTGTGGGAGGTAATTTTGACTTTGGGTGACAGTGTAAAACAGATGATATTAAATCAATATCACCCATTTTACACTATCACTCAAAGTCAAAATTACCCTCAAGGATATTAGTTATTCCATAAGGGCTGTTCACCCACACAGCAGTGGCAACCAATGTCAGGATTCCATAATGAAGTGTTCCTCTGCTTCACTGATTGTGTTAGAAGCCACAACAGTATTGGATATCCCTTGTCTCCAAGAATCTAGCCACTGCTTTACCCTTGGTTCAGAAACAGTGCAAGGACAGTGGATTGCCAAAAGATGAATGAATAATGGCAGCATTTGCATACTGTGCAAAAGTCTGTATCTATAGTTGTCTGCTAATTGTGCATTAAAGGAGCATACTCCATTTTGGTTGACATAATAGAAACATAGAAACATAGAAACATAGAAGATAGGAGTAGGCCATTCGGCCCTTCAAGCCTGCTCCGCCATTCGATGAGATCATGGCTGATCATCCAAATTCAGTACCCCGTCCCTGCCTTCTCCCCATATCCCTTGATCCCTTTAGCCTTAAGAAATATATCCAACTCTTTCTTGAATATACTTAATGAACTGGCCTCCACCGCCCTCTGTGGCAGAGAATTCCACAGCTTCAACACTCTCTGGGTGAAGAAATTCCTCCTCATGTCAGTTCTAAATGGCTTACCCCTTATCCTTAGACTATGACCCCTGGTTCTGGACTCCCCGGCCATCAGAAACATCCTTCCTGCATCTAGTCTGTCCAGGCCTGACAGAATTTTATAGGTTTCTGTAAAGTCTGTGAGTTGTACAGTTAATAACGACACAGGCTTCAGAAGTAACAAACAAACAGGTCTTTACTATTCGAAGGTCAGGGCGAATCTGCCCTAGTAATCCTGTCACAACCCTTATATACTGGTGTGGTCACTGTCGGTATTACCGTATACAGAAGCCAAACAAGTAGTGCCACACTTAAAGTAGTTCCCTTAAAGGTGAACGGTTACATGCAATAATTTCCTTAAAGGTAGACGGGTACATACACTACAATCCTCCCTTTTTAGTTTTCAACATACTGAGTCCATAGTGGACATACATTATCACATATATACAGATTTATGTAAGACAGTTCATAGATTCAGTCTTTCTGGAGGTTTCCGGATTCTGTCCGGATAACGCCGCAGTGGTGTCGTCATTCCAGGCGAGCTAGTAGGTGTTTCTGGCAAAGTCGAATCGGCTCGAAGGAAAGTGTCAGGTTCCGCTGATTCCAGAACTACCAGATCGGACGTAGGTGTTCTGGGTATCTCAATCTCAACATTACCCGGGTAAGGTGGTGAAGTCGGTGGCCCATTTGTGGCGGACCCTATGATCTGGTCAACATGGCGCCTTATTATATTGTCCCCAATGTCCACGGTGTACATCAACGGCCCTAGCCTTTTTCCAATAGTTCCAGGCTGCCATTTCTCAGTACGGTAGTCCCGGGCCAAAACTTGTTGACCGATCTGGAAAGATCTAGTGGCTCTTTCATTCATGCCCTGGAATTGCCGATTCTCTACGTCCCTTCTGACGTTTGGTTTGAGCAAATCCAGCCGGCATCTTAGGCGTCTATTACAAAACATCATTGCGGGAGTTTGATTTGTGACCGCATGTGTTGCATTTCGGTATGCCAACAAAAAGCTATCCACCTTATGTTGTAGACTTATGTCTTCATTACTCATGGCCTTTACGGCCTTCTTGAAGGTCTGGACAAACCTTTCAGCCAATCCATTGGAGGCGGGATGGTATGGGGCTGACGTGTAATGCTTAACCCCATTGCTCTTTAAGAATTTCTTAAATTCCTCGGACACAAATTGCGGTCCATTATCAGAGCAGATCTGTTCTGGCAGGCCATTCCGAGCAAACATAGTTCTTAACACTGTGATGGTTTTTTCTGTCGTGGTGGTGGTCATCTTAATTACTTCCGGCCACTTGGAGTGGGCATCTACCGCTATTAGGAACATCGAGTCCATAAATGGACCAGCAAAGTCAATGTGTACTCTTTGCCAAGGAGATGAGGGCCACTCCCATGGATGCAGAGGAGCCTGTGGTGGCGCGTTCTGAACCCTCTGACATCCTAGGCAATTCTTCGTGATCTCCTCTATGTCCCCATCGATGCCTGGCCACCACACAAACGCTCTTGCTAGATTCTTCATCTTTACTCCACCCAGATGTCCTTCGTGTAGCTCCTTGAGTACTTTCTTTTGGAGTTTGGGCGGAATCACCACTCTAGACCCACACATCAGGGTTCCTCGACACACTGACAGTTGTTCTTTCCTCTGTGAGAATGCTTGCAGTGTTGGTTCGCTCTGTGCTGGCCATCCCTCCACCGTTAAATCATAGACTCGTGAAAGAGTCGGGTCATTCCTTGTCTCGTTCTCGATCATTGAGTTTGTTATCGGCAGACACTCCACTATGGATGAGTGGAACAACTCTACTGGGTCCACTGTACTCGCTTCTTCTACCATCGGCAATGGCAAGCGTGATAACCCATCAGCATTTCCATGCTGTTTGGACCTTTTGTACTCAATGTCATATTGGTGTGCCCCAAGTAAAACTGACCATCTTTGTAACCTTTGTGCTGTCATGGAGGAAACGGCCTTGTTTGGGTTGAATATGGACACCAACGGCTGGTGGTCTGTCAGCAATGTGAACCTCTTACATTGCAGGTAATGGTTGAATTTCTTCACGCCCCACACAAGACTGAGGGCCTCCCTGTCTATCTGGGCGTAATTTTGCTCCGCGGGTGTCAATGATCGGGACGCAAATGCCACTGGCCTTTCCGAGCCATTTGGTAGCCTGTGCGAAAGTACTGCCCCAATTCCGTACGGGGAAGCATCACAAGCCAGCTGAAGGGGTAATGCTGGGTTGAAGTGAGCCAACACTTCTTCAGAGGTAATCAACTCCTTGCTTCTGCAAAAAGCCTTTTTGCATTCTTCACTCCACCTCCATGGTGTTTCTTTTCGCAACAGCTCATTCAGCGGATGCAGCACCGTGGATAAATTTGGCAGAAACTTGTGATAGTAACTAATCAACCCCAAGAATGATCTTAACTGTGACACGTTTCCTGGAGCGGGGGCCTTCACGACCGCTTCTATTTTTTCAGGTAACTTATGTAGTCCCTCTCGGTCAATGACATGACCGCAGTATGAGATCCGTTTTTGGAAGAACTCACACTTCTTGCGATTAACCCGAAGGCCATACTCCTTCAACCTGGTGAGTACCAGTTTCAAATTCGTGAGGTGTTCTTCCTCATCTTTTCCCGTGATTAGAATATCATCTAAGTAGCACTGCGTACTTGGAATTCCTTGTAACACCTGTTCCATGGCCCTCTGCCAAATTGCTGGCGCCGAAGCTACCCCAAAGACCAGTCTATTATAGCGGTACAAGCCTCTGTGAGTGTTGATGGTGAGGTATTGGCGTGACTCTTCCTCAACTTCCATCTGTAAATATGCCTGAGCCAGGTCTATCTTCGTGAAGTGCTTCCCTCCAGCCAACGAAGCAAAAATATCTTCAATCCTCGGAAGCGGGTATTGTACCGTGTGAAGTACCGGATTCACTGTGATCTTGAAATCTCCGCAGATACGGACCTTCCCCAGTCCCCCTGGCTTATTACTTGGTGAGGATTTCATGACGGGAACAATGGGCGTGGCCCACTCACTCCAGTCTACTTTCGACAGAACCCCTGATCGTTCAAGTTCTTCTAGTTCTGCCTCCACTGCTGGTCGTATTGCGTACGGTACCGATCTGGCCTTAAAAAACTTTGGGCTTGCATGTTCTGCAATCTTAACCTTTGCTTTAATACCTCTCAGCGTTCCCAGTCCTTGCTGGAATACCTCTTGAGCTTCGTCTAATATTCTGGACAACCGTTCAGGTTTGACATCCTCTTTTTCGGACTCCACCGTCATGGTGTTTAGTGCATGCCAGTCCATCTTTATTTTTCGGATCCACTCCCGTCCCAGAAGTGGTGGACCTCCTTCAGGCAACACATACAGATCCAACCGGTGGTGATCTTTATCCTTGTATCTCACCTTAACTTCTATCTTTCCGATGGGGAATACTTTGTGCCCCGTGTATGTCTGTAGTACTAGTTCCGTATTCCGTAGTGGGATATGCTTGAAAAACTTTTTATAGTCATGCTTATTCATGACCGTCAACACCGATCCGGTGTCTACTTCCATTTTTACTTGGGCCTTTTCAATCTGTAGCGTTATCCAAATAGTTTGTCGGTCAGCTTCGTTGCTCACGTTGTGAATTCTTAGACTGTCCAGTCCTTTGTATTTGGAGTGTGAGTCCGACTTCTGTTCCTTCAGACTCTTCCTAGTCACCTCTTGTACCTTCCTGTACCATTTTTGTGCGGACTCCTTATTGTTGTCCGTCGTTCCTGACCGGCACACTTTAGCTATGTGCCCGATCTTGCCACATTTCCTGCATTCTTGGTTTTTTCCCCAGCATTGCTTCTGGTCGTGTGTTGTCTTCCCACAACGATAGCATATTGTTTTCCTCGAGGTGATGTGGTCCACCCCTAGTGCCACCGCCTTCCGCTGCATTACCGCCGTTCCTTTCGCTGCGGCTTCGTGTGATGCGGCTATAAGGACAGCCCTGTCAAGTGTGAGGTCGTTCTCTTCCAGTAGTCGTTTTTGCGTCCCTTCTTTGGACAATCCACATACGAACTTGTCTCGCAGTGCCTCTGTCAGATTCCCTCCGAACTGGCAGTGTTTCGCTAGCCTCCGCAGTTCGACCAAGTATTCCGCGTTGCTTTCGTCTTTCTTCTGCGTTCTTGCATAGAATCTGAATCGTTCAGCCAGCTTCAACGGTGTGGGGTTCAAGTGATCCTTCAGTACTGCTACAATATCATCGAAAGTCTGATCCGCCGGTTTAGCTGGAGAGAGAAGATGTTTTAACAACCCGAATGCTTTCGCACCCATCATGTTAAGTAAGGTTACAGCTTTTTCCTCCTTAGCTATTTTGTTAGCCTTACAATGTATCTCAATACGTTCCACGTACGTGGGCCAGTCTTCTATCTCGGAGTTAAAATCGTTGATGTCCCCACTCTTAGGCATCTTCCTTTCCTTGGGTACAACACAAGTATTTCTTTAAGTTCTTATGTATTATTTTTTTTTCTCTAAAATGGCGGCTTTTCCCGCGAAAATGGCGGTTTCCCGCTCTTTCCTTCTCTCCCCGCCCACTTCAATGGCGGTTTCCCGCTTCTGTCGTCTTCTCCGCCTAATGGCGGCTTCCCGCGTTTCTTCCTGGTGGAAGGGGTACGCTTTCCCCACAGCGGACAGGTTCAGCCGCTGGGCTGGCTCTCGCCCAGCTCCCCTTACTCGGCTCTGTCTTTTCCTCCCACCCGCACGGCTCTCCCGGCGCTGGGTACACCCCGTTAACGGAGGACAGTTCAGCCGTTGGACTGGCTCTCGCGCAGTCTCTCTCCCCTCGCTCGGCTCTGTCTCTCCCTCTCCCGCACGTTCGGTTCTACCGGCTCTGGGTACCCCGTTGGTGGAGAACAGCTCAGCCGCTGGACTGGCTCTCGTGCAGTCTCTCTCCCCTTGCTCGGCTCTTGTTCGCCTCCCCACCCTCTCGCAGACCGGTGTTTCCCTCCCCCGGCTGCGGTCGGGTTTCTCTTCCCGCGCCTACTCCCAGTCTCAGCGCTTCGTGACTGCGGTCGCTGCCCGGCTTTCCCCGCCGATCGCGGTCCGACTGTCTCACGACGCCGTTGGACCCGACTTTCTGACCGGCTCCGTTCCCCCTCGACCGTGGTCGAGTGCACAGCCCTTATCCTCCGGATATTCTCTACCCCTTCCCCTACTCACAGTCTCCGCGGTCGCCTTGTTTCCTGCTGATCGGCTCACTCCGCACCGTGGTAAAAGGGTAGTCAGTGCCTGTTGTTGATGAAAACTTTTGTTGCTAGTCTGCTTCCTTTCTGTTGCTGCAGCCTCGTGTTTTCTTCCAGCAGCACGACGAGGGCGGTTGCCTCTCTTCGACGCTCTTCGTTGCTTTGGTAGTCTTGCCGCAGGGTACGATCGGACTCGTCGCCACTGTAAAGTCTGTGAGTTGTACAGTTAATAACGACACAGACTTCCGAAGTAACAAACAAACAGGTCTTTACTATTCGAAGGTCAGGGCGAATCTGCCCTAGTAATCCTGTCACAACCTTTATATACTGGTGTGGTCACTGTCGGTATTACCGTATACAGAAGCCAAACAAGTAGTGCCACACTTAAAGTAGTTCCCTTAAAGGTGAACGGTTACATACAATAATTTCCTTAAAGGTAGACGGGTACATACACTACAGTTTCGATGAGATCCCCTCTCAATCTTCTAAACTCCAGTGAGTATAAGCCCAATCGACACAATCTCTCCTCATACGTCATTCCTGCCATCCCAGGTATCAGCCTGGTGAATCTTCGCTGCACTCCTTCCATAGCAAGAACGTCCTTCCTCAGGTAGGGCGACCAAAACTGCACACAATACTCAAGGTGTGGTCTCACCAAGGCCTTGTATAACTGCAGCAAGACATCCTTGTTCTTGTACTCGAACCCTCTTGCTACGAAGGCCAACATACCATTTGCCTTCTTAACCGCCTGCTGCACTTGCATGCTTACCTTCAGCGACTGGTGCACAAGAACACCCAGGTCTCTTTGCACTTCCCCTTCTCCCAATCTATTGCCATTCAAATAATAATCTGCCTTCCTGTTTTTGCCACCAAAGTGGATAACCTCACATTTATCCACATTATAGTGCATTTGCCATGTTTCTGCCCAATCACCCAACCTGTCCAAATCGTACTAGAGTTTCACGACATCCTCCTCACAGCATACCCTCCCACCCAGCTTTGTGTCGTCTGCAAATTTGGAGATATTACATCCAATTCCCTCGTCCAGATCATTAATATATATTGTGAACAGCTGGGGTCCTAGGACCGATCCTTGCGGTACCCCACTAGTCACTGCCTGCCACTCGGAAAACGACCCGTTTATTCCAACTCTTTGCTTTCTGTCCGCCAACCAGTTCTCTATCCAAGTCAATACCTTGCCCCCAATCCCATGTGCCTTAATTTTCCACGCTAATCTCTTATGCGGGACCTTATCGAAAGCCTTCTGAAAGTCCAAATACACCACATCCACTGGTTCTCCCTTATCTATTTTACCAGTTACATCCGCAAAAAATTCCAGTAGATTAGTCAAGCATGATTTACCTTTTGTAAATCCATGTTGACTTTGTCCGATCCAGTCACTGCTTTCCAAGTGCTCTGCTATTACATCTTTTATAATGGACTCCAGCATTTTCCCCACTACCGATGTCAAGCTTACCGGTCTATAATTCCCCGCCTTTTCTCTACCACCTTTTTTGAATAGTGGGGTAACATTAGCTACCCGCCAATCCATGGGTACCGTTCCAGAGTCTATCGAGTTCTGGAAGATGACCAGCAATGCATCTACTATTTCTAGGGCCACTTCCTTAAGTACCCTGGGATGTAGATTATCAGGCCCTGGGGATTTATCGGCCTTCAGTCCCATCAATTTTCCTAACACCATTGCCCTACAAATACTGATTTCTTTCAGTTCCACCCTTTCATCAGACCCTATGTTCCCCGGCATCTCTGGGAGGTTATTTGTGTCCTCCTTTGTGAAGACAGAACCAAAATATGTATTTAGTTGGTCTGCCATTTCTTTGTTCCCCATTATAAATTCCCCCGAATCTGACTGCAAGGGACCTACGCGTGACTTCACCAATCTTTTTCTCTTCACATATCTATAAAAGCTTTTACAGTCAGTTTTTATGTTCCCTGCAAGCTTACTCTCATATTCTATTTTCCCTTTCTTAATTAATCCCTTTGTCCTCCTTTTTGAATCCTAAACTGCTCCCAATCCTCAGGATTATTGCTTTTTCGGGCCAATTTATATGCCCTCTCCTTGGACCTTATGCTATCCCTAATTTCCCTTGTTAGCCACGGTTGGGTCACCTTTTTTGTTTTATTTTTATGCCAAACTGGGATGAACAAATTCTGTAGTTCATCCATTCGGTCTTTGAATGTTTGCCATTGCCTATCCACCATCAACCCTTTGAGTGCCATTCCTCAATCAATCCTCCCCAACTCGCTCCTCAGACCATCGTAGTTTCCTTTATTTAAATTGAGGACCCTAGTCTCCGAGTCAACTACTTCATTCTCCATCTTAATGAAGAATTCAATCATATTATGATCGCTCCGACCCAAGGGGCCTCGTACAACAAGATTGCTAATTAATCCTTTCTCGTTACATAATACCCAGTCTAAGATGGCCTGATCTCTAGTTGGTTCCTCGACATATTGGTCCAGGAAACCATCCCGTAAACACTCCAGGAATTCCTCCTCCACAGTATTGTTGCTAATTTGGTTGGCCCAATCTATATGTAGATTAAAGTCACCCATGATGACTGCTGTGCCCTTATTGCACGCTTCTTTAATTTCCCTTTTAATGCCATCCCCAACCTCCGCCTTACTGTTTGGAGGTCTATAAACCACTCCCACTAACGTTTTTTTCCCCTTAGTGTTTCTCAATTCTACCCATACAGATTCCACCTCATCAGAGCTAATATCCTTCATTACAATTGTGTTAATCCCTTCTTTAATGGTGTGGATTGACACCACCACACCATTATGTATAGTCACAACAGTGCAATCTATAGCTCCAAGCGCTCACGTAAACTCTAGAATCCAGTACAAACTAATGGCCTGCTCACTCATTTGTCTTGATTCTGTATCAAATGAAATGAACAGGGCTCCCCTGGTTGCCAGGCCATGAATTACTTTCCTTATGCAAAAATGGAGAGCAAATTGAGTGATCTGGCAGAAATTGCCTGTTGCCCCTCAGAATGATCCAGTGGCTAGGAAATTCAGGCAACCACAGGTGATCTGCCAGGGAGCAGTAAGGGCATGCATACACCAGGTCACTGACATCCTATACAGCAGAGCAGCTCCCTTCACTAGTTTTGGTGCTAGATCCTGACTTTCTACCCCACTTTCAAATAAAGAGATATTTTCTCAGTACCCATCCTACCACGCGACAGCGTATCAGCACTTTTTGCCCCAATATAACTTTGCCAATAATCACCCAACTGAATGAATAGCAGCATCAAATGAGTGTTCCCTTTCCTGTATGACTACAATCTCCAGAAATAATAAAGCATGACTTAAGTGCACATTCTACTTCAATACAATATTGGCCAAATTCAAACAAACTGTTACCCTACTCTTTCCTAACAAAGTGCTATCACTGTGTTCCTCCACTTGTCTTTCTATCACCTATTCTAGTGCTCTTTCAAAGTATCACCCAAGGCCAGAATTAGAGGAGGTAGTTGGTTTCTCATGCTGTACAGAAGGGCCAAGGGACTGAGGTGGCCCTTGCCTTATGACAACTGGCTCCTGGGATGGAGCCGCTGCTAGCTGCATCTCTGGAGGATGCTCCTGAGCAGCCTGGTCTCATCTCCCATGTTCCACTGGCAAATGCTATGATGCTGGAGGTCCTGCACGTGCTGCTGTCCTGAGAGACGGCAGTAACATACAGTTGCAACTTCAGGGTGGGTTGTTCCTCATCATTCCTTTTAGCAATCACCATCATCGTCCTCCTCCTATGGCACCTGTTGCTGTGTTGGATTTGCAGGAGAGGTGGGTAGCAGTTAAGGGTTAGTAAGCATTATCCACTTGTGATTAAGCAGACAGAGAAATGGGTAGAAGGCTGTGTTTGTGTGGTGCTTCAGAGGAATGCCAGGGCAACTGTGTAAGTGTCAGTCAGTAACCTGGTACCAGGAAAATGCTGCTGACAACAACATCTCCCACAGCAAGAGCTGTGACAGCAATCAAAACTTCCAATATACATTTCATCAAAGTCTTCCATTTTAAATCCCAGTACTCCATTCTATTAATTAAAACTGTTTGTGCTATTTCCCAGAAATGTCGGGGAACATAGGGTCTGATGAAAGGGAGGAACTGAAAGAAATCAGTATTTGTAGGGAAATGGTGTTAGGGAAATTGATGGGATTGAAGGCCGATAAATCCCCAGGGCCCGGTAATCTACATCCTAGGGTACTTAAGGAAGTGGCCCTAGAAATAGTAGATGCATTGCTGATCATCTTCCAACATGCGATGGAATCTGGAACAGTACCCATGGATTGGAGGGTAGCTAATGTTACCCCACTATTCAAAAAAGGTGGTAGAGAGAAAACAGGGAATTACAGATCGGTAAGCCTGACATCGGTAGTGGAGAAGATGCTAGAGTCCATTATAAAAGATGTAATAGCAGAGCACTTGGAAAACAGTGACAGGATCGGACAAAGTCAGCATGGATTTACAAAAGGTAAATCGTGCTTGACTAATCTACTGGAATTTTTTGAGGATGTAACTAATAAAATAGATAAGGGAGAACCAGTGGATGTGGTGTATTTGGACTTTCAGAAGGCTTTCGATAAGGTCCCACATAAGAGATTAGCGTGTAAAGTTAAGGCACATGGGATTGGGGGCAAGGTATTGACTTGGATAGAGAACTGGTTGGCAGATAGAAAGCAAAGAGTTGGAATAAACGGGTCTTTTTCCGAGTGGCAGGCAGTGACTAGTGGGGTACCGCAGGGATCGGTCCTTGGACCCCAGCTATTCACAATATATATTAATGATCTAGACAAGGGAACTAGATGTAATATCTCCAAATTTGCAGACGACACAAAGCTGGGTGGGCGTGTGTGCTGTGTGGAGGATGCCAAGAAACTACAGGATGATTTGGACAGGTTGGGTGATTGGGCAGAAGCATGGCAGATGCAATATAATGTGGATAAATGTGAGGTTATCCACTTTGGTGGAAAAAACAGGAAGGCAGATTATTATCTGAATGGCAATAGATTGGGAGAAGGGGAAGTGCTACGAGACCTGGGTGTCCTTGTGCACCAGTCGCTGAAGGTAAGCATGCAGGTGCAGCAGGCGGTTAAGAAGGCAAATGGTATATTGGCCTTCATAGCGAGAGGGTTTGAGTACAGGAACAAGGATGTCTTGCTGCAGTTGTACAGGGCCTTGGTGAAACCACATCTTGAGTATTGTGTGCAGTTTTGGTCGCCTTATCTGAGGAAGGATATTCTTGCCATGGAAGGAGTTCAGCGAAGATTCACCAGGCTGATACCTGGGATGGCAGGAATGACATATGAGGAGAGATTGGGTCGATTGGGCTTGTACTCGCTGGAGTTTAGAAGAATGAGAGGGGATCTCATTGAAACTTGTAAAATTCTGGCAGGACTGGACAGACTAGATGCAGGGAGGATGTTCCTGATTGTCATGGAATCCAGAACCAGGGGTCACAGTCTAAGGATAAGGGGTAGGCCTTTTAGGACAGAAATGAGGAGGAATTTCTTCACCCAGAGAGTGGTGAACCTGTGGAATTCTCTACCACAGAAGGCAGTAGAGGCCAATTCATTAAATATATTCAAGAAGGAGTTGGATATATTTCTTAAGGCTAAAGGGATCAAGGGGTATGGGGAGAAAGCAGGGACCGGGTACTGAACTTGGATGATCAGCCATGATCGCATTAAATGGCGGAGCAGGCTCGAGGGGCCGAATGGCCTACTCCTGCTCCAATCTTCTATGTTTCTATGTTTCCTACCAATACTGTAGATTTATTACTATTATTCAACCCCCGCCCCCCACCCGTTAGTGGCATATTGTAGAATTATCAAAACCCTCAAGGGAATTTAGACAGCGAATGATAACTAAATTGTACATATATATATAATAAAGTAAAATTTGATGGGCTGCCATTAGCTGTTCCAATAACATTAGATGTTCCAATACCAAGTGCCATTTTTGAGGGTTAATGTAGAACTACATGGTACTGCCTGTTTATGATTAGTTTAGATTATTTTAACATCATACTTTAGTTTGGATTTACGATTTGATTCTACCTAATTTACAGACATAAATTGGTCATTCCTGATCGCAAAATTGGATGGAGTTTCATTGCACTGAATCTCAACCCATATTTTTGCCCACAACCATTTAGCACCGTATTTTTAAGCAATCACAGGAAGCGCCCACCTCAAACAGGTTTGAGCTTCATTTAAAAAATAATTTGGGATGTGGACATCCTATATGTCATTTTTTGACATTTAGGTTTGCAGAACATCCATTCATATTGACACTCAAGTGAAATGAGCACCCAGAGTTGCTAGTTAGTGGTATACAGACGGTCATTTAAATGACATATTGGTATTAAGGTAAGTGAAGATTTCCACCACCTCTTCAGAGTTTTTCTTTTTTTTAAACTTGTTTTTCTCTGCTAATATTTAGATCCTTATGCGCCTTTTTGGCAATTGTTCCAATTTTTTTGCATCCAGCATTATTATTAACACAAATGGGTTTCCCCCGATCTGAGGTGTTTTCAAGAAGAGGAGAACTAACTGAGGGCTGCCAAGCAAGTTAGGTTGCATGAGAAATGCTCTGTGCCCACGAGTCAGTACTTGCAGACAGAGGTAAACATACCTTGCACTGACAGCTAACTATGTAGAGGATCCCATTCCCAAAGGAAGCTGGAACAACACACCTACAACACCACAAAGTTTATGAATGTCTGATTAATCGCAGTGTTGGATGCCTCCTCAGAAGAAACCAATCATAGTATGTCATATTTTCAGTAGCACTACATGAAAGAAGGCCCGTCAGGGTATTCAATAGCATGATAGCCTGATTGACTGCACCCCCATGATGTCAGCAATCATTGCTGTGGGGCCTGGCATTCCTACCTGGCAATGACCATGGGGAATTGCATTCATAGGCTTTGGGTCATCAGAAAGCCAAACGTGCCATCTGCCACTGAGCAGAGAGCTGGCACATTCAGTGACAGTAACAGTGAGCTGCAACCAGAAACTTGGCTCCACCTCCACGCAGGCACATTACAATGAAAACTTATAACAATGTTGCCATGAAATGGCACAGAGGGCAATCCTCCTTGCAACTGCAGTGAAAAGTGTATAAACGGACACTCCCAAAAAAAAGACACCTGCAAAAAACAGACGCTATTGAAATTCTCAAATAACTTCCATTGCAACACATACAAGAGGCATTCTGAAACAACAGATACTCGCAAATTACAAACTATGGACAGCCTTCAATGCACCAAGCCATTTTATACCTTAAAACACGGGACACAGTCTGACGCCACACTTAAAATGTTCAAAATACGTACTGTATCTGAGTCTGAAGATTTTGATGACTGATGGATTGTCTGGATTCATTTTTGTCCCTGCTGGTATCCAGGGTTTGAATCACCCCAGGAAGCAGCTGTCCCTGCCGGTAACGGGGTTTGAATCACCCTGCAGCACCGGTCAGTTCATACAATGACCATTTTTAAAATAAGGACACCTGCAAAAAGGACAGCTGGTGCAAGTCCCTTAGGTGTCTGTGATTTACAAGTTTCACTGTATCTCATGAGCACCACTTCCAATTCAGGAGCCATCAAACAGGGAGGCAGCTGCTGGGCTGCTCCGTTACTTCCCTACAGTTTCATGCCTCCATCTTGGGTTTCCTTCTCTTCATTTTGCCTGTTAGTTCTCAGATTCCCTTCAGCCTTGGGAAAGACTGCAAATCTGTTATGCTGGAGCTCCACCTACTTTAACGCCAACTCAATTTTCTGTCACCATTTCCAGTGGACATTGAAAATGACCACCTTAAACAGGGGGCATATTTAAATGAGGTAGTAATTGCGTGGAGACATCATATATTGCATATCCCTTCATTACTGCCTCATTTATGTTCAGTAGTATAATTGGTGCCCAGGATTGTTTGACATGGGAGCCAAACACATGTCTATTAAAACTCTGTAGAATCCTTATTGCTCCATCAATTTTGGATTTTATTTTCTCATGTTGCCAACTGCTTATCATTTGCCTTTCTACCATTTGCTGATGGTCTGCCTTCCCCCATCCTTCTTCAACCAGGGCAAAAAATGGCTGTCCTATTGGTAATTCCCCTCTATCTTTGCTTCCTGGAAGAAGAGGAGACGGATTGGAGGGAGGCCAGGCTGTTGAGGCTGCACCAGAGACCCAGGTGAGGAAAGAGGAAGAGGAGCTCCTTACCTGCATTTGCCAGAGCAGCAGCAGTCTGAAGAGAATGTGGACGACAACCTTTTCCTTATTGTAAGGCATATTTGTGCCACACTGGTATAGGGAATGTGCCCTGACCATATCTGGGCATCGCATGAACAGTCCTTTGTACATCTTGTCCCTGTCCCACAATTGCATCTGCTGAACCTCCATATGCACATCAACTCACACAGTTCCTATTCATGCCACCTTTTCAAAGCCACTTCCAAACCTTGCCAAGAACAATGTCTGCATGCACAACTTTATTGAAGATCAGCCACATGGCTCTTCATTGTGTCCCGGTGACCAAAACAAATATAATCAAACAGACAAATAAAGCTCAGAGACAGAGAAAAAGGGACCAAACAGCATAGAAAAAAAAATACAAAAAGCAAAATACTGCAGCTGCTGGAAATCTGAAATAAAAACAGAAACTGCTCAAAATACTCAGCAGGTCAGACAGCATCTGTGTGTGAGAGAAACAGAGTTCAAGTTTCAAGTCGATGACCTTTCATCAGAACTGGAAAAAGTTAGGGATATAACAGGATTTAAGCCTCTCTTTCACCACCGGGTTTCCCGACCCCAGGGAAATACATGCAGCAGCAGTCAATTTTAAATCAGGCTCCCAAATGCAGATGTCAGCCGTGGCACACCACTTAGTCAAAAGGTTGTGGGTTCGAGTCCCACTCCAGAAACTTGAGCACAAAAATCTAGGCTGACACTCCCAGTGCAGTCTTTCGGATGAGATGTTAAACCGAGGTGCCGTCTTTCAGATGAGACGTTAAACTGAGGGCCCTTCTTGCCTCTCAGGTGGACGTAAAAGATCCTTTGGCACTATTTCGAAGAAGAGCAGGGGAGTTATCCCCAGTGTCCTGGCCAATATTTATCCCTCAATCAACATCTAAAACAGATTATCTGGTCATTATCACATTGCTGTTTGTGGGAGCTTGATGTGTGCAAATTGACTGCTGCGTTTCCTACTTTACAACAGTGACTACACTTCAAAAAGTACTTCTTTGGCTGTAAAGCACTTTAGGATGCCCTGAGGCCGTGAAAGGCGCTATCGAAGTGCAAGTCTTTCTTTCTTCATGGCAGGAACACTCGAACGCCCCGATATCAGCCACTGTAAATCCTTGCTTAAATCCTGTTATATCTCTAACTTTTTCAATTTCTGACGAAAGGTCATCGACCTGAAACATTAACTCTGTTTCTCCCTCCACAGATGCTGCCAGGCCTGTTGAGTATTTCCAGCATTTTCTGTTCAGAAAAAAACATATGTCAGAGACAGTGAAATACAGGGAACACCAGCAACAGGAGACCGCAGCCGGGTCCTTTGGAGATGGACCCCAGCAATCGGAAGGGAGAAGAGGCCATGATCAGGAGGGGGAGAGAGACCACGATCAGGAGGGGGGTAGAGGCCGCAATCAGGAAGGAGGAAGAGCTGGGACCAATATTCTCGGGGGAGGTTTGTTAGTGCTGTTGGGGAGGGTTTAAACTAGCTTGGCAGGGGGATGGGCAACAGCATATAGGAGTAGAAAAAAGGAATAAGGTGCATAAAAGAGTGAGTGTGTTGGATAGTACTAGAGGCGGTAGTAGTACCATATTAGATAGGAGCAGACTAAGAAAGACTACAAAAAATTCAAAAATGGGTTTAGAATGCATGTACGTAAACGCACAAAGTGTGATGAATAAGGTTGGTGAGCTAGAAGCACAATTAGCCGTGTGGCAATATGATTTTGTGGCAATAACAGAAACGTGGCTTAAAAACGGTGAGGACTGGGCACTTAATGTTCAAGGGTACAAGGTGTTCAGAAAAGATAGGGAAGGAAAAAAGGGAGGTGGGGTGGCAGTGTTGATTAAGGAAGACATTGTAGTGTTGGAAAGGGAGGATGTTCTTGAGGGGACAAGGACAGAATCCATTTGGTTAGAGTTGAGGAGCAAAAAGGGTATGATCACGCTATAGGGGGTATTCTATAGGCCTCCAAATAGTGAGAGGGAGGTAGAGGAGCAAATCTACAGGGAAATCGCAGAGATATGCAAGAGGTATAGAGTGGTGATATTGGGGGACTTTAATTACCCAAATATCGATTGGGATAATGCTAGGGTAAAGGGAAAGGAGGGGGAGGAATTTCTGAAATATGTTCTTGACCAATATGTTCTTGGCTCAACTAGGAAGGAGGCATTGCTGGATCTGGTGCTGGGGAATGAGGTGGGCCAGGTCGACCAAGTGTCTGTGGGAGAACACTTGAGTATGAGTGATCATCGTATCATAAGATTTAGATTAGCAATGGAGAGGAGCAAGAAACAATCTAGGGTGGAACTTCTAAACTGAAATATGGCTAACTTCAATGGGATGCGAAAGGACGTAGCTAGGGCAAAATGGAACCAAAGACTGACAGGAAAAACTGTAACAGAACAATGAGTGATCTTCAAGGAGGAGATGTTCCAAGTACAGGCTAAGTACATTCCAACAAGGGGGAAGCGTAAGGGAAACAAAGCCAGGGCTCCTTGGATGACGAGGGAGATAGAGAAGATGATGAAACCAAATAAAGAGGGTGTATGATGCATGTCAGGTGAATTCTTCAAGGGAGAACCAGACCAAATACAATAAGTTGAGAGGGGATGTGAAGATGAAAATAAGATTGACAAAGAGAGAATATGAGAGTAGAATGGCGGTTAACATAAAAGGGAACCCCAAAATCTTCTACTGGCATGTAAACAGTAAGCAGGTAGTAAGAGGCAGGCTGGCGCGAATTCATGAACTCATTTTTCTTATCTGGAAGGAGGAGAGCATGCCAGGGGATCTCAGAGACAACGTAATTGTGACCATCTTCAAGAAAGGTGACAAGTCCGATTGCGGTAATTATAGAGGAGTTTCCCTGCTGTCTGCCACAGGGAAAGTCATTGCAAGAATCCTCCTCAATCGCCTTCTCCCAGTGGCCGAAGAGCTCCTCCCAGAGTCGCAATGCGGATTCCACCCACTAAGGGGCACAATGGACATGATCTTCACCGCACGTCAATTACAAGAGAAATGCAGGGAACAGCACCAACTGCTGTACATGGCCTTCTTTGATCTCACAAAGGCCTTCGACACTGTCAACCGTGAGGGATTATGGAGTGTCCTCCTCAAATTCGGCTGCCCTCAAAAGTTTATCACCATCCTCCGCCTGCTTCACGACAACATGCAAGCCGTGATCCTGACCAACGGTTCCACCACAGACCCAAGTCACGTACGAACCGGGGTCAAGCAAGGCTGTGTCATCGCACCAACACTCTTCTCGATCTTCCTTGCTGCAATGCTCCATCTCACCCTCAGTAAGCTCCCCACTGGAATGGAGCTAATTTACAGAACAAACGGGAAACTGTTCAACCTCCGTCGCCTCCAGTCCAGATCCAAGGTCGTCCCATCCTCTGTCGTCGAATTACAGTATGCAGATGACGCTTGCGTCTGCGCTCACTCGGAGATCGAACTCCAAACCATCGTCAATACCTTCACCGAAGCGTATGAGAGCATGGGCCTTACACTAAACATCCGTAAGACAAAGGTCCTCTACCAACCTGCCCCCGCCACACAGTACTGCCCCCCCGATTATCAAAATCCATGACAAAGCCTTGGACAACGTGGACCACTTTCCATACCTCGGGAGCCTACTGTCAACAAGGACAGACGTCGACGACGAAGTCCAACATCGCCTTCAGTGTGCCAGTGCAGCCTTCGGTCGCCTGAGGAAGAGAGTGTTTGAAGACAAGGACCTCAAACCCGGCACTAAGCTCATGGTCTACAGAGCAGCAGTGATACCCGCCCTGCTGTATGCCTCAGAGACATGGACTATGTACAGCAGGCACCTCAAAGCACTGGAGAGGTACCACCAACGCTGCCTCCGCAAGATCCTGCAAATCCATTGGCAGGATAGGCGCACCAACGCCAGTGTTCTTGCTCAGGCCAACATCCCCAGCATCGAAGCTTTGACCATGCTTAATCAGCTCCAATGGACGGGTCACATTATCCGCATGCCCAATACAAGACTCCCAAAACAAGCGCTGTACTCGGAGCTCCAGCACGGCAAGAGAGCCCCAGGTGGGCAGAGGAAACGCTTCAAGGACACCCTCAAAACTTCCTTGAAAAAGTGTAACATCCCCACCGACACCTGAGAATCCCTGGCCCAAGACCGCACAAAGTGGAGGAGAAGCATCCGGGAAGGTGCCGAACACCTCGAGTCTCTTCGCCGGGAGCAAGCGGAAGTCAAGTGCAGGCAGCGCAAGGAGCGCACGTCAACCCAAGCACCCCACCCACCCGCCCCTTCAACCACCATCTGCCCCACCTGTGACAGAGACTGTAGGTCCCGCATTGGACTCATCAGTCACCTACAAACTCATTTTTAATGTGGAAGCAAGTCGTCCTCGGTTCCAAGGGACTGCCTAAGAAGGGGCCTATTAGAGACAAAGAAGGTGATATATGCTTGGAGGCGCAGGGCAAGGCTAGAATACGCAATGAGTACTTTGTATTGGTGTTTTCTAAGGAGGTGGATGCTGACAAAATATCAGTAGAAGTGGAAAAGTAGAAGCAATGGAAGGGGTGAAAATTGTTAGACAGAATGTACTAGAAAGGTTGGGTATGCTTAGAGTGGACAAGTCGCCTGGTCCAGATGGCTTGCATCCAAGGTTGCTAAGAGAATTGGGGGAGGAGTTAGTGGAAGGGCTTGCCATAATTTTCCAATCTTCCCTAAATGCGGGGGAGGTGCCTGAAGATTGGAAAGTGGGAAATGCGACACCATTGTTCAAGAAAGGATGTAAGGACAATCCTAGTAACTACAGGCTGGTCAGTTTAACATCAGTGGTGGGTAAAGTTTTAGAAACAATAATCAAGGAAAAAATTAACGGACACTTGGAGAGGTTTAAGCTAATTAAGGAGAGCCAACATGGATTTGTAAAAGGCAGATCGTGTTTGACTAATCTAATTGCATTTTTTGATGAAGTAACAGAGAGGATTGATGAAGGGAATGCAATGGATGTTGTCTACATGGATTTCGGAAGGCGTTTGATAAAGTACCACATAGAAGGCTGGTTAACAAAATTGAGGCTCATGGAATAGGTGGGTCAGTGGCAGCTTGGATAAGGAATTGGCTTAAGGACAGAAAACAGCGAGTTGTGGTAAATGGCTATTTTTCAGACTGGAGGATGATAGACAATGGTGTTCCCCAAAGGTCAGTGCTGGGGCCACTGCTTTTATTGATATATATAAATGACCTGGATATTGGAATACAGAGTAGAATTTCTAAATTTGCAGATTACTCCAAACTTGGGGGTGTGGTAAACAGTGGTGATGATACTAATCGACTGCAACAGGACATAGAAAGGCTAGCAGAATGGGCAGATAAGTGGCAGATGGAATTTAATACAGAGAAGTGTGAGGTGATGCATTTTGGCAGAGGAACAGGGAGAGGCAATATACACTTAATAGCGCAGTTTTAAAGAGTGTGCAGGGACAGAGGGACCTGGGAGTTAATATGCATAGGTCCCTGAAGGTGGCAGGACATATTGATAGAGTGGTTAGCAAAGCATATGGGAACTTGGGCTTCATAAATAGAGGTATTAAGTACAAAAGTAGAGAAGTTATGCTGAACCTTTATAAAGCACTGGTTAGGCCACAACTGGAGCACTGCGTCCAGTTCTGGTCACCACACTTATGGAAGGATGTGAAAGCCCTTGAGAAGGTGCAGAGGAAATTTACCAGAATGCTTCCGGGGATAGGGGATCTTAGCTACAAGGACAGGTTGGAGAAGCTGGATTTGTTTTCATTAGAGCAAAGGAGGTTGAGGGATGATTTGATAGAGATGTACAAGATTATGACAGGTTTGGATAAGCTAGATGGGGAAAGGCTGATCCCACTAGTTGATGGGACAAGGATTAGGGGACACAGATTTAAGGTTTTGGGCAAGAGATACAGGGAGGATGAGGGAAACTTTTTTACGCAGCGAGTGGTGATGACCTGGAATTCGCTGCCGACAGAAGTGGTGGAAGTGGAGACACTCAATGTTTTCAAGGGGAGACTGGATAGGCACTTGAGGGAAATAAACTTGCAGGGCTACAGGGATAGAGCAGAGGCATGGGACTGACTGGATTGCTCTGCAGAGAGCCGGCACAGACTCGATGGGCTGAATGGCCTCCTTCTGTGCCGTTATGATTCTATGGGAGAAAAATTTGGTTGATTTGCGCCTCCCATTAGTGCCCTAAGAGGGGGGCCTACCTGCGGCTGGGGCGGTGCAAAATAAAGGGAAGATGCCGGGTGGCCATTTTTGTGCTTTGTGCATTGAGTGCTGCTGGAGTTTTGGTAAGTGGGAGAAAAATCATTTAAGTGTATTTTGTGAATTTTAGTGTGTTAAGAAGTCAATTATTTGAAGTAAGTTTAATTTTTTAAGGGTATATTAAACTATTGGGCAGTTTAAACCGGAAGTAGAATCCGGGTATAAAAGGGGAGGGACTAGTGCTGTGCACAGAGTGCTTTGTGCATTGAGTGCTGCTAGAGTTTTGGTAAGTGGGAGATTCGGGCAAGTGGGAGGTGAGGGTGTGTTTTTTGCTCTGTTTTTTCCCCGCTCCCAGGCTTAGACAGCACTGCAGAGGCGGAGCAGCGAGACAAGTCAACCAAACAGGCCCCACAGACAGTATTCAAGGAGGAGGTTGGTGATCAGCTGGTTGGCTGGTTTTCTTCCTTCTCTTCTCTTTTATACCTTTAAGTTGGTAAGTCCTATTGAATAGTGGTGTGATATTATCATCTATATCCGGGCAGGGTCTTCATAACTAATAATAAGAAATGTAATTAATTATATCTGTCTGTGTGGAGTTTGCACATTCTCCCCGTGTTCGCGTGGGTTTCCTCTGGGTGCTCCGGTTTCCTCCCACAGTCCAAAGATGTGCGGGTTAGGTTGATTGGCTATGATAAATTGACCCTTAGTGTTAGGGGGATTAAATACGTGGGGTTACGGGGATAGGGTGGGATATGTGATGGTGCAGGGGTTACGGGGATCGGGTGGGATATGTGTCGGTGCAGGCTCGATGGGCCGAAATGGCCTCTATCTGCACTGTGGGGCTTCTGTGTGATTCTGTGATTCTGTGATATAGAATGGAGCAGGTGATGTGTTACTGTTGCGAGATGTGGGAGCCGGTGAACCCCATTGAGGCTCACGGTGATTACATCTGCGACAAGTGTTTGCTGCTAGAGGAACTCAAGTTCCATGTTATGGAGCTTGAGACCGAGCTTCAGACACTGCGGCACATCAGGGAGGGGGAGAAGTTCCTGGACTCTATGTTTCAGGAGATGGTCACACCTATGAAGTTAATTACTGCAGATGTAGTCCGTGGTCAGGGACAGGACAGTGTGACTATGAGTGAGGAAGGTACAGGGATCCAGGATGTAGTGTTGAAGGAGACGCAGCCCTTGCTCTTGTCCAGCAGGATCGAGGTTCTTACTCCCTGTGAGGGCGGGAGCGGGGACTGCAGGGAGGATGAGCAACCTGGCCACAGCACCGTGGTACAGGGGGCCATTCAAGTGGAGGGAGTAAAAAGAAATGTTGTAGTGGTAGGGGATAGTATCATTAGGGGGATAGATAGGGTTCTCTGCAGTCAAGAGCGGGAGTCCCGAAGGCTGTGTTGCCTGCCCGGTGCCAGGGTTAAGGACATCTCTTCTGGGCTGGAAAGAAACTTGGAGTGGGAGGGGGAGGATCCAGTTGTCGTGGTCCATGTTGGTACAAACGACGTAGATAGGACAACGAAGACGGTTCTGTTAAAGGAGTATGAGCAGCTAGGGGTCAAATTAAAAAACAGAACCTCAAGGGTAATAATCTCTGGGTTATTACCTGAGCCACGAGCGAATTTGGCTAGGATAAATAAAATTAAAGAGTTAAATGCGTGGCTCAAAGACTGGTCTGGGAGAAATGGGTTTTGCTTCTTGGGACACTGGCACCAGTACTGGGACAGGAGGGAGCTGTTCCGTTGGGACGGACTCCACTTGGCCAGTGCTGGGATTGGAGTCCTGGCAAATCATATAACTAGGGCTGTAGAGAGGGCTTTAATCTAATTAATGGGGCGGAGGCTTCTAGAGAGCAAATAATAGAAATGACAACAGAGACGGTCATAGACTTAGGTTGCAGTGGGGGAATTAAAAAACAGAACATGTCAGGAAGGGACAGAAGGTATGGAGTAAAAAGTAAAGTACTAAAAAGGGAAAAAACAGGAACTAAGTGTTACAAAACATATTTGAAAGTTCTTTATCTGAGTGCACGTAGCATTCGTAACAAAATGAATGAGTTAACGGCACAAATAATGACATATGGGTATGATCTTGTGGCCATTACAGAAACATGGCTGCAGGGTGACCATGACTGGGAATTAAACATACCAGGTTATTTAACAATCAGGAAGGGCAGGCAGGAAGGCAGAGGAGGTGGGGTGGCTATGTTAATAAAGGAAGGAATCACTATAATACAGAGAAATGATATTGGGTCAAAGGAGCAGGATAGTGAAACAGTTTGGGTGGAGATAAGGAATAATAAGGGGGAAAAAACACTAGTGGGTGTAGTCTATAGGCCTCCGAACAGTTGCAACTCTGTTGGACGGAGTATTAATCAGGAAATAGTTGAGGCTTGTAATAAGGGAACAGCTATAATTATGGGGGATTTTAATTATCATATTAACTGGACAAATCAAATTGGGCAGAGCAGCCTTGAGGATGAGTTCATTGAGTGTATTAGGGATGGGTTTCTTGAGCAGTATATAACTGAACCGACCAGGGGGCAAGCAACCTTAGATTTGGTCCTGTGTAATGAGACAGGATTAATTAAAAATGTCCTAGTAAAGGATCCCCTTGGAATGAGTGACCATAACATGGTTGAGTTCCATATTCAATTAGAGGGTGAGAAGGTTGGATCTCAAACAAGCGTGCTGAGCTTGAATAAAGGAGACTATGAAGGTATGAGAGCGGAATTGATTAGAGTGGGCTGGGAAAATAGATTAAAGGGTAAGACGGTACATGATCAGTGGTGTACATTTAAGGAGTTATTTTACAACTTCCAAAAAATATATATTCCACTGAGGAAAAAAGGGTGTAAAAGAAAAGATAGCCATCCGTGGCTAAGTAAAGTAATTAAGGATAGTATCCGACTAAAAACAAGGGCATATAAGGTAGCCAAATCTAGTGGGAGGATGGAAGATTGGGACGTCTTTAAAAGACAGCAAAAAATAACTAAAAGATTGATTAAGAAAGGGAAGATAGATTATGAAAGTAAATTAGCAAAAAATATAAAAACAGACAGCAAAAGTTTCCATAGTTATATAAAAAGAAAAAGGGTGGCTAAAGTAAATGTTGGTCCCTTAGAGGATGAGACCGGGAAATTAATGGTGGGAAACATGGAGATGGCAAAAACACTGAACAATTATTTTGTATCAGTCTTTACAGTAGAGGACACTAAGAATATCCCAACACTGGACAAACAGGGGGCTCTAGGGGGGGAGGAACTAAATACGATTAAAATCACTAAGGAAGTGGTACTTGGTAAAATAATGGGACTCAAGGCGGATAAATCCCCTGGACCTGATGGCTTGCATCCTAGGGTCTTGAGGGAAGTGGCGGTAGGGATTGTGGATGCATTGGTAATAATTTTCCAAAACTCACTGGACTCAGCAAAGGTCCCGGCAGATTGGAAAACTGCTAATGTAACACCTGTGGTAAACCACTGTTTGTATTCCACTGTGTACATGCCTGGGCATGCCTCGGCTCACTCCTCCCACAAGTCCTAGTATAAAGGTGACTGCTCCCCAGCCCTTTGTATTTCTGGACCGGTCGACCACTCGAGGCAGACCTTCATTCTTTTGTTAATAAAAGCCTTTAGTTACTCTCTTAACTCTCAGTCTTTTATGAGTAATTGATAGCGCATCAATTTTATTAACAACATTTTTATAATGGAGAAGATCCTCACACCAGCATGCCTGGACTTAGATCATCGGGAGGCGGACTCATCCACCAAGTTTACTCACTGGCTTAAGTGTTTCGAAAAATTCCTGACCGCCTCCTCAGCAATCAAATCGGACGAGGACAAACTGGATGTCCTGACCTCCAAAGTGAACCACCGAGTGTACTCGGTCATCCAAGACGCGACCTCGTACGTGGACGCTATCAAGCTCCTCAAGGACCAGTACACGCGCCCAGTGAACGAAGTGTACGCCAGGCACCTTCTGGGGAGTCGTAAACAACAACCTGGGGAATCGACCGTGGAATACCTTCAGGCACTGTCTGTGCTTGGCTGGGCCTGTGGTTGTAAGGATGTAAAGGCCGCCGTGTACACAGAGGAACTTATCCGGGACGCTTTTGTAGCGGGCCACAGATCCAATTACACCCGACAGCGACTGTTGGAGCAGAGTGACCTCGACCTCAACAAGGCCTCTGAACTCGCACTATCATTGGATGCAGCCTACCGGGGCATGGATGCCTACTCCTCTGCACCGTGGACGCCGCGGGGAATGACAGCCTGGGACACGGTAGGACCGCCTCATAGCGCCGTGCCACCCCAGCCACACCCCAGCACCGGCCCAACTACCGCAGCAGTGTCCCAAGGCCAGACAGCAGTGCCCCAAGGCCAGAAATGCTACTTCTGTGGCCAGGCAAAACACCCCAGAGCGCGCTGCCCGGCGAAAAACGCGATCTGCTCGGGCTGCGGGAAGAAGGGACACTACGCTAACGTCTGCAGGGCCAAAGCCACCCCGAACCCCAGCAGCGCCGCGTGTGGGCCATGCGGGCCGCCATCTTGGGCCTCCCCGGCCATGTGCGAACCACCGGTACAGCAGCCATTTTGGACGCCTCCAGCCACATGGGGATCATGGACGCCGCCATCTTGGACGACAGCCGGAACACAGCAGGCCCCCAACACCGCCTCATCTGATACCCGCAGCGACACACCGACCCCTACGCTGGCATCCGTTACACTGGACCAAGCGAGACCGCACCAGCTGGCCAGTTCCACAATGGACATTAAGGTAAATGGCCACGATACAATCTGCCTTTTTGACTCTGGGAGCACGGAGAGCTTCATCCACCCCGACACGGTGCGGCGTTGCTCTCTCCCAGTCCTGCCTGCGCACCAGCGGATTTCTATGGCCTCCGAGTCCCAGTCGGCGGACATCGGCGGCTACTGCGTAGTGACACTCGTAGTAGACGGGACCGTGTACGATCATTTTAAACTTCTGGTCCTGCCCGACCTCTGCGCTGCCGTCCTGCTGGGGTTAGATTTTCAGTGCCACCTTAAAAGTGTTACGATGGCGTACGGTGGACCCCTACCCCCACTCACAGTCCGCAGCCAGCAGCTCCCAAATTGCCCGCCGCGCACCAGGTGCAACCTCTCCACACTCAGAGTCACCCCCCCCCCACTGTTTGCTAACCTCACCCCCGACTGTAAGCCCATCGCCACAAAGAGCAGGCGATACAGTGCCGGGGACAGGGTTTTCATTAAAACCGAAGTGGAGCGGCTCCTGAAGGAAGGGATTATTGAGGGCAGCACCAGCCCCTGGCGAGCCCAGGTTGTGGTCATTAAGACCGGCGAGAAGCAGCGCCTGGTCATCGACTACAGCCAGACAATAAATCGCTACACCCTGCTGGACGCATACCCACTCCCCCGCATAGCTGATATGGTCAACCAGATCGCGCAGTACCGCGTCTTCTCGACCATTGACCTGAAATCAGCGTACCACCAGCTCCCTATCCGCCCTGAGGACCGCCAGTATACTGCCTTTGAGGCAAACGGCTGCCTCTACCACTTCCTTAGGGTTCCCTTTGGCGTCACCAACGGGGTCTCCGTCTTCCAAAGGGAGATGGACCGGATGGTAGATCAAAATGCGTTGCAGGCCACTTTCCCATATCTGGACAATGTGACCATCTGCGGCCGTGACTTGCAGGACCATGACGCAAACCTCGAAAAATTCCTCCGCACCGCCCAACTCCTGAACCTGACATATAACAAGGAGAAGTGCATATTCCGCACAAACCGCCTCGCCATCCTTGGCTGTGTTGTGGAACACGGAGTCATCGGCCCCGACCCCGACCCGATGCGTCCCCTTATGGAACTCCCACTGCCCCAAGGCCCTGAAGAGGTGCCTAGGGTTTTTCTCCTATTATGCCCAGTGGGTCCCCTACTATGCGGACAAGGCCCATCCGCTGATCAAGTCCACCTCTTTTCCCTTGACGGCAGAGGCCCGCTTAGCCTTCCACCGTATCAAGGAAGACATTGCCAAAGCCACCATGCACGCAGTGGACGAATCCATCCCCTTCCAGGTGGAAAGCGACGCGTCCGACTTTGCCCTGGCCGCTACCCTCAATCAGGCGGGGAGACCCGTGGCCTTCTTTTCACGAACCCTCCAAGGCCTGGAGACCAGACACTCCGCTGTTGAGAAGGAGGCCCAGGCGATTGTGGAGGCTGTGCGTCATTGGAGGCACTACCTGGCCGGAAAACGATTTACCCTGCTCACTGACCAACGTTCAGTTGCCTTCATGTTTAACAACAAGCAGAGGGGCAAAATCAAAAATGACAAGATCTTGAGGTGGAGAATCGAACTTTCCACCTACAATTACGAGATCTTGTACCGGCCCGGGAAGCTCAATGAACCCCCGGATGCGCTATCGCGTGGCACCTGCACCAGCGCGCAGATCGATAGACTGCGGGCCCTCCACAATGACCTCTGCAACCCGGGGGTCACCAGGTTCTTCCACTTCATCAAGGCCCGCAACCTGCCTTACTCTATTGAGGAGGTCAGGACCATGACCAGGAACTGCCAAGTCTGCGCTGAGTGCAAAACCGCACTTTTATAGACCAGACAGGGCCCACCTGATAAAAGCCACTCGCCCCTTCGAGCGCCTGAGCGTTGATTTTAAAGGGCTTCTCCCCTCCTCCGACCGCAATGTGTACTTCCTCAATATTATTGATGAGTACTCCCGTTTCCCGTTCGCCATCCCCTGCCCGGACATGACCAGTGCCACGGTCATTAAATGTCTGAACGACCTCTTCACCCTGTTCGGTTTCCCCAGCTATATCCATAGCGACCGGGGCTCATCGTTTATGAGCGACGAACTCCGTCAGTACCTGCTAACTAGGGGTATTGCCACAAGCAGGACCACCAGTTACAACCCCCGGGGGAACGGACAGGTGGAAAGAGAAAATGCGACAGTTTGGAAGGCCGCCCTGCTAGCCTTAAAGTCTAGGGGCCTTCCAACCTCCCGCTGGCAGGATGTGCTCCCCGATGCGCTCCACTCTATTCGGTCACTGCTCTGCACTGCCACTAACGCCACCCCTCATGAGAAAATGTTTGTCTTCCCAAGGAAGTCCACATCGGGGACATCGCTACCGCCATGGCTGACGTCCCCAAGGCCGGTCCTACTGAGAAGGCACATGAGGACCCATAAAACGGACCCCCTGGTCGAGAGGGTCGACCTCCTCCACGCCAACCCCCAGTATGCTTACATTGCATACCCGGACGGGCGGGAGGACACAGTCTCCATAAGAGACCTTGCACCCTCGGGGGCCGCAGTAACCCACTACTCACTACCACCACCCCCCACGATCCGATATCCAGCCCCAGCAGACGGCAGGCCTGGGCCCCGCGACCCGCTCGACATCTACGAGGACGACACGCCTGTGCCACAGCCCACGCAGGACTCGACGCCGGAAGCTCCACCACCCCTGCCGTCGCCACGCCGATCACAGCGGCAGACAAGACCTCCGGAGAGACTCCAATACACTAACTTTTAATACACTTCACCCCGCCGGACTCAATTTTAAACAAGGGGTGAATGTGGTAAACCACTGTTTGTATTCCACTGTGTACATGCCTGGGCATGCCTCGGCTGACTCCTCCTACAAGTCCTAGTATAAAGGTGACTGCTCCCCAGCCCTTTGTATTTCTGGACCGGTCGACCACTCGAGGCAGACCTTCATTCTTTTGTTAATAAAAGCCTTTAGTTACTCTCTTAACTCTCAGTCTTTTATGAGTAATTGATAGCGCATCAACACCCTTATTTAAAAAGGGTAGTAGGCAGAAGGCTGGAAACTATAGACCTGTTAGCCTAACATCTGTGGTTGGTAAAATGTTAGAGTCCATTATTAAGGAGACAGTAACGGGACATTTGGATAAACATAATTTAATTGGACAAACTCAGCATGGTTTCATGAAGGGGAAGTCATGTTTGACAAATTTGCTTGAGTTTTTTGAGGAAGTAGCATACAGGGTGGATAAAGGGGAACCAGTGGACGTAGTGTATTTAGACTTCCAAAAGGCATTTGACAAGGTGCCACACAAAAGATTATTGCTTAAGATAAAAAATCACGGGATTGGGGGTAATATTCTGGCGTGGGTGGAGGATTGGCTCTCTAACAGAAAGCAGAGAGTTGGGATAAATGGTTTGTTCTCAGATTGGCAACCAGTAACTAGTGGTGTTCCACAGGGGTCAGTGCTGGGTCCCCAACTCTTTACAATCTATATTTACGATTTGGAGGAGGGGACCGAGTGTAACATATCAAAGTTTGCAGATGATACAAAGATGGGACGGAAAGTTGTGAGTGAGGAGGACATAAAAAACCTGCAAAGGGACATAGACAGGCTAAGTAAGTGGGCAGAGATTTGGCAGATGGAATACAATACTGGAAAGTGTGAGGTTATGCACTTTGGCAGGAAAAATCGTAGAGCAAGTTATTATCTTAATGGCAAGAAACTGGAAAGTACTGTAGTACAAAGGGATCTGGGGGTCCTGGTGCACGAAACTCAAAAAGTTAGTATGCAGGTGCAGCAAGTGATCAAGAAGGCCAATGGAATGTTGGCTTTCATTGCTAGGGGGATGGAATATAAAAACAGGGAGGTATTGCTGCAGTTGTACAAGGTATTGGTGAGACCGCACCTGGAATACTGCATACAGTTTTGGTGTCCATACTTAAGAAGACATACTTGCTCTCGAGTCAGTGCAAAGAAGGTTCACTCGGTTAATCCCGGGGATGAGGGGGTGGTCATATGAGGTGAGGTTGAGTAGATTGGGACTCTACTCATTGGAGTTCAGAAGAATGAGAGGCAATCTTATTGAAACATATAAGATTGTGAAGGGGCTTGATCGGGTGGATGCGGTGAGGATGTTCCCAATGATGGGTGAAACTAGAACTAGGGGGCATAATCTTAAAATAAGGGGCTGCTCTTTCAAAACTGAGATGAGGAGAAACTTTTTCACTCAGAGGGTGGTAGGTTTGTGGAATTTGCTGCCCCAGAAAGCTGTGGAAGCTACATCATTAAATAAATTTAAAACAGAAATAGATAGTTTCCTAGAAGTAAAGGGAATTAAGGGTTACAGGGAGCGGGCAGGAATTTGGACATGTGTCTAGGTTCGGAATGGTCATGGCCCTGTGGATAGTGGAGTGGGCCCAGGGGCCGTGTAGCCTGGTTCTGCTCCTACTGTGTTCTAATTCTGTGTTAGATTTCAGGAGATGGTTTTATTCCTGTTCCTGGCTGGGGTGGAGATCGCCTTTACAGAAGGTAAGTACTGTAGAAAATATAGGGACAGAGTGATCTCCTGGAAGAATTTCGATCGCCTAGATGGGTCGGAGAGGAATTTCCCAGATTTTTTTCTCCCAAATTGGCCATTGGGTCTTTATCTGGTTTTTCGCCTCTCCCGGGAGATCACATGGGTTCGGGTGGATGCAGAGTGATAGAAGATTTGAGGTTAGGATCAGATCAGCCATGATCTTATTGAATGGTGGAGCAGGCTTGAGGGGCCGATTGGCCTACTCCTGCTCCTATTTCTTATGTTCTTATGTTGCTGGCCGCCTGCCAGCACCTGCCCGCTTTGCCATCCCCGGCCTTCTGTGAAACCCCCCTGAGGTCCATGAGCCTGGCACTTCTCTCGAGTACCGGGCTCTTTTGCCGGCACTCCGATCCCTGGTGGCCCAGCTGGGCCCCAGGTTGTGCTGTGCAAGGCCCCTCCCCTTTAATAAGGGGAGGAAGGCCTGCAGTACTGTGACACGATGTGCCGCAGCACGTAGCACCGCGATATTCACTCGTAGCAGCCCAAGAGGGAAACTTCCAGTAGTTTCCCACCCCTGGGAAAAACATGCAGCAGCAGTCAATTTTAAGCTGGGCTCCCAATTGCACTTCTCCACGGCGGGACACTCGGATGCCCCGATATCAGCCACTGTAAAAAAAGCTGCGGGCGTGTTGGGAACGTGTTCCCCATATTTAATCCTTTAACCCCACTCGGCCCGCTCCTGCCCATTGTGGAGGGGGGATTAATATCGAGGCTCAAATACATTAGAAATGCATTAAAAGCAGCTGAACTTTAAAAAGAGTTCCATAATAAACTTTATGCATTATAGTTGTGTGGTTGACTAAGCACACATTTGTTAAATTACAGCTGGAAATTTATACAATTTCAAGTTTAAACTGTAATAACAGTTACATACAGGTCAAAGTCTATGTAGTAATACTCTTTCTGTTTAATTAATCAGCAAATGCCACGATAAATATAAAGTGCCATACTTCTTATCAAGTCTGTAAATAGCATTTGCGAATCATTAGACATTACCATTTACAAGAACTACACTTTAACAATATACAGTTTGCAAAAGCACAAAAATTAAGTTTCCATCAACGAGAGAAAAGAAAAGCGGAAAATCTTAATAGCTGACTATCACAATAAAGATATTTTCACCTTTGTTTTAAATTAACAATACAAAAAGATGGCTTATCCACCTTGGTACTGTCTTCTTCATTCTTATAGTAAAGTACACTCCACACACCACAGGAGTTTGGCTGTTAATGCCCTATATAAAAGGCAGTAATTTTGGCCGGTGCATTTGGCTAGATCATACATCATAATTACTGCATAAACAAATAACCCTTTTCAGGGCTTGTGGAAATAGCTGGGAGAGAAACAATGTGGAGAATGCTTCACTTGAAGAATGACAAAGGTACTATCAAGGTAGGAAATCCATCTTTCTTCTTCCCTCACAATGTAAGGACTGGTAGCATAGTGGTAATGTTACTGGACTAGTAAGCCAGAGGCCTGGACTAATAATCTGGAATGAAAGGCAAGTATCAGTAATGGTGACCATGAAACTACCAGATTGTCGTAAAAACCCATCTGGTTCACTAATGTCCTTTAGGAAGGAAATCTGCTGGTCTGGCCTTTATGTGACTCAGCAATGTGTTTGACTCTTAACTGCCCTCTAAAATGGCCTAGCAAGCCACTCAAGAACAACTAGGATGGGCAATAAATGCTGGCCTTGCCAGCGATGCCCACTGTAGGGGGATGGGGCTCTACTCTGCCCAATTGCAGGGGTCTTTAGTGCCTGTTGATGTATTGGGCCTTGGTCTCCTTTATACCCTTGCAGCTTATGTTAGCCTGCAGGTCGGGTGTCACTAAACACCCTCTAAGGAGATAGAGAACAACAGCTTATAGAGGAGGACTAAAATACGGTGGCGACCCGCACAGTTTATACCTAATCTGTGGGGTACTCCTGAGCCCAAGTGCTCCTGGAGTCCTCTCTCTTTTCCCTAGTCTGCTGTTCCCTTGTTTGGCGGGTTCGAAGCGCCCTTATGCCCCTATCTGGTTCTAACTCCAGAATTTGGGTGGAGAACGATGCACTTTAAATAGACACTCGGAGACAAGTAGTCCTTGGAAAAAGAACAGGTGACAACCAATTTTATTTGCCAAGGTAAGTTCTACCACAAACGTAATAAACACACACACACATTTATAGCTATAAATAAAATGAGAGAGAACGGACACAACGAGAATGTTTACACAGTTTTATCTTTACCAAGTCCAATCCCACCAACCCACTTTCCTACCTAAACTAGGCTGACAGTTGCAGGTCCTTGGATTATACTCACAGCCTCCTCCCTTGACAGATGGAATTTTGAGCGCGGTTGTTGGGTTGTTGCTGTTGCTGTCGTCGTCGAAATTCGACCTGTGCCTCGGGGTTCGCCGTACCCCAAACCTCGGAGTGGACCTTGCTGCATCTGGTCGGGTTTTCTCGAAGTTTGGTTTTGTTCATTGCGCTTTCGGTCAGTTGTCGTTGGTTGGTTTGTGAAAAGATTCCCGAAATGACTGGAGTGAATGCCATCTTCCACAGCCACTTCGGTCGTTGGTGTCTTCTTGTCGAGGTCCCCGGAACGGGAGTCGGTATACGGTACGGCTTCTTGCGGCGATGTTGCGCCGTCTGGTAGCGGAGTAAACCTTCAGTATACCCATTGAGCCTGGGGCCTGATGGTGGATCTTCTCCTCAGCGCGGTTGGAGTTCTTTAGATGTTAGTTCGCCCCAGCTCGTCCCTCCCGGGCTCGTCTTTTCCCTCAGCGTCTTAACTCGCTCTCCTGTTCGTTCTTCTGGTAATAGTTCTCTCTCCGCGTTGGTCCTTCTTGTGTTCCATATTTATACAGGTAGGTGTGAGGACAGGGGTATTGTTTTGAGTGCACATCGGCTCCTCCAAGTCTGCTGCCCCATTGTGTCAGTCCTGGGACTTGATTAGTTTGGGCCACCTCTTAACTGTACTGATCCCAAGACTATTGTCCCTAGTCCGAGTTGATTAGGTGATGATAGCTTGTATTCATAGCCCGATTAGGGGTGAGTCACATATTCAAACCCGGACCGGGTGGTCCCCATTGGCCGGGGGTTTCCTCGCTTCAGGTCTGACTCGGTCCCCTGATTGGCCTTTGAGAATGCACTCTGCTTCGATTGGCCGACATCTATGGCTCGCCTCTGAGCCACAGTCCCCTGTATTCGGATGTCCCAGGCATATCCCAGCCTGCTTGTCGGGACCTCTGCCTTGGCCGAAAATGTTGGTTTTAAACTGTATAGGGCAATCCAATTTTTGGTAAAACGTGGTTGTGGATTTTCGAACCCTACACCACATGCCGTGAACGAATAATAAAAAAAACAATTCTCCACAGGGCAGTGCAGGGTTAGTCAAAGTAGTAAAAGTTTAGGAGGAGGAAGGTTTCACCACCAAATGAGAAGACAGCCCTGCTAAAGGTTAGATTTTAGGAAGTTTTTGTTTTAAAATCAAGGCATTGGTAGACTGGGTGCCAATGTAGGTCAGCGAGCACAGGGATTTGGTGCGGGTTAGAATACGAGCAGCAGAGATTTGAATCAGCATAGGTTTATGCAAGGTGGAAGATGGGAGGCTGACCTGGAGACTAGTTGACTCTGAAGGTAATAAAAACATGAATGAAGGTTTCAGTGGCAGATAAGCTAAGGTAGGAGCAGACATGGGTGATGTAATGTAGATGGAAATCGGCAGTCTTTGTGATGGGGTCAGTAGCTTAGCTCAGGGTCAAATAGGATGCCGAGGATGCAATCAATCTGGTTCAGCCTGAGACAGTAGCCAGGGAGGGAGATACGATCGGTGGCGAGGAAACAGAATTTGTGCTAGGGGCTGAAGACGATGTTGTCGGTCTGCCCAATGTTTAACTGGAGGATATTGCGGGTAATCCAGGACTGGATGTTGGACAAGCAGTCGGACAACAAGCAAGAGTCTAACCACCTCCTTTTGACATTCAACGGCATTACCATCGCCGAATCCCCCACCATCAACATCCTGGGGGTTACCATTGACCAGAAACTTAACTGGACCAGCCACATAAATACTGTGGCTACAAGAGCAGGTCAGAGACTAAGGGCTGGATTTTGATACTGGAGGCGTGTAGGAGGTGGGACTACAACTTTTGGGGTTGTAGTCCCGCCTCCATTGAGTTGTGGCCAACCCACGCGATTTTCACTTGATTGACCTTGTTGAGCCCGCCCAGTGGGCTCAGCAGGCCAATTAAGGGCCACCCGGCAACAGGTGACGTCACAGATTGACATTTCATCTGTCAAGAGCTTTTGACAGATGAATTATCAGTGTTTGACAGCTCTTTGAAGCTGTCAAACACTGACAATCTGTACTCTAAGTAAATTCCTTCCTCTCAGGCTGATTTAGAAATCTCTCCAGAACAGAAAGCTGAATGCTGCAACTTCTGACAGCTCGCGGCCATTCTGCTTTCTGTGCCGGTGAGATGAGGGACTCCCGAGACCTGAAGGAAGGAAGGCTGTAAAGGTAAGTAAAGGTAAGTAAAACTTCTTTAAACACTTTACACACACCAAACACACTTACCTCTGCACTCATGCACCCATCACTCACCTGAACACTGACATCTCGACCCCTCCAAGCCCTTCAGCCCGACGGTCCGCCTCGCTAACTTGGCGTGGTTTGGAGCCGTCGGGAATCCCACACTTTAGGAATAAAAATAGGGATTAGACCAAAAACTGCCTGTTAACTACCTGTTAACAGGCAGTTAATTGGCACTAATCCCCTTCCCGTCTCGGGGAGGCGGCTCCCAGCACAGGCCGGGTAACCGCCTCCTTTGAAACTGGCATGGAGGCGGGTTGGGGGCGGGATGGGTTCGTGCCCCCCGATTTCGTGATTTTAACCCCCCACATGCCTCCAATCCCGCCTCCACGGCCCAATGAAAATCCTGCCCTAAGTATTCTGTGGCGAATGTCTCACCTCCTGATTTCCCAAAGCCTTTCCACCATCTACAAGGCACAAGAAAGGAGTGTGATGGAATACTCTCCAATTGCCTGGATGAATGCAGCTCCAACAACACTCAAGAAGCTTGACATCATCCAGGACAAAGCAGCCCGCTTGATTGGCACCCCATCCACCACCTTAAACATTCACTCTCTCCACCACCGGCGTACTGTGGCTGCAGTGTGTACCATCTACAAAATGCACTGCAGCAACTCGCTAAGGCTTCTTCAGCAGCACCTCCAAAACCTGCGACCTCTTCCACCTAGAAGGACAAAGGCAGCAGGCACATGGGAACACCACCACCTCAAAGTTCCCCTCCAAGTCACACACCATCCTGACTTAGAAGTGTATTGCTGATCCTTCACCGTCGCTGGGTCAAAATCCTGGAACTCCCTACCTAACAGCACTGTGGGAGCACCTTCACCACACGAGCTGCAGCAGTTCAAGAAGGCGGATCACCACCACCTTCTCAAGGGCAATTAGGGATGGGCAATAAATGCTGGCCTTGCCAGCGACGCCCACATCCCGAGAACGAATAAAAAAAACCAACACAGACAGTGAAGGGGTCGACATACGTGTGCTGAGGTAGACCTTCTGTCTTTGATGATGTTGCCGAGAGCCAGCACATAGATGAGAAATAGTAGGAAGCCAGAGATACTCCAATAGTGCTGTTAGGGAGGGAGTTCCAGGATTTTGACCCAGCGACAATGAAGGAACAGATATGTTTCCAAGTCAGGATGGTATATGACTTGGAGGGGAACTTAGAGGTGATGGTGTTCCCATGCTGCCATTGTCCTTCTAGGCAGTAGAGGTCATGGATTTGGGAGGTGCTGCCGAAGAAGCCTTGGCGAGTTGCTGCAGTGCATCTTGTAGATGGTACACACTGTAGCCACGGTGCGCCGGTGGTGGAGGGACTGAATGGTAAAGGTGATGGATGGGATGCCAATCAAGTGAGCAGCTCTGCCCTGGATGGTGTCGAGCTTCTTGATTGTTGTTGGAGCTGCACTCATCCAGGCAAGTATTCCATCACACTCCTGACTTGTGCCTTGTAGATGGTGGAAAGGCTTTGGGGAGTCAACAGGTGAGTAACTAGCCACAAAATACCCAGCTTTTGATCTGCTCCTGTAGCCACAGTATTTACGTAGCTGGTCCAGTTAAATTTCTGGTCAATGATGACCCCCCAGGATGTTGATGGTGGGGGATTCGATGATGGTAATGCCGTTGAATGTCAAGGGGCAGTGGTTAGACTCTCTCTTGTTGGAGGTGGTCATTGCCTGGCACTTGTGTGGCGCGAATGTTACTTGCCATTTATCAGTCCAAGCCTGAATGTCATCCAGCACTTGCTGCATGCGGGCATGGACAGCTTCATTATCTGAGGAGTTGTGAATGGAACTGAACACTATGCAATCATCAGCGAACATCACCACTTCTGACCTTATGATGGAGGGAAGGTCATTGATGAGGCAGCTGAAAATGGTTGGGCCTGGGACACTGCCCTGAGGAACTCCTGCAGCGATGTCCTGGGGCTGAGATGATTGGCCTCCAACAACCACAACTATCTTCCTTCGTGCTAGGTATGACTCCAGCCAGTGCAGAGTTTTCCCCTCGATTCCCATTGACTTTAATTTTACTTGGGCTCCTTGATGCCACACTCGGTCAAATGCTGCCTTGATGTCAAGGGCAGTCACTCTCACCTCACCTCTGGAATTCAGCTCTTCTGTCCATGTTAGACAAAGGCTGTAATGAGGTCTGGAGCCGAGTAGTCCTGACGGAACCCAAACTGACCATTGGTGAGCAGATTATTGTTGAGTAAATGCCACTTGATAGCACTGTCGACGGCACCTTTCATCACTCAGTGACGATTGAGAGAAGACTGATGCGGCAGTAATTGTCTGGATCGGATTTATCCTGCTTTTTGTGGACAGGACATATCAGGGCAATTTTCCAAATTGTCGGATAGGTGCCAGTGTTGTAGCTGTACTGGAACAGCTTGGCTAAAGGCGCAGCTAGTCAGGGCCCATAGCCTTTGCTGTATCCAGTGCACTCAGCTGTTTCTTGATATCATGTGGAATGAATTGAATTGGCTGAGGACTGGCTTTTCTGATGTTGGGGACCTCGGGAGGAGGCTGAGATGGATCATCAACTCGGCACTTCTGGCTCAAGATTGCTACGAACGCTTCAGCCTTGTCTTTTGCACTCACATGTTGGGCTCCACCATCATTGAGGACGGGGATGTTCATGGAGCCTCCTCCTCCCGTTAGTTGTTTAATTGACCACCACCATTCACAACTGGATGTGGCAGGACTGCAGAGCTTTGATCTGATCCATTGGTTATAGGATCACTTAGCTCTGTCTATAGCATGTAGCTTCTGCTAGTTAGCATGCATGTAGCCCTGTGTTGTAGCTTCACCAGGTTGGCATCTTACTTTTAAGTACACCTGGTGCTGCTTCTGGCATATTCTTCTATGCTCCTCATTGAACCAGGGTTGGTTCCCTGGCTTGATGGTAATGGTAGAGTGAGGGATATCTCGCGCCATGAGGTCACAGGCTGTGGTGGAATACAATTCAGCTGCTGCTGATGGCCCACAGCACCTCTTGGATGCCCAGTTTTGAACTGCGTGATCTGCTCTTAATCTATCCCATTTAGCATGGTGGGAGTGCCACACAATACGATGGGACTTCGTCTCCACAAGGACTGTGCGGTGGTCACTCCTACCAATACTGTCATGGACAGATGCATCTGCGACAGGTAGGTTGGTGAGGACGAGATCAAGTAGGTTTATCCCTCATGTTGGTTCTCTCACCACCTGCCACAAGCCCAGTCTGGTAGCCATGTCCGTCAGGATTCAGCCAGCCCGGTCAGTAATGATGCTACTGAGCCACTCTTGGTGATGGACATTGAAGTCCCCCACCCAGTGTACGTTCTGTGCCCTTGCTACCCTCAGTACTTCTTCCAAGTGGTGTTCAACATGGAGGAGGTTTCCTTGCCCATGTTTGGCCTGATGCCATGCGACTTCATGGGGTCCAGAGTCAATGTTGAGGACTCCCAGGGCCACTCCCTCCCAACTGTATACCACTGTGCCGCCACCTCTGGTGGGTCTGTCCTGTCGGTGGGATAGGACATACCCAAGGACGGTGATGGAGGAGTCTGGGACGTTAGCTGAAAGGTATGATTTTGTAAGTATGACTGTGTCAGACTGTTGCTTGACTAGTTTCTGAGACAGCACTCCCAATTTTGGCACAAGTCCCCAGACGTTAATGAGGAGGACTTTACAGGGCTGGGTGTGCCTTTGTCATGTCCAGTGCCTAGGTTGATGCTGGGTCGTCCATCCTAACTTTCTAACTTGCCTTAGAAATTTAGTGACTCCATAATTCCTAGGTTGAGGAAGTGAGAAATCTCAATAATACATTTGTGGGACCAGCATTTCTGATGGGGCTGATATACTCTGGAATTCTGCTGCACAATAATCCTGGCATAAATTCTGAAGCATCTGCCCTCCTAGTGGAAGCCATATGCAATTGGCAGAATTAGGATGGGATGACATCATCCGTTCTAAATTCTGTGACTTTCCCCTTGTCAGTTGCCCTTGAGAATGTGCCAGAATCCATTCATCAAGGCAGAAGTACTTGGTGGAAGGTACACTGCTCAAGTGAGATTGCTTGTGGAGACTTTTGGCCATATTTTAGGACTTATTGCAGGTATTAGGAAAAAAAATTACTGCTACACTGAGGAATCCTCTTCAAAGATACTGCATTACCCTTGGAAAGTGATCTATTTCAAGACAATGGGGGAATTTTTACTTTTGGAACCACCGGGAACGTGGGGCCCCTGTAGTGCGCAGGAAATTCGGAAGTCCGGGTGTCCCCACACGCTGTGGAGTTTTAACTCCACGGCATGCATGTGACGTCACTGACAGGTTTCCCGCGCAGAAGTCAGTCTGATTAACAGCATGGCATCCAGTCGGGCAGGCAACGCTGGAGAAGAGGCCACAACCTCAGGTAGGTGTGAGCCCCGACTCCAGTGGGGGGAGGGGGGTTGGTCGATCCAATCCTCAACCCCGGGGGTGGGGGGGCGCCAATGGTGGGGGATCTTGCAGGGCCCGGGAAAGCACTCCTGCTCCTCCTGACCCACAAGGAGTGCTCCCCAAGGCTGTCCGCGCCTCGCTACAGCTGGCGGGATTCCCAAATCCCAGCCGGTCACAGTTAAGCCCGCAAAGCAGGTTACATTCAAGGCTTCCAGCCTCATTATCGTATTTAAAGTGTCAACCCCCCTCGTGGGATCAGGTTGGCAGCCCGTCCCCAGTCCTGTCTCCGTTAAAACCGGAAGTGGGCAAGCTGGAGGCGGGTTGGGGTCAGGATTCAGATTTTTAACAAGTTAACCTCCCACCCGACCGAAACCCAGTTTGGGGTTAAAGTTCCTCCCAATTACTGAGCATAATACGCTTCCCAATGAGAATTCCGCTTCACATGTTCTATATGCTGGAGAAAATGAAGAAGCAGCAGGAGGTGGTAAGAAATGCTAGATTAATCAGGCAGCACCAGAAGCAAAGCTAGGCCATCCCAGCACCATCCATCCTGTTCGATGTGAAGATGCAGACACACTTTGAAAAACCTTTTTCAGAAGCTCTGTCTCAGTCATGTCATTCATGAAGCTTTGGAAGAGCTCTGTTCATTACTGCAGCCACATCTGCAATCAAGGCCCACAGTATGTACAGCTCTCACTATGGCAGAGAAAAAGACCACTGCCACAGGAGAGTTCTGCCTGATCAGCCAATTTGCTACACACTCCTCTTTAAGGCAAGTTGCCAATGCTCTCTTTTTGAGCATATCTCAATTTGTACAATTCAGTGGTGATCCCATACAGATGGCTCAGGGACATAACATTTTCAGAAGTGCTGAATTGCCCAGGGTTGTGGGGGCTATTGATTGCACACATATGGTATTGTGTGCCCCAAGTGAAAATCCCCATATTTATACAAAAGCTTTCATTCCCTAAATGAGCAGGTTATTTGTAATGACATAGAAACATAGAAACATAGAAGACTGGAGCAGGAGTAGGCCATTCGGCCCCTCGAGCCTGCTCCGCCATTTAATGCGATCATGGCTGATCACCCTGCTTTCTCCCCATATCCCTTGATCCCTTTAGCCTTAAGAAATATATCTAACTCCTTCTTGAATATATTTAATGAATTGACCTCAACTGCCTTCTGTGGTAGAGAATTCCACAGGTTCACCACTCTCTGGGTGAAGAAATTCCTCCTCATCTCTGTCCTAAATGGCTTACCCCTTATCTTTAGATTGTGACCCCTGGTTCTGGACTCCCCCGCCATCAGGAACATCCTTCCTGCATCTAGTCTGTCTAGTCCTGTTAGAATTTCATAAGTTTCAATGAGATCCCCTCTCATTCTTCTAAACTCCAGCGAATATAAGCCCAATTGACCAATCTCTCCTCATACGTCATTCCTGCCATCCCAGGTATCAGTCTGGTGAATCTTGACTGCACTCCCTCCACGGCAAGAATATCCTTCCTCAGATAAGGCGACCAAAACTGCACACAATACTCAAGATGTGGTCTCTCCAAGGCCCTGTACAACTGCAGCAAGACATCCTTGCTCCTGTACTCGAATCCTCTCGCTATGAAGGCCAACATACCATTTGCCTTCTTAACCGCCTGCTGCACCTGCATGCTTACCTTCAGCGACTGGTGCACAAGGACACCCACGTCTCGTTGCACTTCCCCTTCTCCCAATCTATTGCCGTTCAGATAATAATCTGCCTTCCTGTTTTTGCCACCACAGGCACAGCTTCTTGCAGATGAATTCACAACATGCTGGGAGCTGTTAAAATGCTTTTATACTTTGTCAGTCCAGTGTCTCAGCTCTATTTCAACAGCAGGGGCAAGGCTGCTCCCGTGGCTCATGACACTTTTCACAAAACCCCCATGCTGCAGAGGAGCACTACAATAAACGTACAGGAAGACAAGGATAAGAATTGAGAAAGCCATTGGAATGCTCAAAGGAAGGTTTCAGTGCCTAGATAGGTCTGGTGTGCCTTGTAGTATGCACCCAGCAGCGTCTTGCAAATTGTGGTAACGTGTTTCCAATAATGAAAGGACTGACAGTCTGAGGGACTGAAGATGCTGGAGAACCTGATGATGACACTGTTGATGCTGAAAACCCAGGCCATGGACATCTGGAAGCAGGTACAGTGGCAAACATAGAAACAGAGAAACATAGAAGATAGGAGCAGGAGTAGGCCATTCGGCCCTTCGAGCCTGCTCCGCCATTCAACGAGATCATGGCTGATCATCCAAACCCTAGCACCCGGTCCCTACACCGACAGCCACCCCACCCAAGCCCTATCCCCGTAACCCCGTAACCCCACATATTTTAATCCCCCCTAACACTAAGGGCCAATTTTTTATCATGGCCAATCAACCTAACCCACACATCTTTGGGTTAGGTTGATTGGCCATGATAAAAAATCATGGCTAGACAGCAGAGAGAAAGAAACCCTTTCAAAACTTTGAACACTTCTTTTAGATTCCTGCTCAACTTCTTCTGCTCTAACAAAATCAGTCCTCTCATAATGACAGTATCCTGTTGACCCTGGTATCATCCTAGAGGATCGATGATGCATCGTTTCCATGGCACTAATACCTGTCTATAATGGAGTGTTCAAAACTGCACAAAGTACTCCCACCATGGCCTAACCAATGTCTTGTGCAGAGTCATCATTACCTCTTTGTTTTTGAATTCAATGCCCCGATATATAAACCCCCAGAAACCCATTTTACATCCACTTCAGAAAGCAGATGGTGCCTCAGTTTAACATCTCATCTGAAAGACAGCACCTCCCACAATACAGTACTCCTTGAGTGCTGTACTGAAGTGACAGCTTAGATTACGTGAGCAAGTCCCAGAATGGCTGGAACTTAAGGGATCAGTTCCCAAGATGTGAGAACCTGCCTAGCCATTAAAACCAATTTGAAATGAGCACATGCAGTGTGATAACTGGCAAATTATAGTTCTCCCACTGCTTATTACGATTTCACAGATTCTGTGTGAGAGAGCGCACCACTGGCAGGAAACTAGGGTTCAGATTTCATATTCAGTGTAGAATGGGCAAAGAACGAGTGAGTTAAAGAACTCATAACTGTCCAACCCCCACATACACAAATCCCACAAGTGTAAGTACTTTTGCTGACAGGAATTCCCAGATTAAGATGTCACACCAGTTATGGGAATACTTTTTTTATATAACATCCACTTAGGTCTTACAGAACTGAGGTGATTATTTGATTATGTCGCAGTACTGACAGGACTGGAACACGGTGCATGTTGCATTTAAGTAACACAGATTTTGCAAGGTTAGCTCATTTAAATAATATGCTAAGGATTGGGAGAGCTTTAGGAACCATCAAAGGGTGGCCAAAAAATTCATAACAAGGGAGAAAATAGAATATGAGAGTAAACTAGCAAGAAATATAAAAACAGATTGTAAGAGCATCTACAAGTATGTAAAAAGGATAAGAGTAGCAAAAGTAAGTGCTGGTCCCTTAGAGGCTGAGACAGGGGAAATTATAATGGGGAATAAGGAAATGGCAGAGACTTCAAACAAATATGTTGTATCTGTCTTCACAGTAGAATACACAAAAAGCATACCAAAAATAGTGGGGAACCAAGGGGCTATTGAGAGTGAAGAACGTAAAGTAATTAAGATCAGTAAAGAAAATGTACTTGAGAAACTAATGGGACTAAAAGACGAAAAATCCCCTGGACCTGATGGCCTACATCCTAGGGTTCTAAAAGAGGTAGCTGCAGAGACAGTGGATGCATTAGTTGTGAACTTCCAAAATTCCCTAGATTCTGGAACTGTCCCAGCAGATTGGAAGGTAGCAAATGTAACCCCGCTATTCAAGAAAGGAGGGAGAGAGAAAACAGGGAACTACAGGCCAGTTAGCCTGACATCAGTTGTTAGGAAAATGCTGGAATCCATTATTAAGCAAATGGTAACAGGGCATTTAGAAAATCATAATATGATTAGGCAGAGTCAACATGGTTTTATGAAAGGGAAATCGTGTTTAACTAATTTATTAGCGTTTTTTGACGATGTAACTAGTAGGGTAGATAAAGGGAAACCAGTGGATGTAGTATATTTGGATTTCCAAAAGGCATTCGATAAGGTGCCATATAAAAGGTTGTTATGTAAGATAAGGGCTCATGGGGTTGGGGGTAATATATTAGCATGGATAGAGGATTGGTTAACAGACAGAAAACAGAGAGTAGGGATAAACAGGTCATTTTCAGGTTGGCAGGTTGTAATTAGTGAGGTGCCACTAGGATCAATGCTTGGGCCTCAGCTATTTACAATGTATATTAATGACTTACAGGAAGGGACCGAATGTAATGATACAAGTTTGCTGACAATACAAAGTTAGGTGGGAAAGTAAGCTGTGAAGAGGATACAAAGAGCCTGCAAAGGGATATAGACAGGTTAAGTGAGTGGGCAATAAGGTGGCAGACGGAGTATAATGTGAGGAAATGTGAAGTTATTCACTTTCGTAGGAAGAATAGAAAAACAGAATATTTTTTAAATGGTGAAAAACTATTAAATGTTGATGTTCACAGAAATTTAGGTGTCCTCATACAGGAAACACAGAGCATTAGCATGCAGGTACAGCAAGGAATTCAGAAGGCAAATGGCATGTTGGCCTTTATTGCAAGGGGGTTGGAGTACAAGAGTAAGGAAGTCTTGCTACAATTGTACATGGCTTTGGTGAGACCACACCTGGAGTACTGTGCACAGTTTTGGTCTCCTTATCTGAGAAAGAATATACTTGCCTTAGAGATGGTGCAACAAAGGTTCACTAGATTGATTCCTGGGATGAGAGGGTTGTCCTATGAGGAGAGATTGAGTAGATTGGGCCTATACTCTCTGAAGTTTACAAAAATGAGAGGTGATCTCATTGAAACATATAAGATTCTGGGGGGGATTGACAGGGTAGATGCTGAGAGGTTGTTTCCCCTGACTGGAGAGTCTAGAACTATGGGGCATAGTCTCAGGATAAGGGGTCGGCCAATTAAGACAGAGGTGAGGAGGAATTTCTTCACTCCGAGGGTTGTGAATCTTTGGAATTCTCTACCCCAAAGGGCTGTGGATGCTGAATCGCTGAGTACATTCAAGGCTGAGACAGTTAGATTTTTGGACTTTAGGGAAATCAAGGGATATGAAGATCGGGCGAGAAAGTGGAGGTCGAAGATCATCATGATCTTACTGAATGGCAGAGCAGGCTCGAGGGGCCGTATGGCCTATTCCTGTCCCTAATTCTTATGTTCTAAGTCCTCCACATCAGAGTTAGTATAGGATCTCGTACTCTAGCATCCTATCCTGCTGCCCTAGCTCCTGCACACTTGTGTCTGGTGATTCACCATAGACGTCCCATCCTCTAGCCTAGTCTCCAAAGTGAGGCCGGGATTGAAGTAAGACTATGAATCTCTCGTTACTTGAATCTGATTCATTGCCCTTACTGCAAGGTTAGCTTTCTGCCCAATTACTACTACTTTCACAGTACCCAGTGATTCCCTCTTAATGATTGTCAATGCCTCACAAATCTGCTCTCAGGTCTCCTTGCTCATATTGCTCATGTCTTCCCTTATGAATAGTTGGAGGAAGTAAGCATTCAGAACATTAAGAGAAAGAGAATGGTAAAGGAGGATGTGGGTCCATTAAAGTCAGATGTAGATGAGAATATAATGGATAATAAGGAAATGGCAGACTTGTTAAATGAGTACTTTGTATTTGTTTTCACAGTGGAGGAAAAGGACAAGATACCAGTGGTACAAGGGAAACTAAAAATACATCAAGGGGAGGAACTTTTACAAGGATGATACCAGAACAGAGAATATAACTATCAAGAAAGACTGAACAAGCTGGGACTCTTCTTTAGAAAGGAGAAGGCTTAGGGGTGAGCTAATATATAGGTATTTAAAATTATAAGTGGTTCGATAGGATAGACGTAGAGAAGATGTTATCACTTGTGGTGGAATCCAAAACTCGGGATCACAAATATAAAATAGGAATTCAGGAGAAACTTCTTTACCCAGAGAGTGTTTAGAATCTGGAACTTGCTGTCACATGGAGTAGTTGAGCTGAATAGCTTAGAAGCATTTAAGGGGAAGCTAGGTAAGTACATGAGGGAGCAAAGAATAGGATACACTGATAGGGTTAGATAAAGTAAGGTGGGAAAAAGATTGCGTGGAGCATTAACACCAGCACAGACCAGTTGGGCCGAATGGTCTGTTTCCATGCTTTAAATTCTATGTAATTTAGTCATTATAATTTAAATTAAAAAATGGTAATGGAGAAAATAATCGGGCTAAAGATTGACAAAGCTCTAGGACCCGGTGGTTTCCACCCTAGGGTATTAAAAGAGATAGGTGTGGAAAGTGAAGATACATTAGTGATAGCATAAGATCCAAGGAGAGGACATATAAATTGGCCAGAAAAAGCAATAATCCTGAGGATTGGGAGCAGTTTAGGATTCAACAAAGGAGAACAAAGGGATTAATTAAGAAAGGGAAAATAGAATATGAGAGTAAGCTTGCAGGGAACATAAAAACTGACTGTAAAATCTTTTATAGATATGTGAAGAGAACAAGATTGGTGAAGTCAAGCGTAGGTCCCTTGCAGTCAGAATCAGGGGAATTTATAGTGGGGAACAAAGAAATGGCTGACCAACTAAATACATATTTTGGTTCTGTCTTCACAAAGGAGGACACAAATAACCTCCCAGAGATGCCGGGGAACATAGGGTCTGATGAAAGGGTGGAACTGAAAGAAATCAGTATTTGTAGGGAAATGGTGTTAGGAAAATTGATGGGACTGAAGGCCGATAAATCCCCAGGGCCTGATAATCTACATCCCAGGGTACTTAAGGAAGTGGCCCTAGAAATAGTAGATGCATTGCTGGTCATCTTCCAGAACTCGATAGACTCTGGAACAGTACCCATGGATTGGAGGGTAGCTAATGTTACCCCACTATTCAAAAAGGGTGGTAGAGATAAAGCGGGGAATTATAGACCGGTAAGCCTGACATCGGTAGTGGGGAAAATGCTAGAGTCCATTACAAAAGATGTAATAGCAGAGCACTTGGAAAGCAGTGACAGGATCGGACAAAGTCAACATGGATTTACAAAAGGTAAATCATGCTTGACTAATCTACTGGAATTTTTTGAGGATGTAACTGGTAAAATAGATAAGAGAGAGCCAGTGGATGTGGTGTATTTGGACTTTCAGAAGGCTTTCGATAAGGTCCCGCATAAGAGATTAGCGTGCAAAATTAAGGCACATGGGATTGGGGGCAAGGTATTGACTTGGATAGAGAACTGGTTGGCGGACAGAAAACAAAGAGTTGGAATAAACGGGTCGTTTTCCGAGTGGCAGGCAGTGACTAGTGGGGTACCGCAAGGATCGGTCCTAGGACCCCAGCTGTTCACAATATATATTAATCATCTGGACGAGGGAATTGAATGTAATATCTCCAAATTTGCAGATGACACAAAGCTGGGTGGGAGGGTATGCTGTGAGGAGGAGGTCATGAAACTCCAGTACGATTTGGACAGGTTGGGTGTATTATGTCCGTGTGTAATTGAGACACGGACTGCAGGAGTTGGTTATAACAGGTCTTTACTGAGTGGAGACAAACTGGAACTACTATGCAAAAGTTACTACACAGGCTTATATACAGGGGTGGTCACTACTGGTACTGCAGTATACAGGGGCTGCAGAATATAGTTCCTTCTGCAAAGTACATACACTACAATTCCTCCCCTTTTAGCTAAACAGTACATAACATTTGATTAATAATTAAAAAACATATTTACAATTACAGTTGCTAGATACATTAGCTGAAGTTAAGCAATTATAAGTTCAGTCTTTGAGGAGGCTTCCTGATTCTGTCCGGATAACGCCTCTTTGGGGTATCAGGTTCTTCTGGCAAAGTTGATTCGGGATCAACGTCGTTGTTTGGTTCGTCTGCTTCCAATATCACCGATTCGGAGGTAGATGCAATTGGTACTTCGGTTTCATCACCAGGTGTATCGGATCGTGGTGTGGAATTGACGTTTTCCAGTGACTCTAGAATCTGGTCAGCATGGCGTCTTTCAATGCTCTCTCCAACGTCCACGGTATACATTAGAGGTCCTTGCCGTGTACAGATCGTTCCTGGCTGCCATTTCTCTGTGCGGTAGTCCCGGGCCAAAACTGGTTGACCTATCTTAAAACTCCTGGTCGGCCTTTCATTCATATTCTGAAACTGCCTGTTCTCCACATCTCTTCTGATGTTTGGCTTAACCAAATCCAAGTGGCATCGTAGTCTTCGATTGAAGAACATCATGGCTGGAGTTTGGTTGGTAACCGCATGTGTCGCATTCCGGTAGGCAAATAAGAAGTTATCCACCTTGTGTTGTAGGGGTATGTCTTCATTACACATTGCCTTGATAGCCTTCTTGAATGTTTGAACGAACCTCTCAGCCAATCCATTGGTGGCTGGATGATATGGGGCGGATGTGTAATGCTTAACACCATTGTTCTTTAAGAACCTCCGGAACTCTTCAGACACAAACTGTGGTCCATTGTCGGAGCAAATCTGTTCAGGCAGCCCATTTCTGGCGAATATGGTTCGTAAGACTGTGATAGTTTTTTCTGTGGTGGTTGAGGACATTTTAATTACCTCTGGCCACTTTGAATGTGCATCCACTGCAATTAAAAACATTGAGTCCATAAATGGACCAGCAAAATCAACGTGCACCCTTTGCCATGGAGATGAGGGCCACTCCCATGGATGTAGAGGGGCTTGTGGTGGGGCGTTTCGGACCTTCTGGCATCCTGTACAGCTCTTGGTCATCTCTTCGATTTCTCTATCGATTCCCGGCCACCACACAAACGCTCTGGCTAAGTTCTTCATTTTTACCCCTCCCAGATGACCCTCATGAAGCTCATTGAGCACTCTATCCTTCAATTTGGGTGGAATTACTACTCTGGATCCACACATCAAGGTTCCTCTGCACACTGACAGCTGTTCTCTTCTCGGCGAGAATGCTGGCAACAGTGGTTCGCCATGTGCTGGCCATCCCTTCACCGTTATATCGTAGACCCAGGAGAGTGTCGGGTCATTTCGTGTTTCCTTTTCTATGTTTGCATTCGTCACAGGGAGACATTCGACTATGGTCAAGTGGAATATCTCCACTGGATCCACTGCAAGTGCTTCTTCCACCGTCGGCAACGGTAGGCGCAACAATCCATCAGCATTCCCATGCTGTTTAGTTCCTTTGTACTCGATGCCATATTAGTGTGCCCCTAGGAAAAGGGACCACCTCTGTAGCCGTTGTGCTGTCATTATCGGGACGCCCTTCTGAGGGTTGAAAATGGAGACAAGAGGTTGATGATCAGTTAGTAGAGTAAATTTCTGACCGCGCAGGTAGTGATTGAACTTCTTCACCCCCCACACCAGGCTGAGGGCCTCTCTGTCAATCTGGGCGTAGTTACGCTCGGCTGAAGTTAACGAGCGTGACGCAAAAGCTATCGGCCTCTCTGAACCATCAAGGAATTTATGTGACAGTACCGCTCCAATGCCGTAGGGAGACGCATCACACGCCAGTCTTATCGGTAGTGACGGGTTGTAGTGAGCCAATACTTCTCTTGAAGTGATTAGGTCTTTACTCTTCTGAAAGGCCCACTTACATTCATCGCTCCATTTCCATGCTACTCCAGTTTGTAGTAGGGCGTTCAGTGGGTGCAGGATTGTGGACAAATTCGGCAAAAACTTATGGTAGTAATTCACCAATCCGAGGAATGACCTCAGTTGCGACACATTTTCAGGCGCTGGAGCCTTAACTACCGCTTCAATTTTGTCAGGGGACTTATGTAACCCCTCTTCATCAATCACGTGGCCACAATACGATATCTGTTTCTTAAAAAACTCGCACTTGGGGCGATTGGCTCGTAGCCCATGTTCTCTTCGTCTAGTGAGCACCTGCTCTAGGTTGGCAAGGTGTTCACTGTCATCTTCACCTGTCACTAGGATGTCGTCCAAGTAACACTGAGTCCCCGGAATCCCTTGCAGGGCTTCTTCCATCGCTCTTTGCCATATCGCCGGAGCTGATGCTACTCCGAATACCAGTCGATTATACTGGTAAAGACCTTTGTGAGTGTTTATCGTGAGATACTTCCTAGAGGATTCTTCAACCTCCATCTGCAAATATGCTTGTGCTAGGTCAATTTTTGTAAAACGCTTCCCTCCAGATAGTGAGGCAAAAATATCTTCTATCCTCGGGAGAGGATATTGTACTGTGTGAAGGACTGGGTTCACCGTCACCTTGAAGTCCCCACAGATGCGAACCTTCCTTGGCTCCTCAGACTTATTGTTTAACGTTTTCTTCATGACAGGAACGATGGGTGTCGCCCCCTCGCTCCAGTCTACCTTAGATAACACGCCTGCATTCTCCAGATTCTCCAGCTCTGCCTCGACGGCTGGGCGAATTGCATATGGTACAGGTCTTGCTTTGAAAAACTTGGGAATTGCATTCTCTTCTATTTTTATCGAGGCAGTTGCGCCTTTAAGAGTTCCCAGTTCTTGTTGAAATACCTCTTTGGCGTTAGCTAAGATTGTTGACAATCATCCAGGAGTGACGTCGTCATCCTTTTTACCAGCCACCGTCAGTGCCTGAATGGAGTGCCAGTCGAAACTTATCTTTCTGATCCATTCACGTCCCAATAACGGTGGTCCACCATCTTGCAGTATGTACAGATACAATTTCTGTATTTCCTTGCCATTGTATTCTACAGGCACCCTTATTTTCCCTCTGGGGTATACTTTTTGCCCCGTATACGTCTTCAAGACAATGGATGTCTCTTTCAAGGGTATGTGTGAGAATAGCCGCTCGTAGTCTCGTCGATTCATGACGGTCAGGGCTGATCCTGTATCCAATTCCATTTTGACTTGGGACCCTGCTATCGTGAGGGTGACCCAAATGGTTCGGTGATCCTCTTTTGCGATTACGTTGTGAAGTTTGAGACAGCTTAGTCTCTTGTTCCCGGATTCACTATCGCTCATCTAGTCTTCGGAACTACTGTCCGTCATCTTTTGTACTTTCCTGTACTGTTCCTTAGTAGCCTTTTTGTTGTCGTTAGGCTTCTTCCCAGACCTGCAAACTCGTGCAATGTGTCCCATCTTTCCGCATTGTCTGCATATTTTGTCCTTGGACCAGCAGTCCTTCTGGTCATGGGTTGTTCTGCCACAGCAATAACATTTTTCAAATCCCCGTGTCATTTCGTGGGTGCCGTATTCCTGTGGCTTTTGCTGTATTTCCGCAGATCCCCTTGCTGCTGCTTCGTATGATACTGCCACGCTGAAAGCCTTATCTAGCGTCAGCTCTTTCTCTGAGAGTAACCTCTTCTGGGTTCCTTCACTCAGGAGTCCACAGACAAATTTGTCCCATAGGGTATCTGCCAGTCCTGCTCCGAACTGGCAGTGCTTTGATAGCTTGCGTAGTTCCGTAAGGTAATCAGCATTGCTCTCATCTTTATGCTGATTTCTCCTGTGGAATTTAAATCTTTCTGCTATCAGCAGCGGTGTAGGATTTAGGTGTTCCTGTAGGATATCAACAATTTCGTTAAAACTCTTCGCCATCGGTTTGGCTGGAGTAATCAGGTTCCGCAATAGGCCGTACGTTCTTGCACCCATTAAGTTTAGTAGTACCGATGCCTTTTTCTCATCGGCTACTTCGTTTGCCTCGCAATATACTTCGACTCTTTCCACATACGTGGTCCAGTCTTCTATTGCATTATCGAAGGCAGTGATATTGCCAGTCTTTGGCATCTTGGAAATCTAAGATGGCGCCTCCGGCGCTTTGCCTTCTTCCCCGATTTAACAAAATGGCGCCTCCCGCGCTTTCCGTCTTCCCTGCTGCTGCTAGCGCTGTTGCTGGCATTTTATGTCTTGATGGCGACGCCCTATGGTCTTCGCGCACTTCCCCCCGCGCTGCTGCTAACGCCGCTCTCCGCGGTTACCGTGGCAAACTGCAGCTCCTCGCGGCTTTCTGCGCTTCTAATTTCTTTTATTTCCCCGTCGTCGGAGCAACCCTGTGGGACGCTTTCCTCCCTCTTCTCGGGTCTGTACGCTGCCCGTCTTAGTAGCACCAGCCGCGCCCTGTGTGCTCCACCCTCTCTCTCTCTCTCTCCTCTTCCCGACAACGCTGCTCGGCCCCATTGAAAAGCCACCCGATCGAGCTCTAGCCCGCCGCAGCCCAGGAAGGATCAGTGTACTACCTGCCACCAGCCCGATTAGCTGGAACACCATCGACAGGATAACCAAGCCCCGCTCTCGACAGCCTCTCCTGCAAATCTTCAACTCCGATGAATCAGAGGTGGTTGCCCATGGTCGACGCCCATTTCTTCTGTTTGTTTTATTTTATTTATTTTTTAATTTTATTTATTTCTTCCTTCTGGCCTCGACCTCTGACAACTTCGCTTCAGGGATGGATCCCCATGAGGTGGTGCAGACTGTAGGTAAGTTCGGATCTGCTCGTCGCCAGTATTATGTCCGTGTGTAATTGAGACACGGACTGCAGGAGTTGGTTATAACAGGTCTTTACTGAGTGGAGACAAACTGGAACTACTATGCAAAAGTTACTACACAGGCTTATATACAGGGGTGGTCACTGCTGTTACTGCAGTATACAGGGGCTGCAGAATATAGTTCCTTCTGCAAAGTACATACACTACAGGGTGATTGGGCAGAAACATGGCAAATGCACTATAATGTGGATAAATGTGAGGTTATCCACTTTGATAGCAACAACAGGAAGGCAGATTATTATTTGAATGGCAATAGATTGGGAGAAGGGGAAGTGCAAAGAGACCTGGGTGTTCTTGTGCACCAGTCGCTGAAGGTAAGCATGCAGGTGCAGCAGGCGGTTAAGAAGGCAAATGGTATGTTGGCCTTCATAGCAAGAGGGTTCGAGTACAGGAACAAGGATGTCTTGCTACAGTTGTACAGGGCCTTGGTGAGACCGCACCTTGAATATTGTGTGCACTTTTGGTCGCCTTACCTGAGGAAGGACATTCTTGCCATGGAAGGAGTGCAGCGAAGATTCACCAGGCTGATACCTGGGAATGGCAGGAATGACTTATGAGGAGAGATTGTGTTGATTGGGCTTATACTCACTGGAGTTTAGAAGATTGAGAGGGGATCTCATCGAAACCTATAAAATTCTGTCAGGCCTGGACAGACTAGATGCAGGAAGGATGTTTCTGATGGCCGGGGAGTCCAGAACCAGGGGTCATAGTCTAATGATAAGGAGTAAGCCATTTAGGACTGAAATGAGGAGGAATTTCTTCACCCAGAGAGTGGTGAACCTGTGGAATTCTCTGCCACAGAGGGCGGTGGAGGCCAGTTCATTAAATATATTCAAGAAAGAGTTGGATATATTTCTTAAGGCTAAAGGGATCAAGGGATATGGGGAGAAGGCAGGGACAGGGTACATAGAAACATAGAAGATAGGAGCAGGAGTAGGCCATTCGGCCCCTCGAGCCTGCTCCACCATTCAATGAGATCATGGCTGATCATCCAAGTTCAGTACCCTGTCCCTGCCTTCTCCCCATATCCCTTGATCCCTTTAGCCCTAAGAAATATATCTAACTCCTTCTTGAATATATTTAATGAATTGGCCTCAACTGCTTTCTGTGGTAGAGAATTCCACAGGTTCCCCACTCTCTGGGTGAAGAAATTCCTCCTCATCTCTGTCTTAAATGGCTTACCCGTTATCCTTAGACTGTGACCCCTGGTTCTGTCTAGTCCTGTTAGAATTTTATAAGTTTCAATGAGATCCCCTCTCATTCTTCTAAACTCCAGCGAGTATAAGCCCAATCGACCCAATCTCTCCACATACGTCATTCCTGCCATCCCAGGTATCAGTCTGGTGAATCTTCGCTGCACTCCCTCCATGGCAAGAACATCCTTCCTCAGATAAGGCGACCAAAACTGCACACAATACTCAAGATGTGGTCTCACCAAGGCCCTGTACAACTGCAGCAAGACATCCTTGTTCCTGTACTCGAACCCTCTTGCTACGAAGGCCAACATACCATTTGCCTTCTTAACCGCCTGCTGCACCTGCATGCTTACCTTCAGCGACTGGTGCACAAGGACACCCAGGTCTCATTGCACTTCCCCTTCTCCCAATCTATTGCCGTTCAGATAATAATCTGCCTTCCTGTTTTTTCCACCAAAGTGGATAACCTCACATTTATCCACATTATACTGCATCTGCCATGCATCTGCCCAATCACCCAACCTGTCCAAATCATATTGGAGTTTCTCGGCATCCTCCTCACAGCACACACACCCACCCAGCTGGTACTGGGGCCTCAGCTTTTCACCATGTATATTAATGACTTGAATGAAGGAATACAGAGTTGTATAATCAAATTTGCAGATGGCACTAAGTTAGGAGGCTCAGTAAGTTGTGTAGATGGGAGCAGAAAGTTACACATGGACATAAACAGAATAAATGAGTGGGCAAAACTATGGTAGGTAGAGTTCAATGTTGAGAAATGTGAGATCACGCACTTCGAATTTGAGAAAGACAACTAGAATTGAGGTACAGATCAGCCATGATCTAATTGAGTGGCAGAACAGGCTCAAGGGGTTGAATGGCTTACTTCTGTTCCTATGGGAGAGAAATTAGTGTTAGCCAGTAAATTTGCCAGTGACACCGGCAATTGGAATTAACAGCCGCTGAAAATGGCTGCAACACGAATGGGGCGAAATTCATCTGGGGGGCTGCAGACTGTTGGAGCAGCACTTACCTTCTGTGCAACGCCATCCTGGTGACGTTGCTGGAGGCATCCGACCCGAAGTTCCTGTGCAGGTGCGGCGTTTGAGCTTCGCTAAGCTTCTGGAAGCGAGGCTGTGAAGTTCGCAAGGAATTGTGGGCAATGAAAAGGCCTGTCAATTAAAGGGGCCATGCACTCTGAAGTAATACAAATTAAAATCCAGTGAAACAATGCATTTATCAGCCCTTTCTGCCTTTTAAAAAAATGTTTTGCATTAAAAAGTCCAAATGTAAATATTCAGCTCTTGAAGTGGAATTACCTTCCTAACTTCAAAAATGGGAAAACTGCCTCAGCAAGCCAGGGAAGGGTCTCGCAAGCAGCACGCCAGCTTTGTGCAGGGGGTCAACACTGCAAGACAGGCCCTCTACCCACAGGGGCCAGGAGGCCCTCCAGAAAGAACGATAAGAACATAAGAACATAAGAATTAGGAGCAAGAGTAGGCCATACGGCTCCTCAAGCCTGCTCCGCTATTCAATAAGAACATGGCTGATCTTCGACCTCAGCTCCACTTTCCTGCCCTATCCCCATATCCCTTGATTCCTCTGGAGTCCAATCTATCTATCTCAGCCTTGAATATACTCAATGACTGAGCATTCACAGCACTTTGGGGCAGAAAATTCCAAAGATTCACAACTCTCGGAGTGAAGAAATTCCTTCTCATCTCAGTATTAAAAGGCCAGCCCCTTATCCTGAGACTATGCCCCCTAGTTCTAAACACTCCAGCCACAAGAAAACAACCTCTCAGCATCTACCCTGTCAATCCCCCTCAGAATCTTGTATGTTTCAATGAGATCACCTCTCATTCTTCTAAACTCCAGAGAGTATAGGCCCAATCTACTCAATCTCTCCTCATAGGACAACCCTCTCATCCCAGGAATCAATCTAGTGAACCTTCGTTGCACCATCTCTAAGGCAAGTACAGTATATCCTTCCTTAAATAAGGAGACCAAAATTGTGCACAGTGCTCCAGGTGTGGTCTCACCAGAGCCCTGTACAATTGTAGCAAGATTTCCTTACTCTTATACTCCAACCTTTTAGCAATAAAGGCCAACATGCCATTTGCCTTCCTAATTGCTTGCTGTGCCTGCATGATAACTCTCTGGGGGAAGATCTGGTTCCTTACCACCTCCCGTTATCACCTCCGGGGGGGCGATAACGGGGTACTGACGACTTACCAACCGGGCGCAGTGAAATGAACGACTTCCGCTAAATTGGCCGAAAGGTTTGCGGTGGCGGTAACACTTTGTGCCACAATTTCCTGCACCCGGAGATCATGGCATCATTGCCGTGCGCATTGCCCCGGTAGCGCCCCAGACCCGAACTTCGGTTCCGCCCCAGGCAGCATCGCCGGGCGACAACACCGACAGCTGCAGGAAGCATTGTTCGGGAGGCCGGGAGCTTCGGAGGCGCAAATAAAAGGGGATGTTGGCGCAGGTAGGAGAAAAATTTTAACAACGCTTCAAGTGATTTTTTTCGATTGCTCCTGGGCCACGATCGATCAGCCCGGCACTCTGCTGGATTGCATGGGGCTGATTGGGCCGGATCGCGGGACCAGCTAACTGGTCCCAATGCAGAGCCTGCAGCGGTGGCCCTTCCCTTTAAGGGAGGGAAGGAGCCTCGGATCGTGGTAGCGCTGCACGGAACATTGTGCAGCGCTGCACGGAACATTGTGCAGTGCTGCACCACTACCACCCCGCCTGCGTCCTTTAGCGCTCCAGGATGGAACTGGAGCGCTTGATTTAGTGCTCCACTTCCTTCCTGGGGTGCAAACACCGAATTTTGAAAAAGCTGGGAATCATTAGCACCTGGCACTAAGTTTCCCAGCTTTCAAAAGTTAGTGCCCCAAATGGGGCAATACTGAATTTCTCCCCCTCTGTGTTTTTTGTACTAGGACACCTAAATCTTTCTGAACACCAACATTTAAAAAATATTCTCTTTTTCTATTCTTACTACCAAAGTGAATAACCTCATATTTCCTCACATTATACTCCATCTGCCACCTTATTGCCCACTAACCTGTCTACATCCCTGTGCATCCTCCTCACATCTTACTTTTCCACCTAGCTTTGTATCGTCAGCAAACTTGGATACATTGCACTCGGTTCTTTCATCTAAGTCATTAATATAGATTGTAAATAGCCAAAGCCCAAGCAATGATCCTTGCGGCACCCCACAGGCTACAGCCTGCCAACCGAAAAATGACCTGTTTATCCCTACCCTCTGTTTTCTGTCATTAACCAATCCTTTATCCACGATGTGGGAGTACATCACCGATGCCGTCACTGCCAGCAGTGTTGCCCCCACCACCTGGCTCTACTGCCCAAAGAAGCTTTATGAGCTCAGACCACTGGTCAAGGTCAGTGAATGCATCTTCAAAGGGTGTCTCCTACCAACTGCACCACTAGCCTCACACACTGCTCAATGCACGACCCCCAAACACTTACCTACCGACAATCTGCACCAATCACGAGGAACATCTCCCATTTCTAGCCTCACCTCACACACTTGGAGGAGACAGTGCAGGCCATTCTTGGCAAGGGCATGGCTGAGCCCTTGGCCAGCGGCGGGGCTGAAAAGATACAGGATGCTTGTATCCTCATACATTATCCTCCTTCTGGCATGCACCTCATTCTTTCCCGCCCTCCCATCACCACAACTCCACCCTTGTGCCTTTCTCATTTCATACACCCAAGAAATGCAGCCTGCCCAGCCAGCAGGTGACCAAGAATTTGGACCAGCATGCTTCGGACGCATCGGCACGCTTCGGACACTGGTTTAAGTGTATGGAATTCTTCCTGGACAATTCCGCAGCCATCACAGGCGCTACGGACGCTGAAAGTATGAAACTCGGAATCCTGCGGAATTGGGTAAGCCACCGGGTTTACCCCCTCATCCAAGACGCCGACACATACCCGGCCGCCTGCGACATCTTAAAGGCGCTTTACCAGCAGCCTACGAATGAGGTGTATGCTAGGCATCTGCTCGCTACTCGCGCACAGCGACCTGGGGAATCGCTGGATGAGTTCTTAGTCACCCTGAAAACGCTTGGCAAAGACTTCAAGCGCCAAGATGTAAAAGCCGCAGTGTACACTGACGAGCTTGTTCGCGATGCCTTTATCACAGGCCTCAGCTCCACTTACATCCGGCAGAGACAGCTGGAAAAAACGGGATTGGACCTGAAACAGGCTGTGGACACAGCGCGATCCCTGGATGTGGCCCAGAGAAACTCGGACGCCTACTCTTCAGCCCGCACCGCCCACGCCGCCACGTGTGCACCAAGGGTGCCGCCATCTTGGAAGGCATCTTCCCCGCCCGGCAGCCCGACACCGTCGGGGCCCCGCTCTCCCCCCAGAAGCCCTACGACAGCCGCGACGCGTTGGGGACCCAACTGCTACTTCTGCGGGCAGCCGAAGCACACCAGAAACCTGTGCCCGGCGAAAGGCGCACCATCTGCTTTAAGTGCGGTAAGAAGGGGCACTTCGGGAAGGTGTGCAGAGGGAACCCCGCCGGAAAACCCGCCACCGCCGCGTGTGCACCGTGGGAGCGGCCATCTTGGACGCCATATTGCCCGACCTCGTGGGGTCCGCCATCTTGTGAGCAGACAGCGTGGACGCCATCTTGTCTCGATCAGAGCCCTACAGTGGCATCGGTCACAGTGGACCAGACCAGGCCGCACCCGCTATCCAAATCAATGGTGGACATCGAGGTAAACGGGTGCGGGGTTAAATGTTTAATTGACAGTGGAAGCTGTGGTGTATGTAACCTGTTCCACCTTAAGAGAATTTAAGCCTGGTCCACCTTAAGAAAGGTACTACTTTCTTTGGCTGCTGTATACGTAATACCGGTGGTGACCACACCGGTATATAAGCACAGTGTAATAATATTGTATTCAGTATAGTCTGACCTCCAACCAGTAAAGACCTGTTGAATTTTACTCTTGTGGTCTGTGTAGTAATTCTCACTATAACACACAGGCTTAACAGTGGCGACGAGTCCGATTCTTACCCTGCTGCAGTAATTTCCACGGTGACTTCGTCCACAGACAGGACGTCGAAGAGAGGTTTCCACCCTCATCACCTACGGGAAGACACGTCGAGCGGCAGGCATCGAGCAACCGGAGTGCAGAAGACATCCTGACCTCAAAGCCTCCATCAGCGACTGTCAGCTTCTTCTACTACCTCGTGGTGGGTAAGCCGGGCAGCGACGTGACAGAAAGTCAACCGCGTTGGCTGTACAGACGGGGCTGGGAAGACGGAGGAATAAGGGCGGTGAGGTCGATCGCGACCAGAGATACGGGCCGGGCCGCTTTCGAGCGAGAGGCGCAGCGCGGGACATCGATTGCGACCGGAGATAAGGGCCGCATTCGGGCTAAAGGCGCAGCGTCTGGGGAAACTGAAGGCGCGAGAGCCGCAGTGAAGCGGAGACAGCGTCGGGGGACGGGTGAAGACCGCCAAGCATGGGAAAACCGCCATTTTGTGGGCGAAGGACGACGGCAAGAGCGGGAAGCCGCCATCTTAGATAACATTAAAAATACGATAAATTGCTACGATGCCTAAACATGGGAACATTAATGCCTTCGACAGTGATATAGAAGACTGGGCTATGTATGTAGAACGCGTACAAAACTATTGTAAGGCAAATAAAATTCCTGAGACAGATAAAGCACGAACATTACTAAACTTAATGGGTGCGAAGACATACGGGCAATTGAAACACCTGTTATCACCAGATGAACCGGCGGATAAGACGTTCGAACAGATTGTTACTGTCCTAAAAAATCATCTTAGCCCCACGCCGCTGATGCTAGCGGAACGATTTAAATTTTATGATAGAAGACAGCTGCAAAATGAAAGCAATGCTGAATATTTGATGGAATTACGTAAGCTAGCAAAATATTGTCAGTTTGGAATGGGACTGACAGAGGCACTTCGAGATAGATTTGTGTGTGGTTTATTTAAACAGGATACACAAAGGCGACTGCTCGAGGAGAATGAGCTGTCTCTCGAGAAGGTGGTCACTATGGCAGCAGCACACGAGGCCGCAGCGAGAGGCACGGCAGTAATGTAGCTACGGCCACTGGAACTCGGTACAAACAAATTGGGTTTGAGTTCTGTCAAATGTTATCGTTGTGGAAAGACAACACACGATCAGAACCAGTGTTGGTTTAAAAACCAAGAATGCAGAACGTGTGGCAGGCTTGGCCACATAGCTAAAGTATGCCGGTCAGGAAAGAAGACCAGCAATAAAAAGTCACCGCAAGGAAAATATGCAAAGGTACACAAGGTGACAAAGAACAGTTTGACCGAACAGAAGTCAGATTCAGACGCTAGCAGCAATGAACTGGATAGCTTAAGAATACACAACGTTGGTAAGGATACAGACCTCCAGACAATTTGGGTCACTCTTAAGATAGCAGGAGTCCAAGTAAAAATGGAATTGGACACTGGATCGGCATTGACGGTCATGAATAAGAAAGATTAGAGAAGGTTATTCCAACATATTCCCTTACAGGATACGGAGATTATATTGAAAACGTACACGGGGCAAAGAGTGTACCCCATCGGAAAAATAGAGGTAGAAGTGGTCCACAAGGGCGAAGGAAGCCAAGTAATGGACTTATATGTGCTGCCTGAAGGAGGTCCACCACTACTAGGACGGGAGTGGATTAGGAAAATGAATATGGACTGGCACTCCTTGAAAGCACTAACGGTAGATTCCGGGGAAACAGCTGTCAAACCTAAACGATTGTCCAGAATATTGGATGAGGCTAAAGAGGTGTTCCAGCCGGGACTGGGAACACTGAGAGGAATTACGGCAAACATCAAGATTGATGAACATGCACAACCAAAATTTTTTAAAGCCAGACCGGTACCCTATGCAATACGACCTGCGGTTGAAGCGGAGCTGGAAGCACTAGAAAGTTCAGGGGTGCTGTCTAAAGTAGATTGGAGTGAGTGGGCTACGCCCATTGTTCCCATTATGAAACGTCCTGCGAACAATAAGCCAGGAGATCCAGGGAAGGTTCGCATCTGTGGAGATTTCAAGATCACCGTTAATCCGGTGCTTCACACGGTGCAGTATCCGCTTCCACGGATTGAGGATATTTTCGCTTCACTGTCTGGCGGGAAACACTTCACCAAGATAGACCTGGCGCAGGCGTACTTGCAGATGGAGGTTGAAGAAGAGTCGCGCCAATACCTCACAATCAACACGCATCGAGGGTTGTACCGGTACAATAGGCTGGTTTTTGGTGTGGCATCGGCTCCAGCAATTTGGCAGAGGGCCATGGAGCAGGTATTACAGGGAATTCCAGGCACACAATGTTACCTGGACGACATTCTGATCACAGGTGATGGTGATGAACAGCATCTCGCTAACTTGGAACTGGTGCTCAACAGACTGAAAGAGTATGGACTTAGAGTAAATCGGCAGAAATGTGAGTTCTTCCAGAAGCGGATCTCGTACTGTGGTCATGTCATTGACCGGGAGGGGCTTCATAAGTCTCCTGACAAGATAGCGGCAGTTGTAAAGGCTCCCGCTCCGGAGAATGTCTCTCAGTTGAGGTCGTTTCTAGGATTAATTAACTATTACCATAAATTTCTGCCAAATTTATCCACGGTGCTGCATCCGTTGAACGCTCTTTTACAGAAAGGGGTACCATGGGACTGGGGCGAAAACTGTAAGAAGGCATTTCGCAAAAGCAAAGAATTGATCACCTCAGAGGAAGTGTTGGCTCACTTCAACCCGACACTGCCTATTCGGTTGGCTTGTGATGCTTGGTATTGGGGCAGTACTCTCACATAAATTGCCAAATGGAACGGAAAGGCCAGTCGCGTTTGCATCCAGATCATTGACCTCCGCTGAGCGCAACTATGCGCAGATCGATAGGGAGGCCCTTAGCCTTGTATGGGGAGTGAAGAAGTTTAATCATTACCTACAGGGCCAAAAATTCACACTTCTGACGGACCATCAACCGTTGGTGTCCATTTTTAACCCTAAGAAGGGTGTTTCGGTGATGACAGCACAGCATCTCCAGAGATGGTCTCTTTTCTTAGGGGCACATCAATATCAGATAGAATTCAAAGGTACGAAACAGCATGGCAATGCTGATGGCCTGTCGCGCCTGCCACTACCTGAAGATGAAGACACGACGGAAGTTGACCCTGTTGAGTTATTTCATTCGACCATTATCGAGTGTTTACCTGTCACCAACGCAAGTATTGAAAGAGAAACCAGGAACGACCCGACACTGTCCAGAGTCTACGAGGTGACAGTGAAAGGATGGCCAACACGGGGTGATCCTCTGTTACCGGCATTCTCGGCAAGGCGAGACCAGCTGTCCGTCTGCCATGGTACTTTGATGTACGGGACAAGAGTGATTATTCCTCCCAAGTTAAGGGAAAGAGTTTTAAAAGAACTACATGAAGGTCATCTGGGGGGAGTTAAAATGAAAAGTCTTGCTAGGGCTTACGTATGGTGGCCGGGTATTGACCAACAGATTGAGGAGTTAACGAAAAGCTGCGCTGGGTGTCAAAAAGTGCAAAATGCACCTCCGATAGCACCGCTACACCCATGGGAATGGCCTTCAGCCCCATGGCAACGCGTACACATTGACTTTGCTGGTCCATTCATGGACTCCATGTTCCTAATCGCGGTGGACGCACATTCCAAATGGCCAGAAGTCATCAAGATGAATACCACTACTTCAGAAAAGACAATTGCGGTGTTAAGAACAATATTCGCAAGGAACGGATTGCCAGAACAGATCTGTTCGGACAACGGACCACAGTTTGTATCGGAAGAATTCCGACAATTCTTAAAGAAGAATGGAGTTAAACATTATACCTCTGCCCCATATCATCCGGCGACAAACGGGTTGGCTGAAAGATTTGTCCAGACATTCAAAAAGGCTATTAAGGCCATGAATGATGATCAGATTCCGCTGCAACACAAGGTCGATAAGTTCCTGATGTCATATAGAAACGCCGATCATGCCGTGACTAACCAAAGTCCTGCTATGATGTTTTATAACAGGAGGTTGCGGTCCAAGTTGGACTTGTTAAAACCAAATGTGCGGAGGGAAGTGGAAAACAAACAGTTTCGGCATATTAACAGCAAGACCACTCGAACTTTCGACGTAGGACAACCAGTGATGGCAAGGGGCTATGGAAACGACAAATGGCAGTCCGGAACAATCCGGGCCAGACAAGGACCTCTGATGTACACCGTAGATATTGGTCATAATGTGATAAGGCGTCATGCGGATCAACTGGTAGAGTCGAGAGCAAGGGTCGAACCCATGGTTGTGACAGAGGCAGCTGTGGAAGACGTTCATGAACCTGAAGCATCTACCTCGGCCGAGAATGTATTTGGTGATGATGACACCCAATACATTGGCAACCAACTAGAGGAGGCACCTCAACAACAAGAATCAGAGACCACTGAAAGGCGTTATCCAAGCCGAATCAGAAAGCCTCCTGAGAGACTGAACCTTTGAACTGTTATACCTGAAGTTATATATGTATATATGTTATGTTTATTTGGGGATATGACTGTTAAGCTAAAAAGGGAGGATTGTGGTGTATGTAACCTGTTCCACCTTAAGAGAATTTAAGCCTGGTCCACCTTAAGAAAGGTACTACTTTCTTTGGCTGCTGTATACATAATACCGGTGGTGACCACACCGGTATATAAGCACAGTGTAATAATATTGTATTCAGTATAGTCCGACCTCCAACCAGTAAAGACCTGTTGAATTTTACTCTTGTGGTCTGTGTAGTAATTCTCACTATAACACACAGACTTAACAGAAGCACGGAGAGTTTTATCCACCCTGAACTAGCACAACAACTCTCCCTAACGGTGGTCCCTACTCGGGGTACCATCTCTGTGGCTGATAAAACCCAGACATCGACCATTATGGGTTACTGCACGGTACAATTGTCCGTTAACGGAACTGTATACGATAATTTTAAAGTACTAATCATGAAGAATCTATGTGCGAGCGTGATCTTGGGCCTGGATTTCCAGTGCCACCACCAAAGCATCACGCTCAATTACGGTGGGTCCCAGCCGCCCCTCACAGTGTGCGGTCTGGCTACCCTGAAGGTAAAGCCGCCTTCGCTATTCGCGAACCTTACCCCTAACTGCCGGCCAATAGCGACCAAAAGCAGGAGGTACAGCTGGGAGGACAGGCGGTTTATCGCGACCGAGGTAGACAGGCTCCTGAAGGAGCGCATTATTGAACGCAGCAACAGCCCGTGGCGCGCCCAAGTGGTGGTGGTAAGGGGTAGCAAGAAGAAACGGATGGTGATCGACTATAGCCAAACGATCAACAGGTACACCCAACTAGACGCCTACCCGCTACCCCGCATATCAGAAATGGTGAACCAAATCGCCCAATACCGGGTGTTCTCCACCATCGACCTCAAGTCAGCGTACCACCAGCTCCCTATCAGACCAGAGGACCGCCCGTACACTGCCTTCGAGGTGAACGGACGCCTCTACCAATTCCTCAGAGTCCCCTTTGGGGTGACGAATGGGGTCTCGGTCTTCCAGAGGGAGATGGACCGCATGGTCGATGACCACCACTTGCAGGCAACCTTCCCCTACCTCGACAACGTCACCATCTGCGGTCACAACCAGCAGGATCACGACTCGAACCTCGAGAGGTTCCTGAAAACCGCACAAAAACTCAACCTCACTTACAACGAGGACAAGTGCGTTTACAACACCACGCGCCTCTGCATACTAGGCAGCATGGTGGAGAATGGGGAAATCGGACCAGACCCCGACCGATTGCGCCCCCTACGGGAGCTGCCCCTGCCCAACACTCCCAAAGCCCTGAAAAGGTGCCTGGGGTTATTTTCTTATTATTCCCAATGGGTCCCCAACTACTCCGGCAAAGCTCACCCCCTCTTGAAAGCATCCTCTTTTCCACTCTCTGCTGAGGCCCACACCGCCTTCAAAAGCATTAAGCGGGATATTGAGCGGGCCACGCTACAGGCAGTGGACGAGAACACTCCCTTTCAAGTGGAAAGTGATGCGTCTGACTTTGCCTTGGCGGCCACCCTCAACCAGGCGGGGCGGCCCGTAGCTTTCTTCTCGAGGACCCTCCAAGGGCCCGAGATCAGACACTCCTCCGTGGAAAAGGAGGCCCAAGCCATCGTGGAGGCAGTGCGCCACTGGCGCCACTACCTAGCCGGCAAATGCGTCACCCTACTTACCGACCAGCGGTCGGTAGCGTTTATGTTTAATAATAAACAGAAGGGGAAGATCAAAAATGATAAGATTCTCAGGTGGCGGATCGAGCTCTCCACCTTCGAGTATGACATCATTTACCGGCCAGGGGCCCTTAACGAATCCCCCGACGCCCTCTCACGAGGGATGTGTGCCAGCGCCACCGGGGATCGGCTACAGACCCTCCACAACGACCTCTGCCACCCAGGGGTCACACGGCTGTTCCACTTCATAAAGTCCCGCAACTTACCCTACTCGATTGAGGAAGTTCGGTCTCTGACCAGGAACTGCCGCACTTGCGCTGAGTGCAAGCCTCGGTTTTACCGCCCAGATAGAGCCCACTTAATCAAAGCTACACGGCCCTTTGAGTGACTCAGCTTAGATTTCAAGGGCCCCCTCCCGTCAGTCGACCGTAATGTTTACTTCCTGAACATTGTGGACGAATACTCCCGTTTCCCATTCGTCTTCCCCTGCCCAGACATGACCAGCGCCACGGTCATTAAATGCCTCAACAGCCTGTTCTGCCTGTTCGGTATGCTGAGCTACATCCACACGGATAGGGGGGCGTCCTTCATGAGCGAAGAGCTACGCCAGTACATGCTGTCCAGGGGGATCGCCACGAGCCATACCACCAGCTACAACCCCCAGGGTAACGGCCAGGTGGAGCGAGAGAACGGGACAGTATGGAAAGCAGTCACTCTAGCTCTAAGGACCAAGGGCCTCCCTCTCTCCCGCTGGCAGGAAGTCCTCCCAGATGTGCTCCATTCGATACGGTCGCTATTGTGTACTGCCACTAATGCCACGCCTCATGAATGAATGTTTGTTTTTCCCCGGAAATCCACCTCAGGCGTATCCATGCCGTCATGGCTTTCCACCCCAGGTCCGGTACTTGTACGAAGGCATGTGAGGGGCCACAAGACGGACCCTCTCGTGGAGTCAGTGCACCTACTCCACGCCAACCCCCAATACGCGTATGTCCGGCACGCCGACGGAAGGGAGGACACCGTGTCCATAAAAGACGTCGCCCCAGCCGGTAACGACAACAACCACGACAACAGCAGCAACAACGATCACAGCAACTCTTACCCACCCACTACTCTTTCATCACCCCCGGAAGAACATCGACCAACGGTACCCCCACCAACTACCCCTTCAACAACCCTGGCGGTGCCCCCGGCAGAGACCCAGGAGGCCACCGGGGACACCCAGCCGACACCCGCGGCACCACAACAGCCACGTCGGTCACAGAGGACTATCAAACCCCCGAACAGACTAAATCTATAGAAGGGGTGAATGTGATGAAATATGCCATTCATCACTCATCTGTATTCTCTGTGTGTGATTGTGCCTGTGACTGTGGTTTAGTTTCAGTTTCATTTCCCTTACCTCAGTTCCGTTTCCTCACCTGTATTGTATTGTGTGTAGGGCTCCGCCCATACCTGGCCCCTATGTAAGCAGGCCCAGCGTGTCTCACATCCAGTACAGCAGACTTCTGGATGGGAGACACCTCTCCACTGTGTGTTACTTTCTAAGTTAATAAAAGCCTTGTTTTGTTCCGTTAACATTGAGTCTCGGATTTATTGAGGCACATCACACCTCATTCTTTCCCGCCCTCCCATCACCACAACTCCACCCTTGTGCCTTTCTCATTTCATACACCCAAGAAATGCAGCCTGCCCAGCCAGCAGGTGACCAAGAAGAGAATAGTGAAGAAGAACAAGAAGATGATTGATTTGACACTCCCAGCCACCAGCTCCTCAAGGTCAACCAGCAAGGCCATTTGCTGTGTCCCCCACTGAAGCTCAGCAGCCTTCCACCAGCCATGCTTCAGCCACTGGCATAACACTGTGTGACTTCAGTAGGATAGGCAAAGGAACACACAAGACAGTCACTAAGAGAATACATATGGTGATGAGTTAATTTCTTGATGTCACATTGGAAGGACGTATACAGTTGGATTGGAAAGTTTGCTTTGTGGTGGCCTTTATTTCAGTATCGTGGCCTAGAGGACATTGTGATGGTCAGTAACAGATGGAAGGTAAGGTGTGGGAGTAATGTTGAAAGGGGAATTGGGGTTGTGGCCACTGGGACCGCAGGCAGATGATTCCATACCAGATATCCCAGCCACAAAGGGGCTGTCTGGGATGCATCCTTCCGTCGGCTTCCTCCTCTTCTGTGTCTTCCTCTTCCCTCTGCGAGCAGATGTGTAAATGTGAAATGACAGCATAAAATGCTTATAATACTCAGCTGGTCAGGCGGCATCTAATCCTGACACGTGAACTCTGTTTTTCTCTCCACAGATGTTGCTTGACCTGCTGAGTATTTGCAGCATTTTCTGTCTTCTCAAAGGCATTTATTTACCATCCGAGCCCTTCAAGCATCCAGCAGCACTCCCTACACACTTGAAAAACTTTTCACATCTATTGCAGCAAGCCACCACTTCAATAAAATCAAAAAACCCCAGTCCCAAAACTTAAATACAAATTTACCTGAACAATATGTGTGTCCCTTTAAGAGTTGCTGACATTGCCACTGTCAGGCTGCTTGCGTGCTTAGGACCCAGCGCTGAATTCAGCGCTAGGGTCAAAGTTCACTTTTGTGACGTTAAGTCAGCGTATCTCCTCCGCTCAAAACCACTCTGCCAACTCACAATGCCTCTTTTTTCTTGGGATGGGAGCAGTGCTGGCAAGGCCACATTTATTGCCCATCCCTAGTTGACCTGTGAAGCTTTCTCCCTGAACTGCTGCAGTCCTTGCGATGATGCTGCTCCCACAATGGGGTTTTAGGTAGGGAATTCCAGATTAACAACTCAACGACGATGAAGGAATGACGATATATTTCCAAGTCAGGATGATGCGCGAGTTGGAAGGGAACTAAGAGGTGATGTAGTTCCCATGGCTTTGCTGCTCTTGTCCTTCTTGATGGTCGAGGTCGCAGGAGAGAGTTGTTGGAGTGCACCCTGTAGATTGTATGAAATGCAACCACAGTGTGCTGGTGTGGGAGAGGTGGATATTGAGTGCAGTAGCAGGGGCACGGATTAAGCAGATTGCTCTTCCCTACATGGCACTGACCTTTTTGTGTGCTGTTGTGGGTGGGGAAGAGGTCAAGGTTGCGATCATGTAGGTTGAGGTCACAATCGGGAGGGTCGAGGTCGCAATCTCGGCAGGGGAGGTTGGGGGCGGGGGTACCTGTGATTGGTGGTTGGCAGCAATCCGCAGTTTTAACATGGGAGTGGGTGGAGCACTCCATTTTCTCCTGGTTCCACATTCAGGTAAGTACTTTTAAGAAACATAACTATTTGGTGGCAGCCTGCAGCGGTTCCTTTAAGGATGGCCTGTTAGGCCGCATGTAGACCTGGTTTTCCAGGTGCCAGCTGGATCAGGGCAAATCCGTTTTGCAGAGGGGGCCTAATTTGTATAAGCAAAGGCGTCTGTTTCTGATGCGGGCCCTGGACGCCTACTTTGCTTGGTTTTGTGGTGACATCTTCCCAATATTGCAGGGGCTCCAAATCAAACCTAGTTACTTCCTGGCTCAATATTACATCATGCACTGCATTTAGTAAGCCCATATTCTGTTCCACATAATTATTATTGAATGATTATCACTTTTGAACAAAAGTATAAATTTTGACAATTCTCAGGGGGAGGATGTAATTATCCTAAATTAGCTATATTCCAATGTTTCAAACACTTTGCACCACCAGCACTATAAGTTACATTTCAACCAGATTTTACGATTGCTAACATATTTAAGTCAATGCTTAACATCAGTTTTCATGTATAACTGAGTTTTCAATACAAGATGGCCATTTTAACATTATATTCGAATGTCATTATTCTGATGCTTAATGAAATAAAACAAAAGATTTTTTCAAATATTGTCAATGAGCTCAATGTGCATTAACAAACCTAGCAGTAGATTTTTGTCTGGGTCTGTTTTCCGGCGCAGCAGAGACAGTGAGTGCCTGAACCAAGAGGCCTCATATTCGGGCCAGGGTGCCGGTGTCTACCACGCCTCCATAGGTAGACCGCCTGATGGGACCACAGGAAGATTTGAAAAAGATCTACCTTTTGCTGGTGGCCGCAGAGGCAGGATACTGAGTAGGGCACGCCCAACGTCTGCTCCGTTCATCCAAAACCAATTTGAGGAAGCGATCCTTCAACAGGCATTAGGCCGATCATTTACATATCCAACAACCCTAATGCCTGTTTTAGGCAGCCGCCCGGGACACTCACAAACTGGGCCTGACAAATTTAGTAGTTGGCTGACGTCTGCACAGATTGAGCGCAGGCCATCCCACTGCTAAATTGTTAGGCTCGTTCTATGCCCAAAAAACGGGTGCAATGCATACCAATTTCTAACCCCTATCCTTTAGTAGTAATGTCATAGGTCTTCATTTGTAATGTTTATAAATTAAAACATAAAGGCCTAGAAATTCAGTTGTTAGCGCCAGCCGCTAGCGCCTTAGGAGGAGGAGAAGTGGGGCGCTAAGCGGCTAGCACCCGGGCGTGGCGCGATCTGCGCCTCTTGCGAACTTCACTCAAGATTTAGCAGCGGCGTAAAACCGCAGCGCCCGCTCAGCTGCGCGCGCAGATTCTGACATCATTTCATGGTGCAACGCCCTTGGTGCGCCCCGAACCGGAATTTCAGTGGCGCCGCCCTTCTGTGCGCCTGGCGCCCCCAGCGACTGGTAGAGGGGAACGGTTCCCAGTTGCTGTGGGACGCGGGGGGCGCTATTTAAAGGGAACTCCTCCTGCATTATAAGTGACAGCCATTTTGTGGCAATCCTTCTGTGTGAGAGACGGATATTTGGAGAGAGACAAAGGGAGAGAGCTTTCTGCTTTGACTCAGCGCTCGCACAGGTACTTCTGGCTTCAGGCCAGAGCTTTGCACTTGGATTTAACTTTCAGTGCCATAGCCTTGAGTCGCCACATATAATGGGGGCTGCAATGGGTGGAAACGTTGGCTTACTGCATTGCATTCAAAGGGCTCAGAGACGCCGTGAGAGAGTGCCAGTCATGGCCAGACGGAAAAAGGCCAACAGGCGTCAGCACAGGAGGCCTTACCCACCCAGGGTATACCACCAGCAGTTCTCATATCTGAACATGTCTGAGGAGCAGTGTGTTCGGAGGCTGCGATTCAGAAGGGAGGTGGTCACTGAGATCTGCCACCTGCTTCGCGGAGATCTGCAGCCACAGCTGAGGAGCAGGACGTCTCTGTTGGTGGCAGTGAAAGTGACAGTGGCTCTCAACTTCTATGCCACTGGCTCCTTCCAATCCGCTACTGGGGACATTTCCAACATCTCGCAGTTCGCAGTGCATTGCTGCATCCGCCAGGTGACCAATGCCCTTTTCAGAAGGAGACGTCAGTACATCTCCTTCCCCATGACCCTGGACAAGCAGCAAGAGCGTGCAATGGGATTTGGAGGAATAGCGGGCTTCCCCATAGTCCAGGGCGCCATTGACTACACGCATGTGGCTTTGCAGGCACCTCCAGAGAATGCCGAGGATTACCGCAACCGGAAGGGCTACCATTCGCTCAACGTCCAGTTGGTGTGTGACCACAGGCAGCTCATACTAGCTGTCAATGCCCGCTTTCCAGGCAGCAGCCACAATGCCTTCATCCTGCGCCAGACTTCTGTGGCAGGCATTTTTGAAGCCCAGGCTCACCCACGAGGATTGCTTTGATGTGCCATCAATAACTCAAAGACTTGGGGCTAGATTTTCAGTATAGACAGTTTTGGGGCGCTAAGCTTAGCGCCCGCCCGAAGTTATCGCCCGCCCCAAAGTAGCGCCCCGTTGCCGGAAATTCAGTGGCTTCGCCCTAAGAGGTTGGTGGAGCGCTAAAAGAGGCGTTCCACTAGTATCTTTAGGCGCTAAGCCGGCGGTGGAGAGCGCAACACCCGAGCTCGGGCGCAGCGCACGGCAGACACTCTGGTGCCAGTGAGCTCTTAAAGGGGAAGGGTGCATGTATTTTTTTCAAATGCAAAGTCTGGGAGGAGGAGGAGGAGGAGGAGGAGGAGGAGGAGGAGGAGGAGGAGGAGGAGGAGGAATGATGATTGGTGCTCGGAAACATAAATAGACCGTTCAGAACAACACACAGCTTACTTCCACACAACACATGCAGAGTGCCTTTTGTACGAGTGCCCTTTAATTTGCGCTCCCCAGGGTGTGTTGCGTCCATTTTACAAACGCTCTGGACGCCAGGCGCACAATGGGGCGGTCCGACTGAAGTTTGGATTCGGGGGCGGCCAAAGGGCGTTGCACGAGGATGTGACGTCATTTTCTGCGCGCGCATCCGGGCGGCCGCTAAACTTTGCGCCGGCGCTAACGGGCAACTTAATTTGGGGCGGGGCGCAAACTGCGCTGCGCCCAGGCGCTACACGCATAGCGCCCGAAAATCACTTCTCTTAAGGCGCTAACTGCTGGCGCAAGCAACTGAAAATCTAGCCCAAGGAGTTTAAAGGATTCAACTAAAGGCTTTTAATCACTAAGAACATTGCAGGTCTTTCCACATCGGGTTCGTCTGATAGAATGACTCATACAGCTCTTGAGACCTTTATATGACAAAAGACAGGGGCGTAGCCAATACACACAATAGGAAAAAGGGGGCTGTGGTGTATGTAACCGTTCCACCTTTAAGAGAACTATTTTAAGAGTTGCACTACTTTATCTTGGCTGCTGTATACTGTAATACCGGTGGTGACCACACCGGTATATAAGTGCTGTGTAATGATTTATTGTGCAGTTCAGCCCTGACCTTCGACTAGTAAAGACCTGTTAAAGTTATTCTTGTGGTCTGTGTGCAGTGATTCATATTAACCATAACTGGAACACACAGACTTAACAGTGGCGACGAGTACGATCTTACCCTGCGGCAGAGACATATCCAAGGCAGTTTAACGGGCGTCGAGAAGAGGCATCCACCCTCATCATCCTGCTGAGAAAAGACTCGGGTCTGAAGAGCAAGGAAGAATCCTGACACGAAGCCTTCCATCAGCAACAGGCAGTGATCATCCCTTCTATCACGGTGGTGGGTGAGCCGATCAGCGACGAGCAGCAAGTCGGCCACGTTGGCTGTGAAGTAGGGGAGGGAAAAACGGAGGATATAAGGGCGGAGAACTCGACCACGGCTGGGGGAAAAGAGCCGGACAGAAGTCGGGGCCAGAGGCGCTGAGACTGGGGTAGCGTAAGGCACGGGAGCCGCGGTGAATGCAAACGCAGCCGGCGTAAAAGATCGGGCTGCAAGCGGGCTGGGAGACGCAACAGCGTCGAGAGAGAGCTCGACCGCGACCGGTGAAAAAGGCCGGGCAGCTACCAAGGCCACGAGGCGTAGCGACCGGGACAGCGTAAGGTGCGGGAGAAAATTTTAAAAAAATTAATTAAAAAACTGCGGAGAACTCAGCCGCAGCCGGGGGAAAGGACCGGACTGCAGGAGGGGCTGGGAGGCACGATTTGAGAACCGCTGGGGAGGACGAACGCAGCAATACGGCAATCGCCATTACAGCCAGCGGGGGAGAAAGGCAAACGCGGGAAGCCGCCATTTTCATAGGCGGGGGAAGAAGACAAGCGCGGGAAACCGCCATTTAAAAAAAAAAAATTAAAGAAAAATTTCTTTTTGTTTCTCAAGAAGATTGCGAGGATGCCTAAGCGTGGTAACATCAACGATTTCGATCCCGATGTTGAAGATTGGGCCACGTATGTAGAACGCATAGAGATTTATTGTAAGGCAAATAAAATATCCGATGAAGATAAAGCACTAACCTTACTAAACTCAATGGGTGCGAAGACATACGGGCTATTGAAGCATCTTCTATCACCAGCTAAACCGGCGGATCAGGCTTTCGCTAATATTGTTGCTGTCCTGAGAAATCATTTGAACCCCACACCGCTGATGTTAGCGGAACGATTTAAATTTTATGCGAGAACGCAACTGAAAGAGGGAAGCAATGCGGAGTATTGAACTGCGTAAGCTAGCGAAATACTGTCAGTTTGGGGAAAGACTGACAGAGGCACTGAGAGACAAATTCGTGTGTAGATTGTCGAAAGAAGGAACACAAAAGCGGCTGCTTGAAGAGAATGATCTTACACTTGATAAGGCTGTCACTATTGCAGCATCGCACGAAGCCGCAGCGAGAGGCACTGCGGAAATGCAGCTGAAGGCAGCGGTACTCAGCGTAGATCAAATGGCTTTGGGTACAACGAAATGTTATCGTTGTGGAAAGACAACACACGATCAGAACCAATGCTGGTTTAAAAACCAGGAATGTAGAAAATGTGGCAAGCTTGGTCACATAGCTAAAGTATGCCGGTCAGGAAAGAAGACCAGCAACAAAAAGTCACCGCAGGAAAAGTGCAGAAAGGTACATAAGGTGGCTGAGAAGAGTTCGGATGAACAGAATTCGGATTCAGACTCCAACAGCAAGGAACTGGGTAGTCTGAGAATTCACAATGTGAGTAAGGAAGCTGACCTACAAACTATCTGGGTCACACTGCAGATAGCAGGAGTCCAAGTGAAGATGGAATTGGACACCGGATCGGCGTTGACGGTCATGAATAAGCAAGATTACAAAAGGTTATTCACACATATTCCCCTACGGGATACGGAGATAGTATTGCAGACATACACGGGGCAAAGAGTATACCCCATCGGAAAGATAAAAGTCAAGGTGATACACAAGGGCAAAGAACACCAAGGAATGGACTTATATGTACTACCTGAGGGAGGTCCACCACTTCTGGGACGGGAGTGGATCAGGAAAATAAATATGGACTGGCACTCCCTAAAAGCAATAACGGTAGATTCCGGAAAAAAAGATGTCAAACCTGAACGATTGTCCAGAATATTGGATGAGGCTAAAGAGGTGTTCCAACAGGGACTGGGAACACTGAGAGGAATTAAGGCAAAAATCAAGATTGCAGAACATGCAAACCCAAAATTTTTCAAAGCCAGACCGGTACCTTATGCGATACGACCTGCTGTGGAAGCTGAGCTGGAAGGGCTAGAACGTTCAGGAGTACTGTCTAAGGTGGACTGGAGTGAGTGGGCCACGCCCATTGTTCCCGTCATGAAGCGTTCATCGAGTAACAAGCCAGGGGAACCGGGGAAGGTCCGCATCTGTGGAGACTTCAAGATCACAGTTAATCCGGTGCTTCACACGGTGCAATATCCACTTCCGCGGATTGAGGATGTCTTTGCTTCATTGTCTGGCGGGAAACACTTCACCAAGATAGACCTGGCGCAAGCGTACTTACAGATGGAAGTTGAGGAAGAGTCGCGCCAGTATCTCACAATCAACACGCACAGAGGCTTGTATCGATATAATAGACTGGTTTTTGGAGTGGCTTCGGCTCCAGCAATTTGGCAGAGGGCCATGGAGCAGGTATTACAGGGAATTCCAAGCACTCAATGTTACTTGGACGATATCCTGATTACAGGAGATGACGATGAGGAACACCTTGCAAATTTGAAACTGGTGCTCACCAGATTGAAGGAATATGGACTTCGAGTTAATCGCCAGAAATGTGAGTTCTTTCAGAAATGGATCTCGTACTGTGGTCATGTCATTGACCAGGAGGGGCTGCACAAGTCACCTGACAAGATCGAAGCTGTTGTGAAGGCTCCCGCTCCGGAAAATGTATCCCAGTTGAGGTCGTTCCTAGGGTTGATTAACTATTACCATAAGTTTCTGCCAAATCTATCCACGGTGCTGCACCCGCTGAATGCTCTTTTGCAGAAAGAAGTACCATGGAAGTGGAGCGAGGACTGTAAGAAGGCCTTTCGCAAAAGCAAGGCATTGATCACCTCAGAGGAAGTGTTGGCTCACTTCAACCCAACGCTACCTATTCGTTTAGCTTGTGATGCTTCTCCTTATGGTATTGGAGCAGTACTCTCACACAAGTTGCCAAATGGCTTGGAAAGGCCAGTCGCATTTGCATCCAGATCATTGACCTCCGCTGAGCACAACTATGCTCAGATAGATAGGGAGGCTCTCAGCCTGGTGTGGGGAGTAAAGAAGTTTAATCATTACCTGCAGGGCCAGAAGTTTACACTGCTGACAGACCACCAGCCGTTGGTATCCATATTCAACCCTAAAAAGGGCGTTCCCATTATGACAGCGCAAAGGCTACAGAGGTGGTCCCTTTTCCTAGGGGCACACCAATATGACATAGAATACAAAGGATCAAAACAGCATGGGAATGCTGACGGTTTATCGCGCCTACCGTTGCCAACGGTAGAAGAGGCGCCTACAGTGGACCCAGTGGAGATGTTCCACTCAACCATAGTGGAATGTGTAGTGTCCGTGTGTAGATAAAGACACTGAAGACAGGAGTTGGTTCATAGGTATTTACTAAGCAAGTCTCGGGGGGGGGTTTCTAAAGGATATACACAATACACAGGCTTATATAGCCCAAGTGGCAATTACCGGCATTACGCACACCTGGGGCTCTTAAAGGCACATACACCATAATTGCTCTTAAAGGCACATACATCACAGAATGTCTACCAGTAACAAATTCTACCATTGAAAAGGAAACGAGAAATGACCCGACTCTCTCACGAGTCTACGATTTAACGGTGAAGGGATGGCCAGCACATGGCGAACCACTGTTGCCAGCATTCTCGCAAAGAAGAGAACAGCTGTCAGTGTGCCGAGGAACCTTGATGTGTGGATCCAGAGTGGTGATTCCACCCAAACTCCAGGATAAAGTGCTAAAGGAGCTTCACGAGGGGCATCTGGGTGGAGTGAAAATGAAGAACCTAGCCAGAGCGTTTGTGTGGTGGCCAGGTATCGATGGAGACATCAAAGAAATGACCAAGAGCTGTCTAGGATGCCAGAAGGTCCAAAACACCCCACCACAAGCCCCTCTACATCCATGGGAGTGGCCCTCATCTCCATGGCAAAGGGTACATATCGACTTTGCTGGTCCATTTATGGACTCAATGTTCTTAATCGCGGTGGATGCACACTCCAAGTGGCCGGAGGTAATAAAGATGTCCTCCACCACCACGGAAAAAACCATCACAGTATTAAGGACCATATTTGCCAGGAATGGGCTGCCGGAACAGATCTGTTCTGATAATGGACCGCAATTTGTGTCCGAAGAATTCAGGAAGTTCTTAAAAAAACAATGGGGTTAAGCACTACACGTCCGCCCCATACCATCCCGCCACCAATGGATTGGCTGAAAGGTTTGTCCAGACCTTCAAGAAGGCCATAAAGGCCATGGGTAATGAAGACATAAATCTACAACATAAGGTAGATAACTTCTTGTTTGCATACAGGAATGCAACACATGTGGTTACAAACCAAACTCCCGCCATGATGTTTTTCAATAGAAGACTAAGATGCCGGCTGGATTTGATCAAGCCAAACATCAGAAGGGACGTAGAGAACCGGCAATTTCAAGGCATGAATGAAAGGCGAACTAGAACCTTCCAGATAGGTCAACAAGTTTTGGCCCGAGACTACCGTACCGAGAAATGGCAGCCTGGAACTATTTGCACACGACTAGGACCGCTGATGTATACCATGGACATTGGGGAAAGCATAATAAGGCGCCATGCTGACCAGATCATAGAGTCATCCGAAAAGGGACAACCTACACCACAACTCTATACGCCTAATGATGAAGCAGAGATACCCATAGTATCTACCTCCGATCCGGTGATACTGGAACCAGATGAACCCGACACTGGCATTCAAGCCGAATCGACCTTGCCAAAAGAACCTACTACACCACCGAAAACTACTACACCACCGAGGCGTTATCCGGACTGAGTGAGGAGGCCTCCTCAGAGACTGAATCTGTGAACTGTTTTTACATGAAGTTGTGTATATATGTTATGTTTAATGGGGAATATATACTGTTAAGCTAAAAAGGGAGGATTGTGGTGTATGTAACCGTTCCACCTTTAAGAGAACTATTTTAAGAGTTGCACTACTTTATCTTGGCTGCTGTATACTGTAATACCGGTGGTGACCACACCGGTATATAAGTGCTGTGTAATGATTTATTGTGCAGTTCAGCCCTGACCTTCGACTAGTAAAGACCTGTTAAAGTTAAAATTCTTGTGGTCTGTGTGCAGTGATTCATATTAACCATAACTGGAACACACAGACTTAACAGGGGCGGTACACACAATACAAAGCAGGTAAAACACAGGGGTTGATGAAGGCATATATTTCATCACATTCACCCCTTCTACAGATTTAGTCTGTCCGGGGGTGTGATAGTCCTTCCTGAACGTCGCAACAGTACCTCGGGTTCCGACCGGGAGTCCGTGGTGCCCTCCTGGGCATACCCATGTGTTGGGGGTGTTGCAGGTACTTCTGGGGGTGGTGAGCCTGGGGATGGTGGAGGTTCTTCTGGGGGTGGTGGTGATGGGTCGTCGTCGCTTCCTGCCGAGGCGAGGTCCTTTATGGACACGGTGTCCTCACGCCCGTCGGCGTGCTTGACGTACGCGTACTGTGGGTTTGCGTGGAGTAGGTGTACTGCCTCCACGAGGGGATACGTTTTGTGGCCCCTCACATGCTTCCGTAATAGGACTGTCCCTGGGGTGGAGAGCCACGAGGGTAGGGACACTCCTGAGGTTTATTTGCGGGGAAAAACAAACATCTTCTCGTGAGGAGTGGCGTTAGTAGCAGTACACAGTAGCGACCTTATCGAGTGGAGTACGTCTGGGAGGACCTTTTGCCAGCGGGAGGTGGGGAGGCCTTTAGACCTTAGTGCTAAGGTGACCGCCTTCCACACTGTCGAGTTCTCCCTCTCCACTTGCCCATTACCCCGGGGGTTATAACTAGTTGTCCGACTCGTGGCTATCCTCTTCGACAGCAGGTATTGGCGCAGTTCGTTGCTCATGAACGACGCCCCCCTGTCAGTGTGGATGTCGTTAGGCATGCCGAACGTGCAAAACAGGTTGCCGAGGCACTTGATGACCGTGGCACTGGTCATGTCTGGGCAGGGGTAGGCGAATGGGAAGCGGGAGTACTCGTCCACAATGTTGAGAAAGTACACATTGCGGTCGGTGGAGGGGAGTGGTCCCTTGAAATCTAAGCTCAGGCGCTCGAATGGCCATGTAGCTTTGATCAGGTGGGCTCGGTCGGGCCTGAAAAAACGGGGCTTGCATTCCGCACAGGTGCGGCAGTCCCTGGTCATCGACTGGACCTCCTCGATGGAATAGGGGAGGTTACGGGATTTTATAAAGTGAAATAGCCGGGTGACCCCAGGTGGCAGAGGCCATTGTGGAGGCCCTGTAGCCTGTCCCCCTGGATGCTGGCACACATCCCTCGTGATAGGGCGTCGGGGGATTCGTTGAGGGCCCCTGGCCTATATATTATGTCGTACTCAAACGTGGAGAGTTCGATCCGCCACCTGAGAATTTTGTCGTTCTTGATCTTCCCCCTCTGTTTGTTGTTAAACATGAAGGCTACCGACCGCTGGTCGGTAAGCAGGGTGAAGCGTTTGCCGGCTAGGTAGTGCCTCCAGTGCCGCACTGCCTCCACTATGGCCTGGGCCTCCTTCTCTACCGAGGAGTGCCTGATCTCGGGCCCTTGGAGGGTTCTTGAGAAAAAGGCTACGGGCCGCCCATCCTGGTTGAGGGTGGCTGCTAAAGCGAAGTCGGATGCATCGCTTTCGACCTGGAAAGGGATGTTTTCGTCCACTGCCTGCAGCGCGGCCTTCTCAATGTCGTGTTTAGTGCTGTTGAAGGCGGCGTGGGCCTCGGCCGTGAGCGGGAAGGACGTTGATTTCAGGAGGGGACGGGCCTTGTCGGAATAATTGGGGACCCATTGGGCGTAATAGGAGAAGAACCCCAGGCACCTTTTCAGGGCCTTGGGAGTGTTTGGTAGGGGTAGCTCCCGTAGGGGGCGCAATCGGTCGGGGTCCGGACCGATTTCCCCGTTTTCCACCACGCAGCCCAGGATACAGAGGCGCGTGGTGCTAAAGACACACTTATCCTCGTTGTAGGTGAGATTGAGTCTGAGGGCGGTTTTCAGAAATCTCGCGAGGTTCGAGTCGTGGTCTTGCTGGTCGTGGCCGCAGATGGTGACGTTGTCTAGGTATGGGTAGGTGGCTGTTAACTGGTTCTCATCGACCATGCGGTCCATCTCCCGCTGGAAGACCGAGACCCCATTCGTTACCCCAAAGGGGACTCTGAGGAAGTGGTAGAGGCGTCCATTCGCCTCGAAGGCGGTGTATGGATGGTCCTCCGGCCTAATGGGGAGCTGGTGGTATGCCGATTTTAGGTCGATGGTGGAAAACACCCGGTATTGCGCAATTTGGTTAACCATGTCCACTATGCGGGGCAGAGGGTCGGCGTCTAGCTGGGTGTATAGATTAACCGTCTGGCTATAATCTATCACCATCCACTTCTTTTCGCTACCTTTAACTACTACTACCTGGGTGCACCACGGGCTGGTACTGCATTCGATGATACCCTCCCGCTTGAGTCTTTCTACTTCCGACGCAATGAACCGTCTATCCTCCCAGCTGTACCGCCTACTCTTGGTCGCTATGGGTCGACAGTTGGGTGCGAGGTTGGCGAACAGAGAGGGCGGCTTGACCTTCAGGGTAGCCAGACCGCACACTGTGAGGGGCGGCTGGGACCCACCGTAGGTAAGCGTGATACTTTGGTGGTGGCACTGGAAGTCCAGACCCAAGATCACGCTCACACAGAGATCTGGCATTATCAATAGTTTAAAATCTCTGTAATCAGTGCCTTTTACCGACAACATAACCGCGCAGAAACCTGTAATTTTTGAGGTATGAGTCTTATTAGCCATGGCAATTTTGCCCTGTGTGGGGACTATCGTTAGTGAAAGTCGTTTTACCAGGCTAGGATGAATAAAGCTTTCAGTGTTCCCGCAGTCAATCAAGCATTTAACCTTGTTCCCGTTTACCTCTATGTCCATCATCGATTTAGACAACGGATGTGGCCTGGATTGATCCACTGTGATCGAGGCCACCAGTGGGTCCTGGAGGTCCGTGTAGTCGGGGCAAGATGGTGGACTCCATGAGGGTGGACAAGATGGCGTCCAAGATGGCCGCCCCACGGCGCGCACGCGGCGGTGGTGGAGTTGGAGGCGGGGTTCCCTCTGCAGACTTTGCTGAAATGTCCTTTCTTCCCGCATTTAAAACAGGTGGTGCCCTTCGCTGGGCACAGATGCCTGGAGTGTTTGCCCTGGCCGCAGAAGTAGCATTTCGGGCCCCGATGCATCGCGGCAGTAGTGGGGCTCCTGGGTGGGGGCTGGGGCTCCGATGGTGCTGGGCTGGCCTGAGACCTGGGAGGTGAAGATGGCTTCCAAGATGGCGGCCCCCACGGCACGCACGAGGCAGAGTGGGCCGCGTGGCCTGAGGAACAGGATTCAGAGTTCCTCTGGGCCATATCCAGCGATCGCGCTATGCCCATAGCCTGTTTTAAGTCCAGTCCCTCCTTTTCAAACAGTTTCTGCCGAATGTAATTTGAACTGAGGCCCGCAATAAAGGAGTCTCGGATCAGCGCCTCCGTGTACACGGTGGCAGACACGGCCTTACAGTTACAGTCTCTGCCCAGTACTTTTAGGCTTAGCATGAAGTCCTCTAGTGACTCACCATGCCGCTGCGTGCGAGTAGTCAGAAGATGCCTGGCGTACACCTCGTTTATTGGCCGCACGTAGTGGGCCTTCAGAATGGTGCAGGCATCCCCGTAGCTGGTGGCATCTTGGATGAGAGGGGAGACCCGATGGCTCACCCAGTTTCGCAGGATTCCCAGTTTCACGTCTCCGGTGGCGGTTGTGGCTGCTATGGCGGTGGATGAGTTTGCGATGAAAAATTCGAAGCATTGGAACCAGTGTCCGAACTGTGTGGCTGCGTCTGAGGCATGGGGGTCCAGATCCAAGCGCTCTGGTTTCAGGAGTCGATTCCAGGGTGTGCCCGCCCCCGCTTGGGGCGCTGAAACTGAATTTCGGCGCGCTAGGTGCCACAGCGCCACCCGCTGCGGAGCGGCAGGCTGCGGTACTGCAGGCCTTCCTCCTTCTCTTAAGGGGGAGGTGCCTGCAACGGGGAGATCGCTGCTTGATAGTGGAGGAGGCCGGGGAAGGAGGTGCGGGCAGGCGGCCGCCGAAAAAGCGGCCGGCCGCACCTCCGCCTTAACTCGCCCCACTAAGGCTGCAGGACGGCCCCATCTTCACATCGTTGTTTGCGGCTGCTGCGGAAGAGGCGGCCGCAACTAAATATGGGGGTCGGGCCGGTAGCGGGGCGGAACCGGGGCACTGCGCACACCGATGATCTCATCGGTGTCGGTGCAGCGCTACCGGCTACCGCCGCCATTACCGCAGCGCTGAATATCAGCGCAAACTCCTCAAGTGGCGCAGAAGCCCTCTTTGGGCGGTAACTGGGCGCAAAGCCCACTGAATTTCTAGGCCAAGGAGTTTAAAGGATTCAACTAAAGGCTTTTAATCACTAAGAACATTGCAGGTCTTTCCACATCGGGTTCGTCTGATAGAATGACTCATACAGCTCTTGAGACCTTTATATGACAAAAGACAGGGGCGTAGCCAATACACACAATAGGAAAAAGGGGGCGGTACACACAATACAAAGCAGGTAAAACACAGGGGCTGATGAAGGCATATATTTCATCACAGGCTTCTCGGGGACAAAGGCTATCCTTTGTGCACCTGGCTGATGACCCCGCTCCGTGCGCCCAGCACCCCTGCTGAAGAGCGATACAATGACAGCCATTAAGCTACCAGGAACATCATTGAGCACACAATCGGCGTGCTCAAGCAACGGTTCCACTGTCTGGACCGTTCCGGAGGAGCCCTACAGTACTCGCCTGAGCGAGTCTCCCATTTCGTTGTAGTGTGCTGCATGCTGCAAAACTTGGCTATCCTCAGGACTCAGCCACTGCCAGCAGACATTGGAGGACCACCAGAGGAGGAGGAGGAGGAGGAGGAGGAGCACCAAGACGGGAGGGAGGCACAAAGTGCAAGGGCCGTCCGTCGGCGGCTTATTGCAACTCGGTTCTAGGCCCCCTCTCAGGGAATGGCTTGTGCCAATGAAAGAACATGAATGGAGCTGCTCTGCAAGCCCTCAGCCGGTCAAGGCAACAAATTGTTTAAAGTGCAAACATGGACAATGTGATTAAAGAAAAATTTTTACTGTGCAAACTCTGTGCCCTTCCCGCATGACAAACTAATTCAGATAAACCCCCCAAAAAACAGTCAGAGACATAACTGGCTCTCACAACCTTCAGAAAATGAAAAACACAGTTAAACAAAAATGACCATGATCCTCGGCCTTCATATAAAAAACAAACACAACAGTCTCGGCCTTCATATATAAAAAAAACATTCTCGGCTTTCATATATAAACACAACATTTGGCCACACCTTCTACTTTTTCCCCTGTGAGGGTGATCCACCTCGCTTCCCGAATGGCCCCTTCCCGCCCTGCAGCTCCTCCTCAATGGGACCCCAGTGGCTGCAGCAAGGCTGGGGGAAGGCTGCTGAGGGTCAGATGGTGAGACGCCAGATGCCCTTGGGGGACGGCCTGGACCAGCTCTGGGCCTGGAGGGCCCGGCTGCTGACTGCTCCAACTCTGCTTGGGCGGCAGCAGTCCTACGGGTGGTGGCAGCTGCAGTGGAGGAGTGACAGTGTTGGCTGCAGGAATGCTGCCAACCTGACAGAGCACAGGCACTCCCTGGTCGGCTGATACACTGGCACTCGCACGGGCCAGCACTGCAGCATGCGCAGCAATCTGCTGAAGCACAGACTGCTGGGCTGCTGTGGCGCGGCGAGGGCCCCGGCGATGCCTGGCCGATCCAGCGAGGGTGGCAGCAGTTAGTGCCCGTGTGGCCCTGATCTGTGTCTGCATCAGACCAGCCAGTGAATGCACGGCACGACTGAGCACTTGGCTGGAAGCCGCCTGTGATGCAGCGAAGTCCTGCTGGCGCCTAGCCTGTGCTGCCACGAAGTCCTGCAGACACCTTGCCTGTGCTGCACTGAATTCTTGCAGACTCCTGGACTGTGCTGCCCCGAATTCCTGAGCACTCCTTGCCAGTGACTCTATGGAGTCAGGCATCCTTGCCACTGCAGCCATGAGCTCAGTGTTCCTGCTCTCAGCCTGGGCACCCATTTCACCAAGGAGCCGCACCTCCTCTGCGCTCACCGTAGCAGGACTGGAGGCCGCACTCACCCTCCGGGGAGAAGGCCGCCGAGCTTCCCCACCCCTCCCGCGTTGCTGCAGCCCGCTGGGCCCCGGAACTTCACTCTCCTCAGACCCTTCCCCCCTGCTCCCCTCCAGGGAAGACGTGTCCCCATCATGGCCATGGGCTGCCTCGGCTCAGGGTGGCACTGATGGGCCGGCTTCCTCTTCCTCCTCCTCGAATTCAGAATCACTGACAGTGGCAGCTTGAGGGCCCGCCTCCTCACCTGGCGAATCAGCATCTGAAAGCAGGGAGGTACAAGTGTTGCTTTAGAGTGAGGACAGGGCGGCAGCGAGGGAGGTATGAGTGCTGCTATGCACTGCATTGGTTCGATAGTGGCAAAGGATGCTGGTGTGAGGCACAAGTGGAAAGAGAGAGGTCAAAAAGGTGATGACCTTACCATTGCTGTCCAGAACAGGGTCAGCATCTCCACTGGCGACGGGGCCAATCAGCCGACCTGACATAATGCGCTCCACACGCTGCTCCAGGTCGCTGAGCTCTTTGAGGTCAGGACGGCCTCCCCCGGTCCGTCGCTGCTGCCTGCGATTGTGGGCCAGCTTGCCCTGCAAGAGAAAGGACGGCCTCTAAGTACAGTGTCAAGCCCTGATCTTGCCTGCACTGCCTCCCATGGTGGAATTGCCCTGATAGTGTCAAGCCCTCATCTTGCCTGCACTGCCTCCCATGGTGGAATAGCCCTGATAGTATCAAGCCCTCATCTCGCTTGCACTGCCTCCCATGGTGGAATAGCCCTGACAGTGTCAAGCCCTCATCTTGCCTGCACTGCCTCCCATGGTGGAATAGCCCTGACAGTGTCAAGCCCTCATCTTGCCTGCACTGCCTCTCATGGTGGAATAGCCCTGACAGTGTGTAAAGTGCTGAATGTGCAAGTGGTTTTCATGAGAGTCCCATAGCTCTTGGATGAGGACTGGGCATTGGGGCTTTCAGGTCCCTTTGGCCAGTAACTGAGGTGCACATGCAGGGATGAACAGGATAGTGGAAAGGGTACTCACCCTGACAACCCGAGTGAGGTCGTTGAACTTTTTCCTGCATTGAAGTGGAGTCCTGGCAACCATGCTGCTGGTGGTCACCCTGTTTGCCACCTCCCTCCAGGCTTTTCGGTATTCGCTGGGAAGCGGCCTCCTCCCACTGTCAGGGAAGAGGACAGGTCGCCTGCGCTCTACTGCACCAACCAGTAGCCTCAGGGCACCCTCGCTGAAGCGCTCCGCTCGCTCCCTAGCCTTCTGCATGGTCCTGGGTGTAGAAATGATGATCCAGCAATGGTCAGGCCTTGCTTCAGGGCTGCGTGGCAGCCAAACAAGTCCACCCTCCCCCTTTAAGAGCTGACCGGTGCCAGCGCGTCTGCCTTCAATCAGCAACTCGCCGCACCTGCGCTGCGCCTGCCCTCGGTGTTAGCGCCTCGGCTCGCCGGCTTAGCGCCTTATGATAGTCGTGCATCGCCTGCTTTAGCGCAGCAGCAACCTCTTGGGGCGATGCAACTCAATTTCGGCGAAGGTGGCGCTAAGTTGCGCCGGGCGCTAAATTTAGCGAACGCCCGGCTGTAGCACCCCAAACGTGGCGATACTGAATTTCTAGGCCAAAAGCTATACCAATCCTAGGCCATGTTTAAATTAATCCAGTAGCAAAGGGAAATCCAACATTTTTTTTGCCACAACAATTTGTAACAAGGCATAATTTTTTTTTACCATTTTGATCTGCTGGTAGATTTCACAACTGGAGTCATTCCATCTCTGTAGAGGCTCTTGGTTTTGCTGAAGTTGACAATGTTGAAAATTACCCTCTACAAAGAATTAAATAAAAATAAGTTGATTAAAACCCAATACTTTTCTGCAACATATCTCTTTAAAAATACAACCATGGTCTGTGTAAATACATATTTAATTAAAAGTAATGGAATCTTAAAGAAATGTTCTCTGGAAAGTTCAAGCAACTGGAAGTTACATTTGAAATTACATTTTTCTTTAGTTTGCATGACCTCATAACCATCATGTCAAAAAGTATCAATACTCACATTAAAATAGGTCTCGAAAATCTAATTGAAAAGTTACTGCTATTTTAAAATTTCCCTATTGTACAAAATGTGATTACATTAATGTTTAACTCTCATTGTTTTCATTGTTCACAATACATTGCACGATGTTGCCATTCTTCAAATTGCAATGGATGAAGAGGTTGAATGAATTTTTAAAAATAGCAACTAAACTTCATTTAAGGAGACACACTGTTAAAATGCAACTATCTTTTTCATCTGAGTGGGGTTCAAAAATGAAAACATTTGAGAACATGTAAAACATTGCAGGTGGGGGGAGGGGGGGTTCTCCCCTTTGAGGCAGAGTTATGGCAGGGAAGGACTTCCACCCAACCTTCTGTATCCGCCTCTCCCCGACCCATTTGCAATGGGGGACTTTAATTCCATGCACATAGCACTTCACAGATCGTCCGCAAAAGAGTCATGTCGGTGGACCAGTGATGCTTAAGCAGCTGTTTGACATAAGAACATAAGAACATAAGAAATAGGAGCAGGAGTAGGCCAATCGGCCCCTCGAGCCTGCTCCGCCATTCAATAAGATCATGGCTGATCTGATCCTAACCGCCAATCCACTATCACAGAACCATCTCCTGAATCTAACAGAATTAGACACACGAAATAGGAGCAGGATCAGGCTACACGGCCCCTGGGCCCGCTCCGCTACCCACAGGGCCATGACCGTTCCGAACCTAGACTCATGTCCAAATTCCTGCCCGCTCCCCGTAACCCTTAATTCCCTTTACTTCTAGGAAACTGTCTATTTCTGTTTTAAATTTATGTAATGATGTAGCTTCTACAGCTTTTTGGGGCAGCATATTCCATGGACCTACCACCCTCTGAGTGAAGTAGTTCCTCCTCATCTCAGTTTGAAAGAGCAGCCCCTTATTCTAAGACTATGCCCCCTAGTTCTAGTTTCACCCATCATCGGGAACATCTTCCCTGCATCCACCCGATCCAACCCCTTCACAATCTTATATGTTTCAATAAGATCGCCTCTCATTCTTCTGAACTCCAATGAGTAGAGTCCCAATCTACTCAACCTCTCCTCATATGTCCATCCCCTCATCCCCGGGATTAACCGAGTGAACCTTCTTTGTACTGACTCGAGAGCAAGTATGTCCTTTCTCAAGTATGGACACCAAAACTGTACGCAGTATTCCAGGTGCGGTCTCACCAATACCTTGTACAACTGAAGCAATACCTCCCTATTTTTATATTCTATCCCCCTAGCAATGAAAGCCAACATTCCATTGGCCTTCTTAATCACTTGCTGCACCTGCATACTAACCTTTTGAGTTTCGTGCACCAGGACCCCCAGATCCCTTTGTACTTCAGTACTTTCCAGTTTCTTGCCATTAAGATAATAACTTGCTCTACGATTTTTCCTGCCAAAGTGCATAACCTCACACTTTCCAGTATTGTATTCCATCTGCCAAATCTCTGCCCACTTACTTAGCCTGTCTATGTCCCCTTGCAGGTTTTTTATGTCCTCCTCACTCACTACTTTCCTCCCCATCTTAGTATCATCTGCAAACTTTGATATGTTACACTCGGTCCCCTCCTCCAAATCGTTAATATAGATTGTAAAGAGTTGGGGACCCAGCACTGACCCCTGTGGAACACCACTAGTTACTGATTGCCAGTCTGAGAATGAACCATTTATCCCAACTCTCTGCCTTCTGTTAGATAGCCAATCCTCTATCCATGCCAGAATATTACCCCCAATGCCGTGATTTTTTATCTTAAGCAATAATCTTTTGTGTGGCACCTTGTCAAATGCCTTTTGGAAGTCTAAATACACTACGTCCACTGGTTCCCCTTTATCCACCCTATACGTTACTTCCTCAAAGAACTCCAGCAAATTTGTCAAACATGACTTCCCCTTCATAAAACCATGCTGACTTTGTCCTATTAAATTATGATTATCCAAATGTCCTGTTACTGTCTCCTTAATAATGGACTCCAAAATTTTACCTACTACAGATGTTAGGCTAACCGGTCTATAGTTTCCAGCCTTCTGTCTACTGCCCTTTTTAAATAAGGGTGTTACATTAGCAGTTTTCCAGTCTGCCGGGACCATTGCCGAGTCCAGGGAGTTTTGGAAAATTATTACCAATGCATCCACAATCCGTACCGCCACTTCCCTCAAGACCCTAGGATGTAAGCCATCAGGTCCAGGTGATTTATCCGCCTTGAGTCCCATTATTTTACCGAGTACCACTTCCTTAGTGATTTTGATCGTGTTTAGCTCCTCCCCCCCTTTAGCCCCCTGTTTGTCCAGTGTTGGGATATTCTTAGTGTCTTCTACTGTAAAGACTGATGTAAAATATTCATTCAGTGTTTTTGCCCTCTCCATATTTCCCACCATTAATTTCCCGGTCTCATCCTCTAAGGGACCAAGATTTACTTTAGCCACCCTTTTTCTTTTTATATAACTATAAAAACTCTTACTATCTGTTTTTATATTTTTTGCTAATTTACTTTCATAATCTATCTTCCCTTTCTTAATGAATCTTTTTGTTATTTTTTGCTGTCTTTTAAAGTTTTCCCAATCCTCTATCCTCCCACTAGATTTGGCTACCTTATATGCCCTTGTTTTTAGTCGAATACTATCCTTAATTTCTTTACTTAGCCACGGATGGCTGTCTTTTCTTTTATACCCTTTTCTTCTCAGTGGTATATTTTTTGGAAGTTGTAAAATAACTCCTTAAATGTACACCACTGATCATGCATCATCTTACCCTTTGTGGTAAACCACTTTTATCGTTACACTATAGTTATCACTGTTGTATTGTTATCACCGTTATCACTGTTGTATCACGATACGAGGTCGCCTCTTGTCGCGCTGTTATACCTGGGCTGACCACCTCCGACTCCGCCCATGGCTCCACCTACCTGCCCAGGTATAAAGGTAGTCGACTGGCTGGTATTCCTCCTTGTTGGACCCGATCACCCACGAGGGTGGGCTCTGTTATTTAGTCAATAAAAACCTTTAGTTACGTTCCTAACTCGTCGCTTTTATTGGACGAATTGATAGGTATATCAATTTTATTGACTAAATTTTAAAGATGTCTACTACTGGCCAGCCAGAAGCCCTCCCAGAAGCACAGCCACACCAGCCGGCTTGGCTGCAAGCCCTCAAACCACCGTACCTGGATCTAAACCCACAGGCAGCAAACGCAGCCCTCAACTTCAAACACTGGCTGGACTGCTTCGAATCCTACCTGGAAGAATCCGGCGCCCCGCAGAGATCCAAACTAAGACTTCTGAACGCCCAAGCGAGCCCGAGAGTATACGCACTCATCCAGGACACGACTACGTACGAGGCCGCTATCAACCTACTGAAACAGCAGTACCGCAGCCCGGTAAATTACATGTACACCAGGCACCTCCTAAGATCCCGCCCGCAACAGCCAGGAGAGTCTGTAGCTGAATTTTTACGGGCGCTAAGAGCACTCGGCAGGAACTGTGACTTTAAAGCGGTGACGGCTGTTGAAAATACGGAAGATAATATCCGCGATGCCTTTGTGAAAGGCCTACGGTCTGACTACTCACGGCAAAGACTGCTTGAAGCTAAAGACCTCGACCTGGACAAAGCTGAAGCCCTCGCTCTCTCCCTGGAGGTGGCCCATCAGGACCAGGAGGCGTTTTCCAGGTACTGCTCGCGACCCTGGGACTCGGGCCCGACCCCTACCGCAATACCCTTCGCAGCGCCGCCCCCGGGACCTACCTCAGCGTCGGCGTCCCGGACCCGACCGGGCCCGCCACACCCGGTACCGGCTCCGACATCGGGCACCCGCGATCGGGCCGCCAGCTGCTTCTTTTGCGGCCAGGAGAAGCACCCGAGGTCGCGCTGCCCAGCCAGGAACTCTACCTGCACAACCTGCAGGAAGAAAGGCCACTTCTCTAAGGCCTGCAGGAGCGGATCTTCAGAGGCCAGCAGTGCCTCATGCGAACTGTGGGGGCGGCCATCTTCTTTCACGGCAACTGAGGCCAGTATCCCCACACGTGAGTCATGGGGCGGCCATCTTTGATCAAGGCAACCGACCCCAATAGTGCCTCATGTGAGTTATGGGGGCAGCCATCTTCTCCGCCATTTTGTCCTACCTCGTGGGAGACGCCATTTTACCCACCACGCCCGACTGCCACCGGGCCCCCGGACCCGACGACCGCCTCGCCCGCAGACGACAACGACTCGCTTACCTACACGCTAGCCTCCGTCACTCTGGATCAAGCCCGCCCACACCACCTGTCCAAGTCGATGATGGACATCAAAGTAAACGGCCACGCCACGACCTGCCTGTTCGACAGCGGAAGCACGGAGAGCTTCATCCACCCAGACACGGTGAGCCACTACTCCCTCCCTGTCCTGCCAACGCGCAACCGAATCTCGATGGCATCGAGGTCCCACGCCACGGACATTAGCGGCTACTGTGCTGTGACCTTGTCGGTTAAGGGTACAGAGTATAAAAACTTTAAACTCCTCGTCCTCCCCCAGCTCTGCGCTGCCGTCCTACTAGGGCTGGACTTCCAATCCCACCTCCAAAGTGTAACCCTAGCATACGGTGGACCCCTCCCCCCACTCACAGTCGACAACCAGCGAAGGTTAAACCGCCCACCGCGTAACACCTGCAGCCTATCCACCCTCAAGGTGCCGCCACCTTCCCTGTTCGCTAACCTCACCCCCGACTGCAAACCCGTCGCTACCAAGAGCAGGCGGTACAGCGCTGGGGACAGAGCTTTCATTAGCTCTGAGGTGCAGCGTCTCCTGAAGGAGGGCATCATCGAGGGGAGCAACAGCCCCTGGCGTGCCCAGGTCGTGGTCGTTAAGACCGGCGATAAAAATCGCCTGGTCATCGACTACAGCCAGACCATAAACAGATACACCCAGCTGGACGCATACCCCCTTCCCCGCATATCTGACATGGTCAATCAGATTGCACAATACCGCGTATTCTCGACCATCGACCTTAAGTCGGCCTACCACCAACTCCCTATCCACCCCGAGGACCGCCAGTACACCGCCTTCGAGGCGAATGGGCGCCTATACCACTTCCTTAGGGTCCCCTTCGGTGTCACCAACGGGGTCTCGGTCTTCCAAAGGGAGATGGACCGGATGGTTGACCAGAACGGACTGCAGGCCACATTCCCCTACCTAGATAACGTCACCATCTGCGGCCGCGACCGGCAGGACCACGACGTGAATCTGGAGAAATTCCTCCGTACAGCCCAACGGCTGAACCTCACCTACAATAAGGAGAAATGTGTGTTTAACACCTCGCGCCTTGCCATCCTTGGCTGTGTAGTAGAGAACGGACTCATCGGCCCCGACCCCGAAAGAATGCGCCCCCTCATGGAGCTACCCCTCCCCCACTGCCCTAAGGCACTTAAGAGAACCCTGGGGCTCTTCACCTACTATGCCCAATGGGTGCCCAATTATGCGGACAAAGCCAGACCCCTCATGAAGTCCACATCCTTCCCCCTGACGGAGGAAGCGTGCGCAGCCTTCTCCCTCATTAAGGGAGACATTGCCAAGGCCACTATGCACGCAGTGGATGAGTCCATCCCCTTCCAAGTCGAGAGCGATGCATCCGACTTCGCCCTAGCCGCCACCCTTAACCAGGAGGGGAGACCGGTGGCCTTCTTCTCAAGGACCCTACAGGGCCCTGAGATCCGACACTCGTCGGTCGAGAAGGAGGCCCAGGCGATTGTGGAGGCGGTACGACGCTGGAGGCACTACCTGGCAGGCAAACGATTTACCCTCCTTACCGACCAACGTTCGGTCGCTTTTATGTTTAATAACAAGCTGAGGGGCAAAATCAAGAATGACAAGATCTTGAGGTGGAGAATCGAGCTCTCCACCTACGATTATGATATCTTGTACCGGCCAGGTAAGCTGAACGAACCCCCCGATGCTCTGTCACGAATTACATGCGCCAGCGCGCAAAGTGATAGACTTCAGACCCTCCACAACGACCTCTGCCACCCCGGGGTCACCAGACTTTACCACTTCATTAAGGCCCGCAACCTGCCCTACTCCATCGAGGTCAGGACCATAACCAGGAACTGCCAGACCTGCGCCGAGTGCAAACCGCACTTCTTTAGGCCGGACAGAGCAAGCCTGATCAAGGCCACCCGCCCCTTCGAGCGCCTGAGCATCGACTTTAAGGGGCCCCTCCCGTCCTCTGACCGTAATGTGTACTTCCTCAACATTGTTGATGAGTACTCCCGTTTCCCCTTTGCCTTCCCCTGCCCAGACATGACCAGTACCACGGTCATTAAATGCCTGAACGACCTCTTCGCCTTGTTCGGGTTCCCAAACTATATACATAGTGACCGGGGCTCCTCTTTCATGAGCGAGGAACTCCGTCAGTTCCTACTAGTGAGAGGTATTGCAGCAAGTAGGACCACCAGCTACAACCCCCGAGGGAACGGCCAGGTGGAAAGAGAGAACGCGACGGTATGGAAGGCCGTCCTCTTAGCCTTAAAGTCTAAGGGCCTCCCAACCTCCCGCTGGCAGGAAGTCCTCCCGACAGCGCTGCACTCCATCCGGTCACTACTTTGCACTGCCGTTAACGCCACCCCCCATGAACGAATGTTTGTTTTCCCCAGGAAGTCGACTACGGGAACCACTCTACCAACCTGGCTGACCTCTCCGGGGCCCGTCTTGCTGCGAAAGCACGTGAGGGCCCATAAAACAGACCCCCTGGTCGAGAGGGTGAACCTCCTGCACGCCAACCCCCAGTACGCCTACGTGGCTTACCCAGACGGGCGGGAGGACACTGTCTCCTTACGAGACCTCGCACCCTCGGGCACTCCGGAGACACCACCTTTACCCCCCCCCACCATCCCCCCAATTCCAGCCCAGGTAGACGGCATGCCGGAACCCCACGAGCCTTCGCCGACCACGCAGACACCAGCACTAACACCGGATAATGCAGCACCGCCGCTGCGACGATCGGAGAGGCTTACGAGGCCTCCGGACAGACTGACATACCAGAACTGGTAGTACACTTCACCCCGCCGGACTCAAATCTAAACAAGGGGTGAATGTGGTAAACCACTTTTATCGTTACACTATAGTTATCACTGTTGTATTGTTATCACCGTTATCACTGTTGTATCACGATACGAGGTCGCCTCTTGTCGCGCTGTTATACCTGGGCTGACCACCTCCGACTCCGCCCATGGCTCCACCTACCTGCCCAGGTATAAAGGTAGTCGACTGGCTGGTATTCCTCCTTGTTGGACCCGATCACCCACGAGGGTGGGCTCTGTTATTTAGTCAATAAAAACCTTTAGTTACGTTCCTAACTCGTCGCTTTTATTGGACGAATTGATAGGTATATCACCCTTTAATCTATTTTCCCAATCCACTCTACTCAATTCCGCTCTCATACCTTCATAGTCTCCTTTATTCAAGCTTAGCACGCTTGTTTGAGATCCAACCTTCTCACCCTCTAATTGAATATGGAATTCAACCATGTTATGGTCACTCATTCCAAGGGGATCCTTTACTAGGACATTTTTAATTAATCCTGTCTCGTCACACAGGACCAGATCTAAGGTTGCCTGCCCCCGGTCGGTTCGGTTACATACTGCTCAAGAAACCCATCCCTAATACACTCAATGAACTCATCCTCAAGGCAGCCCTGCCCAATTTGATTTGTCCAATTAATATGATAGTTAAAATCCCCCATAATTATAGATGTTCCCTTATTACAAGCCTCAACTATTTCCTGATTGATACTCCGTCCAACAGAGTTGCCACAGTTCGGAGGCCTATAGACTACGCCCACTAGTGTTTTTTTCCCCTTATTATTCCTTACCTCCACCCAAACTGTTTCATTGTCCTGATCCTTTGACCCAATATCATTTCTCTGTATTACAGTGATTCCTTCCTTTATTAACATAGCCACCCCACCTCCCCTTCCTTCCTGCCTGTCCTTCCTGATCGTTAAATAACCTGGTATGTTTAATTCCCAGGCATTGTCACCCTGCAGCCATGTTTCTGTAATGGCCACAAGATCATACCCATATGTAGTTATTTGTGCCATTAACTCATCTATTTTGTTACGAATGCTACGTGCATTCAGATAGAGAACTTTCAAAGATGTTTTGTGACACTTAGTTCCTGCTTTTGCCCTTTTTATTACTTTACCATTTACTCCATACCTTCTGTCCCTTCCTGACACATTCTGTTTTTTAATTCCCCCACTGCTACCTAAGTCTATGACCTTCTCTGTTGTCATTTCTATTATTTGCTCTCTAGAAACCTCCCCCCCCACTAATTAGTTTAAAGCCCTCTCTACAGCCCTAGTTATATGATCCGCCAGGACTCTAGTCCCAGCACTGGCCAAGTGAAGCCCGTCCCAACGGAACAGCTCCCTCCTGCCCCAGTACTGGTGCCAGTGTCCCAGGAAGCAAAACCCATTTCTCCCACACCAGTCTTTGAGCCACGCATTTAACTCTCTAATTTTATTTGTCCTAGCCAAATTCGCTCGTGGCTCAGGTAATAATCCAGACCCTTGTGGTTCTGCTTTTTAATTTGGCCCCTAGCTGCTCAAACTCCCTCAGCAGAACCTCCTTCCTTGTCCTATCTATGTCGTTGGTGCCAACATGGACCAAGACAACTGGATCCTCCCCCTCCCACTCCAAGTTTCTCTCCAGTCCAGAGGAGATGTCCTTAACCCTGGCACCGGGCAGGCAACACAGCCTTCGGTACTGTCGCTCTCGGCTGCAGAGAACTCTATCTATCCCCCTAACGATACTATCCCCTACCACTACAACATTTCTTTTTACTCCCCCCACTTGAATGGCCCCCCGCTCCACGGTGCTGTGGCCAGGTTGCTCATCCTCCCCGCAGTCCCTGTTCCCATCCTCACAGGGAGTAAGAGCCTCGAACCTGTTGGACAAGTGCAAGGGCTGCGGCTCCTCCAACACTACCTCCTGGATCCCCGTACCTGCCTCACTTCTAGTCACACCGTCCTGACCCTGGCCACGGACTACATCTGAATTAATTAATCTAATTGGTGTGACTACCTCCTGATACACAGAGTCCAGGTAACTCTCCCCCTCCCTGATGTGTCTCAGTATTTGAAGCTCGGACTCCAGCTCTTCAACACGGAGCCGGAATTCCTCGAGCAGCCAACACTTACTGCAAATGTGATCACCGTGAGCATCAATGGTGTCCACCAGCTCCCACATATTGCAGCAGCAACACATCGCCTGATCTCCCATTCTATGTCATTAATTAAATTTATTAATATTATTCTTAAATACACTCTGCCTCGATTCTAGATGGTGAATATCACACCTTAGAAACTATAAACCAAGGAGATTTAAGCTTAAAAAGGGGATGGCCCTTGCCCATTTTAGATCTGTGGAGGGCATTGGCAAGAGCAGTTGGAGGAGTAGCACCACCACCCAGCATGCATTCTGTCAATTGCTCTCTGCACTTATGGGAACGTTTGTTATAATCTTTTATACACTCAAGCCTTTCTAAATCCTTACATCAGGGATTCATTTTGTTAAACAGCTGCATGATGCACTTATGATCCTATTTGCCTTGGAAACCAATGTCTAGTGAGATGCAGTGTAAGCTTTACTCCTTTTCTTTTCCTATAGGTTATTTGCAAGTTGCATCAAATACTCCCCCTATCCCCAGCATTATTAGAGATACTAGCACCCCAGAGAATGTAGTTAGTGAGTTTGCAGAATGGTCATTGGGTGAAACACAAGTTACAAATAAGAATCAGCAAGTAGAAGTGACAGCAGAGAAAAAAGAAAAATGAGCAAAGGCTTCGCATTCTACTGGGCCTACCTTCAGTTAATACAGGAGCAGAAGGCATTTTCCACATCTTTTCAGGCTGCCATGAGCTATGGCTGCAAAGGATATTTCTAGTTCCCCAAAAGCCATTTTTTCATTCTCTGGGGCTGGCCAAATAATGCAGACACTTTGGACTGCTGCAGAATGAAAGCATCATGGCTGCTCTCCAGATAACAGGTATTAATGGACAGCATGACATTTTTGTACTCTGAAATGATCTACATATTAAGGGAGTGGTACACCTTTCTGCTAATACATACATTGAGGTTGGCATGTGGAGATCTGATGGCTACCTGGGTTCTATCTATAGTGCCCTGGAACTTGGGAAGCTGGCAAGGCAGTAAAAGTTCTGTGCCTCTATCAGTTGGTGCCTCCTTTTCACTTGCAAACATGGCATCAGTCGCTTGGTTTATAGAGGGGTGAACTGTGGACTGACTTATTTGGTAGAGATTCCCTGCAGCAGCCTGGAAGGATCCATGGCATAGAAGCTTAATACCATTGTGACCATCATAGCTAGTGAAGGTCCTTCTTCTCAATGTTATCTGTAAATCAGCCTACAGCAGATGGCTTAAAATGGTCACGCCTCTGACACATCCAGGTAGGAGTGGCATGGTCTATAAACTTGAATCCTTATGTATTGAAGGGACCATACATACACCCTGAAGTATCTATGGACCTTAATGTGTTGTGCCTTCATGAATTGGTTCTCCTCATGCAATTCATACAGTGCAATGGGAATACCCAAAGAAATTCCCATCCTCCCCGATTTGGTTAGCTGCAACTTGCAACAGCAGTAATTGCCAAGATTCCAGAAAAGCATGCCTTAGTAAAATGAAGACTTTAAACAAAGAGCCAAAAGTGTGCAGGAGAAAAAACTATGCAAGATGTTCAGTACACAAGCAGAGAAAAGCTCATTCCCACTGCCAAAATCAGTAGATTTAATACTCAATCAACAACAACAACAAACAGGTTTATAAAAACACTCCAAAACAGGCCAGGCCAATTTCCCTGTAACTGTACATGCCCATTTTATATGGATGAGCAGCACGCTGGAGCCAAAGCCTTGTCCAAACTCATTAAATTTAACATGGGACCTGATTTACATAACACGGAGTAATATGGGTTGCCTATGTCTGCAATGAGGCCTTTTTATTTCCACCAAAATTGCCCAACAGAAAATTGAACGTAACGCAAACTTGGGCATGCAAGGTCGAGAGTTGGATTTTCAAACCCTCTACAAACTGCCAATGCAACTCGGCGCTGCTGTGCTGCCGGCAGAGCCTCGCAAAATTAGGGCTCCCGGTCTGAGATATTGGCACACATTGCCACTATTTAGTGCTTTATTGTCCTGGGGCACCAAAAAGATTGTGGCCTATAAATTTCAGAATGTCTGCTCCACCACTGGAAGTGTGACTGAGTGGGATATCGAGTCACTTGTTTGCTCTTGCTATGACTCCATCCTAAATCTCGGGTACGGGTGATTTGAATAATAGGGGCAGGGATCTGCACTAGTAATGGCGCTACTGGGGTACCCACCCACGGAGCCAACAAGATTCAAAGTGGCACTTTGCCACTCTACCAGGGGAGGGATATAGGTTGGTATGACTAAATGGGACAAATTCTGACTAATCCTGGCTTCAATTGTGATCTGCCATTCTCCAAATGGCAATCAATTTCTCTTAGATTGATTGCCCTTCGGATATGACATTGGGAGGTCCACTTATATTACTTGCCACTTTCTGTACCCTTGGAGGAACTGGCTGAGATTTCCAGGAGAACCCAGTATCCTGCCAATCCCACCTCCAAAAACGGCATCACAACTGGGGGATGGAGCGGGGTGGAAAAAGTGTTCGCCCTCGCCCATCGGCTCACCCAGATTACATTAATTCTGCACCAAAGATGGTGTAGGATTTCTAGGGTTTTTTTGCTGAAGTGAAATCCAGTATGATGTTCAAATGTCGACATTAAATCTGGATTTCCAATTTTGCCAGCCAACCATGCAGCTGAATCAATTAATTTTTGGGGATTTTTATTAATTAACAGGCAACTAAGGTGATTAAGAACTATGAAACCAGCATTGTAACAGGTGATTGGCCAATTTATTGTCATCACTACCGAATTTGTGTTTCACAAGTGCAACAACAATTGCTGGTCAACCATCTATTAGACAGCAGAAGAAAAGTCATCTTACTAAAACATAAAAATACTTTCTTCATAGTCGCCCCTAAGAAAAGGAGTGGTATATTGATCTTCACAGCTGTTTTCAGTTGAGGAAAATCCATTCACAACAAGAAAACGCAGTCTTATTTGTCATGATAAAGCTCAAGCCTGATTTTGGCAGGCTTTGGTTATCTGATGGCACAAAAGATTTTAACTCTCAACCAGTTAGTACTTTTCTGGCATCTTACAAGTTTTCTTCAACATCAAGGGGTCGATTTTAACTCAGGTGCGGGGAATTGTCGGGTTCCCCGAATTTGGTGTTTCCCACACGAATCTAAATGGGTGTGTGAGATTGATGCAATTTTAACTCAATTGGCCAATTGATTTCCAACGTGTGGGAACCCTTGGCAAATGAGTATTTCCAGTCAGAGAGTCACATAATATGACGTCATTATTGCTGCTGCATTTAAGGTCTGCAACAAGCCTTGCTTCTTCTGCAGGCTGCCAACCTTTTGGCATTTGCTGATACACTGAGCTGGAAGCAGAATGGCAAGAGAAAGACCAAGGTCTGCACCCCGTTTTGACGACGTTGCCCTGCAAGCTTTAGTGGAGGGAGCAAGAGCTCAAAAGGAGGTGCTCTTCCCTTCATCAGGGAGGAAGAAGCCTCCCCAGCAGACAAAGGCTGCGTGGCTGCAAGTGGCAGAGGAGGTCAACTCCTTATCGTCTACCCGCAGAACCTGGATGCAGTGCAGGAAGAGATTTCATGACCTTCAGCACACTGGAAAAGTGAGTATGAAGTTCCCATCACTCTCAATCTGATCTCCATTGCCTCTCCTCACCAGCACTCAGCTTTAGCAATCTCTTCCTCCACATCCCACTTGACACTGACATCCATGCACCCTTACCCATTCCCTCTCTCTCTATGCTCACATTCACCTAACTATTCGACTATGCAGCCCTCACACTCCCTATCACTCTGATGCTATGAAAACAACTGACAACACACAGGGAGGGTCCTTGGTCTTGCCACCTCACTCCATCTTTGTCTCCTTCTAAGCATCTATGCTATGGATTCTCTATACTCACTCCTTCATTCTCACTCAAACTCCACTTGTCTCCCTCACTGCAGGAAAAGAGAGCTCACAATAAAAGAGAACGAGCAAGGACAGGAGGAGGGCCACCATCAGTAGCCCACCTCACCCCCTGGAAGGAGGTGGTCCTGGAGATCGTAGGACTGGAGGATGAGGCGCAAGTGGGGGATGGACAGACGGGTGCATCACAGCAAGCTGCTGACAGAATAGTTTTCCATCTCTCTCATTGACATTGCATGAGTCGCTGATAATGATTCTGAAGCTCTAACAGATGGACCTATGATCATCTGCAATATGCAATGTGCATGTAACCTTGACCTCACATCTCTAACTCTTTCCTTTACTCCCCCACAGGAGCATCGAGAGCCCCCATCCCCACTGTCCAGGAGGAAGAGCTTGAGCTTCCAGACTCCTCAGAGGAATCTGCAACCTCTGAGAGCGCAGCGTCAGCAGAATTCAGCGCACCCAGCACCAGCGCAGACACTCACACCTCGGTGGGGCCTTCGGGACATAGAGTAGTGTTGTCACCTGGTATATCACAGCTCACAAGTGAGCATCAGCAGATTGTGGAGACAGAGACAGCAGTGGAGAGTGCTATTCGGAGGGCGCAGGACTCTGCCAGCTCGGCTCAGCTGCATGTCGACCCTCTGCCTCTGGGTCCATCCATAAGATCAGCGGACTGGAACTCCAGGAACAAATGCAGGTTTTGTCTCCAGGGTCGATGTGAGTGTGGAGTGGAGGAGTCCATAGCGAACATGAGCAGAGCCTTTGTGGAATCATTGGCGCATGAACGCATCACCATGGAAAGGATGGCAACCTCCATGGAGGAGATAAGTTGCCAGGGTATGGAAAACATGTTCATAATAGAATGACATCTCTTGAGGTGCGATGGGCATCTATTGAACAGAGAAACCAGACCTTCATGGAAGTCCTTCTGAGTAGGACTGCCAGTGCAGATATGGGTCCCCATGGCCCCCTGATGTGCAGCAAGGTGCTCTCAAGCCACTTCCAAGCGCTGGCCCCTTCTGGCCTGTGCAGCTTCAGTTGGGTGAGCAGTAGCCTGGCGCTCCTGCTGCTGTGGTTCCTGGTTCTGCTGGTGCCGCGGCTGGTGTTCGAGCTCATCTAATGCCCAGAAGGGAAGGAAATAAATGGCTCCCATGCTTCTGGTGTATGCCTCCGCTGAGGAAGCGCTGAGTGAATGTGGCGAGCGGGGTTTCCCAGGAGGTCACACTGGAGATGTGTGTGAGGCTCCAACCTTCCGCAGGTGTGGTTAAGCCTGGTAAAAGTTGCCCCAGGCCTCAAACAACAAAGTCCTGCCACCTGCAAATGATGACTGATCAAATCTCCTCTTTAATGGTTGACCTGCAGTTGATAGTCAGCAAGCCAATAGTGCTCACGCCAGGTTTCACAGGCGTGATCCCCACCAGGCGTGTTTTACATGGGAAAAGGGTTAAAAATGCAAGGGCCTGTTGAAATGGGATTATAAAGGCCAATTATTGCTGATTAAGGGCCTTAAAGACCAGTCCCGCCTGTTGGAGGCGGGACTGATTCGGGACCATCAAACACACCTGGGTTAAAATGGCTCGGGGTTGGGAACCAGGCAGGGGGTCCCGACTCCCAGTTTTTGCGATTTTAACCCCCCACACGCCTCAAAGCCCGCCTCGCGGCTGAGTTAAAATCGACCCCCAAATGTTTGTTTTCATCCCTGAAATGCATTACTGAATGATGTAAACAGAACACAAAAGTCATGAGAAAATGAGTATCACAAGTAAAACATCTTTCTCAATGAAAAGATAATAAGAAGTCTTAAATTCAACACTGTCAGCAATTAGGAAATATATAATATCCAAAGATGTGCGGGTTAGGTTGATTGGCTATGATAAATTGACCCTTAGTGTTAGGGGGATTAAATACGTGGGGTTACAGGGATAGGGTGGGATATGTGTTGGTGCAGGGGTTACGGGGATCGGGTGGGATATGTGTCGGTGCAGGCTCGATGGGCCGAAATGGCCTCTATCTGCACTGTGAGGTTTCTGTGATCTGTGATAATGTCATCTGCTTTTGCAATTTTAATATTATTATGGAATATTCAGAAAGACAACAGCAAAATTGAATAAGAAAAATGTGTAATAAAAAAGTTTATTTTTCTTAAATCTAAGGTAGTTATGTTTACAAGACATTATTGTTAACATAACAGTTAACATTGTGCTGATAATATCTGTAGAGGTAATGAATAATATTTGAAAAAGTAATTGGTTCTGATTTTGCAATGTGACAATTTTCAGTGTCGGACAGCCGTTATAAATTAATATTAGAAAAAACGTAATTTTATTCTGTTACATTGTCGAGATTTAACACTGCAGTTCTGTTAAATTGACTCGCAATCATCATAAAGTTGATCTGTGCAGCTGAGCAAATGTTGGGCATTGATATACCTGCAGTGAAGCAATAAAAAATATTTCTTTCAACATTACTTTATTATAGTGAGTATCATTTAATTTCATAGCTGTAAAATATGATTTGTACTGAAGTATGGCTTCAAACCTAACCATTTTGGAAAACAATTATGAACAAACAGCTATAATTCACCTATGACTAGTGGTACTATATCTAATTAAGCTACAACTTTCATTTACAGCATTTAATTGTAGGAGTCTACATGGTATTTCATAGCTTTCATGTCTTGATTAAACTTTTAATATGTATGAATGGGAACTAGTTAATGCACAGGATATCTGGTGGAAACTAAACATGTTACTTTAAATATGGTAAGAATCAGAAATGAAAAGACAATTTAGAAAAAGGCAAGAAACACAAAAAGTCCAATGGATTTATTTCCTTCATATAGTTAACACTAAATTATGAAGGATGAGATTAGTTACCTTGTAGGATTTTATTATTCTTAAAATGATAGCAGCCCTAACACATATTGGAACTTGTCCAACCTTGATTGTCGCTGGGGAAATCACATTTTAATAATCCTGATGTTATCCCTCATGTGATCAACTTCTCCCAGTCTGTAAAAAGGTCCAGGACTTGTGCGATAGCACAGTTCTTTCTGATCTACTCCATGCGAAAATTGAGTTTTTGATCAACAAACACAGCTTGATCTCTAATTAAACTAAACAATCAGTTCTTACTTTGTGACAGTATGCTACTAAATTATTTAAAATCTATCAATTAATTTTTTATCAATATTCAATAACAAAAAGCAGTATTCCAACCATCTAATTTTATGTAACAAATTCAGAAAATGTAGATTGTGTTTCTTGCCTTTTTCTAAATAGTATTTTCATTTCTTAATCTTATCAAATTTCTTTAAAAAGTTCTCCACCATGATAGATTTAAATCACAGGAGGGCCTGAAGGGTCAGTAGGGAGGGATATTATGGCGTGTGAGGGAAGTTAGTATTCAAAGAATAATGAAGACCGTACATGGTCGGTAATCTTACTTTCTTTGTCATTCCGACATCCCTCATAAACTATACCAAAGTAGTACCAACTCAGAAGGAGAGAGGCCCCAACTCTATCCCAAAACAGATCTTCCTAAAATACCGTCCTGGGTGTTGGCCAAATTTAAACATCAAAGACTAACAAGTGTGAGAAGAGTACTCTTGCCTTAAGAAGGCTGCCTTAAAGATACTGCTGATGGAAGCCTGACTAAACACAAGAACTAGAAGAAGAGTCCCGAAGATTGGAAGAAATGTTCCACTGAAAGTCTCAGCTGAGATCGAGGCATTCAGCAGGGAAGTGCTGAGCGTGAAAGGGAGGGAAAGGAAGCCACTACATTGTATGCTGCTTAAGAGTTATGACTGTAAGGTTGTATCACAGGTACCAAACATTAAGGGGTTGATTTACAGTGTGCCGTGAGGCGGGCTTTTAGGCGTGCGGGGGGCAAAAATCCCGAATTCGGGGGCCCCGACACCATCCCGCCCAAAACCCGCCTCCACGTACATTTCAGAGGAGGCGGGTACCCGCCCCGCACTGGGACCCGCCGACCCGAGGCGGGAAGGGATTAGTGCCAATTAACTGCCTGTTAACAGGTAGTTAACAGGCAGTTTTTAGCCTAATCCCTATGTTGAGGGGTGTTGTGTGGGATTCCCGACGGCTCCAAACCACACCAGGTTAGAGCAGGCGGGCCGTCGGGTTGAAGGACTTGGAGGGGTCGCGATGTCGGTGTTCAGGTGAGTGATGGGTGCATGAGTGCAAAGGTAAGTGTGTTTGGTGTGTCTAAAGTGTGTAAAGAAGTTTAAATTACCTGTACTTACCTTAACAGCCTTTCTTCCTCTAGATTTCGGGAGTCCATCACTCAGCCGGCACTGAAAGCAAAATGGCTGCGAGCTGTCAAATGTGACAGCCTTCAGCTTTCATTGCCGGTGAGAGTTCTAACTGAGTCTGTGTAGAAGGACTCAGGTTAGAAGTCAGACTGTCAGTGTTTGACAGCTTCAAACAGCTGTGAAACACTGATATTTCATCTGTCAAGACCTCTTGAGAGATGAAATTTCAGTCTGTGACGTCACCTGTTGCCGGGTGGCCCTTAATTGGCCTGCTGAGCCCGCTGGGTGGGCTCAACAAGATCAATCAAGGGAAAATCGCGTGGATTGGCCGGACGTCGATGTAGGCGGGACTAAAACCCGAAAGTTGTAGTCCCACCTCCTTCCCGACTGCTGAATGAAAATCGATCCCTAAGGGCTGAATCTTAACTCCTAAAATTGGGTGGGTTGGAATCAGGTCAGAGGATAAAATTCAAAAGATTTAAACAGTAACTCAACCCACCTACTTCCGGTTTTAACGGAGGTGGGACGAGGGGCGGGCGACCAATCCTCTCACAGGAGGTGGGTTGATTATTTAAATATGATAATGAGACGGCATACCTTCATTTTAACAGTCATTCTATTTTTAACTCATGTTGGCCGGGTTTCCCAGGCCTCGGGAAACCCGGCAGGTGAAAGGAGGTGACAAGGGCTGAATCCATGAGGTTAAGTGGCTTTACAGCACTGCTTCTGGGTCAGGAGGAGCAGGAGTGCTTCCCCCAGGTCCAACATGCTACCCAGTAAACTTCCCCGCCCCCGTGATCTGTCAGCTCCCAGTCTCCCCCCTTCCCCCCCCCAACCACTGGACAACATAGTAAGTTGCGGTGGGGGGGGGATCGTGGCCTTTTCGTGGATTGGAAAGGGGAGAGCCCGGGGTAGCAGAAACCCAGACTTTCCTTGTGGAGCCCGAAAAAGTACTGCTCTTCTTCCCTGCCAGGTTTTACTGAGTGGGGCGCCCTGCTCAGTAGGCTGTTAAAATGCTATCCGGGTCCTAATGATAACATAAGGCTCAATTAATATATATATTAAATGTGGCGCCTGCCTGAAAAAAGGGCCCAGTTAAGAATGCGGCAAGCGGGAATTGAGCGGGAATAGGGAAGTAAGTCTTTGTAGTTATTTTAACTGCGTGGCTGCCCCATTTCTGTTGGTTAGGGTGGGTTAAAATTTCCCCCATAGTGTTCCCTTTTGCAACATTATGTTGATTATAGTATATTCATTTTCTTTATAATGATCATTTTCCTGAATTTGCATGCCAATGTACATATTCTTTGATTTTAAATTTTTACGTACCGTTCAAAGTTAGAAGACTAAACATTTATGACCTTGGAGCTAAGCATATTCAACTGAAAACCTTTGAATTTAGGCTTAAGATTTTAATATATGACATGTAATAGGCAAGTGATTTTATGTCAGGACTGAATCTTTTCAGCTACAGTATAAAGATGGTTGATTTTAAATCAGAGTGTTTCAACTAAGGAGTTGGATATTTTCCACTCTAATGCAGGAACTGATTTTTTCCCCAACTCTGATTTGACCATTTTAAAGTCAATAAATAAAGTCAGCACCAAAATGTTTAAAAATTATCTGGCAAATATTCTGAGGTTGAAAAGGAATGTTTTAAAGTTAGCAGCTCAATTTTAATTCAGAAGAAAAATTAGAACTAATGCTTCAGCAATTTTTCATTTCAAGTTGGAAAGACACAATAATTTTGCAAATGCACGTATCAGTCACCAATTCTTGCTTTCCAAATCACTCTAAAAGGGCAGGGTCTCCGAGAAGATATAAGAGAGCTATTTAATGTTTAAAGTCTCACTGGTTTTCTGTGTAAACTCGATCAACACAATGCTTGTTCAGAGATTCAGTGAGACTTGTTTTACATGATGATAGTTGTCTGGATCCCAAGTAGCACACAGCTGCTTGAAGGTAAATCAGTGTCAGAGCAGTGGGAGGCATTCAAGGAGGGGATAGTGAGGGATCAGAGCAAATAGGTTCCCACAAAGAAAAAGGGTGGGACTCCCAAATCTAGAGCCCCCTGGATGTCAAGGGGCATACAGGATAAGATAAGGCAAAAAAAGGAAGCTTATGTCAGATACCGAGAGCTAAATACTGCAGAAAGCCTAAAGAAGTATAGAAAATGCAGAAGTGAAATTAAAAAGGAAATTAGGAAAGTAAAGAGAGGGCATAAAAAATATTGGCAAGTAAAGTCAAGGAAAACCCAAAGATGTTTTATAAATACATAAACAGCAAGAGGATAACTAAAGAAAGCGTAGGGTCTATTAGAGACCAAAAAGGTAACCGGTGTGTGTGGAAGTGGAAGACATGGGTATGGTTCTTAATGAATACTTTGCGCCTGTCTTCACAAAAGAGAGGGGCAACATTGTAGTTCAGGAGGAGGAGTGTAAAATATCAGATGAGATAAACCTCGGTGGTGGGAAAATTACTGGTCTGAGGGACAGTATAAATCATCATTTAGAAAGGCACAGATTAATCAAGGACAGTCAGCATGGATTTGTTAAGGGAAGGTCGTGTCTGACTAACTTGAATGAATTTTTTGAGGAGGTAACAAAGAGGGTTGCTGAGGGTAGTGCATTTGATGTAGTCTACGTGGATTTTAGCAAGGCTTTTGACAAGGTCCCACATGGCAGACTGGTCAGTAAGGTAAAAGCCCATGGGATCTAAGGGAAATTGGTAAGTTGGATCCAAAGTTGGCTAAGTGGCAGGAAGCAAAGGGTAATGGTCGACGGGTGTTCTTGTGACTGGAAAGCTGTTTCCAGTGGGGTTCCGCAGGGCTCAGTACTAGGTCCCTTGCTTTTTGTGGTATATATCAATGATCTAGGCTTCAATGTAGGGGACATGATTAAGAAGTTTGCAGATGATACAAAAATTGGCCGTGTGGTTGATAGTGAGGAAGATAGCTGTAGACTGCAGGAAGATAATCAATGGACTGGTCAGAAAAGTGGCAAATGGAATTCAATCCGGAGAAGTGTGAGGTAATGCATTTGGGGAGGGCTAACAAGGCAAGGGAATACACAATAAATGGTAGGATACTGAGAAGTGTAGAGGAACAAAAGGACCTTGGAGTGCAAGTCCACAGATCCCTGAAGGTAGCAGGACAGGTAGGTAAGGTGGTTAAGAAGGCATACGGGATACTTTCCTTTATTAGCCGAATCATAGAATATAAGAACAGGGAGGTTATGCATGATCTGAATAAAACACTAGTTAGGCCACAGCTAGAGTATTGCATGCAGTTCTGGTCACCACATTACAGGGAGGATGTGATTGCACTAGAGAGGGTACAGAGGAGATTTACGAGGATGTTGCCAGGACTGGAGAATTTTAGCTATGAGGAAAGATTGGATAGGCTGGGATTATTTTCTTTTGAACAGAGGAGGCTGAGAGGAGACTTGATTGAGGTGTATAAAATTATGAGGGGCCTAGATAGAGTGGATAGGAAGGATCTATTTTCCTTAGCAGAGCGGTCAATAACCAGGGGGCATAGATTTAAAGTAATTGGCAGAAGCATTAGAGGGGAGTTGAGGAGAACTTTTTCACCCAGAGGGTGGTGGGGGTCTGGAACTCACTGCCTGAAAGGGTGGTAAAGGCAGAAACCCTAATCACATTTACAAAGTACTTGGATATGCACTTGAAGTGCTGCAACCTACAAGGCTATGGACCAAGAGCTGGAAAGTGGGATTCAGCTGGATTGCTCTTTTTTGGCAGGCACAGACACAATGGCCTAGATTTTCAGTGTGCCGTGAGACGGGCTTTTAGGCGGGCAGGGGGCAAAAATCCCGAATTCGGGGGTCCCGACACCATCCCGCCCAAAATCCGCCTCCACGTAAGTTTCAGAGGAGGCGGGTACCCGCCCCGCACTGGGACCCGCTGACCTGAGGCGGGAAGGGATTAGTGCCAATTAACTGCCTGTTAACAGGTAGTTAACAGGCAGTTTTTAGCCTAATCCCTATTTTGAGGGGTGTCGTGTGGGATTCCCGACGGCTCCAAACCACGCCAGGTTAGAGCAGGCGGGCCGACGGGTTGAAGGACTTGGCGGGGTCGCAATGTCGGTGTTCAGGTGAGTGATGGGTGCATGAGTGCAAAGGTAAGTGTGTTTGGTGTGTCTAAAGTGTGTAAAGAAGTTTAAATTATCTGTACTTACCTTTACAGCCTTTCTTCCTGTAGGCGTCGGGAGTCCATCACTCAGCTAGCACTGAAAGCTGAATGGCTGCGATCTGTCAAAAGTGACAGCCTTCAGCTTTTAGTGCCGGAGAGATATCTAACTGAGTCTGCGTAGAAGGACTCAGGTTAGAAGTCAGACTGTCAGTGTTTGACAGCTTCAAACAGCTGTGAAACACTGATATTTCATCTGTCAAAACCTCTTGACAGATGAAATTTCAGTCTGTGACGTCACCTGTTGCCGGGTGGCCCTTAATTGGCCTGCTGAGCCCGCTGGGCGGGATCAACAAGGTCAATCAAGGGAAAATCACGTGGCTTGGCCGGACATCGTTGTAGGCGGGACTAAAACCCGAAAGTTGTAGTCCCGCCTCCTTCCCGACAGCTTAATGAAAATCGACCCCAATGGGTCGAATGGCCTCCTACTGTGCTGTAAATTTCTATGATTCTATGATAGCAAAGGTCTACTATATATATTCTCCACTTTTGCTCCATTCACAAGTCACATCTTGTTCTGTTAAGTCACCAATACAATCTCTGCATTCAGTTTTATAATCCTACCAAGAATCAACATGTGAAGGAGATGAAAAAATGCACAACAGGAAAAATGAGATACTGTGGCAAAACCACTAAGTGGCTTACATAATTGTCTGTAACCAATGTTATTACCTCTAGCATTAATTGTCTGTAACCAATGTTATTACCTTTCAAGTTGGCTCTGGTTAAACAGAGCTAGATCGACAACATCGCGATCTGACGCGATGACGTCATCACGTGGGTCACATGACGTCCCCTTCGGCGGGAAACGTGATGACGTCATGACGTCAGAGGTAGAGGGCGGGACCAGCCAGTCCTCATGTGGACTGAAAGAGAAAAGACCTGTTTTGAGCTTCTCCTGTAGTTTCTTGTTTTGTAAAGTTCTTAGACAATAAATTCAGTTTGTTAACTTCCAGTAAGTTATAGATTCTTTGTTAAGAGTGCAGAAACTCCTACATTGGTGACCCCGATTCCTCGCGATCGTTTTTCGCGGTGAACGCCGAACACAGGCCAGTGATGGAGGCCAACGCAATGGCCTTGAAGCTCCCCCAATTCTGGGAACAACAGGCAGCCTCTTGATTTGTGCAAGCTGAGGCGCAATTTGAGCTCCGCAACATCGTTCAGGATCAGACCAGATATCTCCACGTGGTCTCCGCCTTCGAGAGCTCGACGGCGTCGAGAATCATCAGCCTGCTGGAGAGTCGTCCAACTGCTGACAATTATGTCGCCGTCAAGACACGATTGCTGCAGGTATTTGGTCTCACCAAAGCGGAGCGCGCTCGCCGTTTACTGACTCTACCAGGGTTAGGAGACTCCAAACCCTCGGAAATGATGAGTCATATGCTGACTCTCCTGGGGTCCGAGCCCCAGTGCTTTCTGTTTCACGAACTGTTCCTTACTCAACTTCCTGAGCAAGTACAGGCGTCCCTCGCCCGAGCAGAAACCGCAGACTGCATCGCGCTCGCCGAAGAGGCAGATAAGATGTACGCGGTCCGGCAACAATACTGCGCCCTCGCGCAACGCCCCGCCACGAAGAGCCCGGCCCCGACAAAGGCGCCTCCGACGACCGGTTTCTGCTACTACCACGCTCGTTTCGGCCCGAAGGCCCGCTGCTGCCGCTCGCCGTGCACTTTCGTTACCAGACCGTCGAATAGACCGCCGCGAGTCATGCACGCCGGTCCCGGTACTTCCCCCGCTGCCGCGATGGCAATCGGTGCTTCTGGGAATTTCGGAGTCGGTCCAACAGACTTGTCCGACCTCCTCAGCGATTGACTCTTTTCGTTAAAGACAATTCTGGGGGGGCGTATGTGGCAAAACCACTAAGTGACTTACATAATTGTCTGTAACCAATGTTATTACCTCTAGCATTAATTGTCTGTAACCAATGTTATTACCTTTCAAGTTGGCTCTGGTTAAACAGAGCTAGATCGACAACATCGCGATCTGACGCGATGACGTCATCACGTGGGTCACGTGACGTCCCCTTCGGCGGGAAACGTGATGACGTCATGACGTCAGAGGTAGAGGGCGGGACCAGCCAGTCCTCGTGTGGATTGAAAGAGAAAAGACCTGTTTTGAGCTTCTCCTGTAGTTTCTTGTTTTGTAAAGTTCTTAGACAATAAATTCAGTTTGTTAACTTCCAGTAAGTTATAGATTCTTTGTTAGGAGTGCAGAGACTTCTACAATACACAGTTTATTCCATTTGTGAGCACCTCATAGCCTTTGCACCAGGTAATAAGTAGTGGTTGCTAAATTTGGCTCCGTGGCACCCGTTGTTTTGGCACTACGAGTGCTGTTTTGGTTCCAAATTAGCGTCCGCGGTACACGCTCACACTTCTGGTGCGGGCAGCGCCGAACGCCATCTTGGGTAAGGCGTTAGCGCGGGTGAAGGGAGAATGAGTTGGTACTCAACGCTCCAAGTTAATGCCCTCTCTTAAGCTCGCACAGCTGAAAACGCATTCAGCAGCAGGAAGAACCCCCCACCAGCGCTATGTAAAGGGATCAACAACTACTTACAGGTTAGTTGCTGATTGATTGATTTCTACTGGCTGTTGCTGAGTTTATGTAAGTGTTTGATGGTTTGTACAGTTACTTAAAGTTGCTAAAATCTACAGGGAGTCGTGTGGCAGGTGCTGAAGGACTTTGTCCTGACTTCAAGGGTTCTGCACAGACCACTTGCTCCAAGGGTGCAGTAGTAGGCATTCCACTTGGCCTACAGCATGACAGGAAGAATGAGCAGAGGCAACACAAAGCAGGACAAGCTGCTGGCAGAGGAAGGAGGAGAGGGAGAAGTGCTCCCAGCAGGAGGCCATATCTGTCCAGGGTGTTCAGGAAGCAATATTCCTACCTGAATCTCAGCGAGGAACAGTGTGTCAGAGGTGTGCGCTTCATCAAGAATGTCCTCACTGAAATGTGCCACCTGCTGTAGCCACAACTGAAACCTCAGAGCAGGGCGAGGACTGCATTGCCTGTGGCTGTGAAAGTCACAGTGGCAATGAACTTTTATGCATCGGGAACCTGCCAGGCTGGAGCAGGAGATATTTGCAACATCTCCAAGTTTGCCATGCACTGTTGCATAAGGGAGGTAACTGAGGCTCTGTATTCCAAGAGAGTTGAATACATTTCAATCACTCTGGCCAGAGAGCAGCAAGCGGAACGAGCACGCGGCTTCGTGAGGATTGTACGCTTCCCAATGGTACAGGGTGCCATTGACTGCACACGCCTCAACTCTGAGATGTACCACAACCAAAAGGGATTCCACTTCCTTAATTTCCTGCTGGTATGTGCCCATACTCAGCGAATTATGCAGGTGTCTGTCCATAATCCTGGCAGCAGTCATGATGCCTTCATTCTACAGCAGTTGTCTGTCCCATCTACATTTGAACGACTGGGAGATAAGGGCTATCCATTAACAACATGGCTCATGACTCCAGTACGCAACCCATGCACACGTGGGCAACATCTGTATGATGAAAGCCATGCTTTCCATAAGGGTACAGTAGCATAGTGGTTATGTTACTGGACTAGTAATCCAGAGGCCAGGACTAATAATCCGGAGACATGAGTTTAAATCCCACCAGGGCAGCTGTGGAATTTAAATTCAGTTAATTAAATAAATCTGGAATAAAAACCAATCTGGTTCACTAATGTCCTTTAGGGAAGGAAATCTGGCATCCTTATCTGGTTTGGCCTATATGTGATGTTAGACCAACAACAATGTGGTTCATTCTTAATTGCCCTCTGAAATCGCCTAGCAAGCCACTAAGTTGCAACAAACCGCCACAAGAAACACTAATAAGAATAAAACCCGGCATCGATCTAGGCTTCAGTCACGACAAAGGCACACCCAGCCCAGTCGACCCTGCAAAGTCCTCCTCACTAACATCTGGGCCAAAGTTGGGAAAGCTGTCCCACAGACTAGCCAAGCACAAGCCTGATGTAGACATACTTAAAGAATCATACCTTTCAGCCACTGTCCCAGTCTCCTCCATCACCATCCCTGAGGTGGCGGTACAGTGGTACACAGTCAGGAGGGAGTGGTCCTGGAAGTCCTCAACATTGACTCTGGATTCCTTGATGTCTCATGGCTTCAGGTCAAACATGGGCAAGGAAACCTCCTGCTGATTACTACTGACCACCCTCCCTCAGCTGATGAATCAGTGCTCCTCCATGTTGAACACCACTTTTTTTTTATTCGCTTATGGGAAGTGGGCATTGCAGGCAAGGCCAACATTTATTGCCCATTCCCAGAGGAAAGTGTGTCAGTGAGCGTGGCGCAATGTGTTTGGGTGATGTGTCCATCATGGTTGCAGGGAAGAAGCACTGAGGGTAGCAAGGGCACAGAATGTACTCTGCGTGGGGGACTTCAATCTCCATCACCAAGAGTGGCTCGGTAGCACCACTACTGGCTTGTGCGGCAATGGAAGCTGAGATATGGCCCATCAGTCGCTGCATCCTGGTTGGGTTCACAAATGTGCTAATGGAGTTGGCCATAACTTCCATGCTGGAAAGGATGAGCTCCAAGCTCAGCGCAAAGCCCTGTGGCAAGTTGGTGCCGGATTCCTCCATGCTCCTTGACATTGCACACAGGATTTCTGGCAGGCCTGCCATTGCACCAAGCATTTAATTGTGCATACCCATCAGCCTTCTTATGGCCGCTCCAATGATGGCTCCGCCATCGGAGTAAGGTCGTGCAGCTGTGTCAGTCCCCTGCTGGTTAGCTCCTGCTGCCGTCATTTATGCGCCAACTTGTCCTGCAAGAGAAGAGGGAGGGAAGTGTGTCAGTGAGTGTGGTGCAATGTGTTTGGGTGATGTGTCCATGGTTGCAGCAGTGGTAAGTGTGTGAGGGTGAGGTGAAGCTATGAATGTAAGGTATGACACCTGTTTGATAAGAGATTGTTGGTAGATAAGTGATGGGGTGTGGTACATTGAGCAGTGTGTGAGGCTATTGGTGCAGTTGGTGGGATATGGCATTTGAAGATGAATTCACTGACCTTGACCACTCGTGTGAGGTCATTGAACTTTTTGCGGAACAGCATCCAGGTCCTCGGGTCTTGACATCTAGCATTGACCACCACAACTACCTGCTCCCACTGCCTTCTGAGAGTTTGTCTTGCAGGCCTCCTGGCCCCCTGTGGATAGAGGACCTCTCTCCTCCTGTCCACCTCCTTCACCAAGGCCTCCTGTGCAACATATGAGAACCTTGGAGCACGCTTTCTCCCCTGTTGCACCATTAGTCAGTGATCTTGCAGGTCAGATTCTCTTTCCTAGCCACTTGCAGCACCTGCTCCAGCCAGAATGAACCTCCACGGCAACAGGAACTAACCAGGTGCAAGCTGGCTTTAAGTAGTGCTAGCCTCACATGAACCTGGGCCTCCTGCTGAGGCGCTCAGCTACTCAACAGCGCATTTAGCACTTCCTCAACGCTGCAAATCATTTAAATTAGTGGCCAATAAGGTGGTAGATGGAGTATAATGTGAGGAAATGTGAAATTATTTACTGCGGACGATAGAGTAGAAAAACAGAATTTTTTTTAAATGGTGAAAAACGATTAAATGTTGGTGTTCTGAGAGATGTAGGTGTCCTCGTGCAAGAAACACAGAAAGTTCGCATGCAGGTACAGCAAGCAATTAGGAAGGCAAATGGCATGTTGGCCTTTATTGCAAGGATGTTGGAGCACAAGAGTAAGGAAGTCTTGCTACAATTGTACAGGGCTTTGGTGAGACCACACCTGGAGTACTGTGCACAGTTTTGGTCTCCTTATCTGAGAACGGACATACTTGCCTTGGAGGCAGTGCAACAAAGGTTCATTCGATTGATCCCTGGAATGAAAGGGTTGTCCCATGAGGAGAGATTGAGTAGATTGGGCCTATACTCTCTGGAGTTTAGAAGACTGAGAGGTGATCTCATTGAAACATACAAGATCCTGAGGGTTATTAACAGGCGTGATTGCTGAGAGGTTGTTTCCCCTGGCTGGAGTGTGATGTAAGAAAAGGAGTCTTACACATCAAGTAACTTTAAGGTAAGCTTTAAGCAACTTACAAACACACTATATACAAGAGAGGTCTTTACCATGCCTCTGGTAGAAGCCTCTTACAATACTAAACAGTCCAGTATTTATACCAGTCCAACAGGAAGTGACATATGACAGGAAGTGAGGTTTGTACACAGTTCATAGTTCATAGTTCACAGTTCACAGGAAGTGATGACATAACTTCCCGGAAGTTATTATTATTATCACATTCTTCCCTCCTGCAGGATTAGGAGGCTGTGGTCTACCTTTTGTTCCGCAGCTGCCGAACGAGGAAGAGTCACACCCGTTTGGGTTCCCGTCGTAGTGGGTCGCTGGTCCGCTTACATGCAGTTGGCCATTGGTCAGAGTCTGTGTGGCCTGGATTACCCTGTGAAGGGTCAGGGAGATCATGGCTCCGTGTACGAGCCCCAATAGGTTCAAAGTCGGACTGCCTCTGTTCAGAGGGAGGTGCAGAGCTGGTCTGTGGCGGATCAGTACTTTCATGCGCGGTACTGGGAGGGTCGCAACTTTGAGTACGGGGTTCTACCGGCACCAAGCTAGTTGGTGTCCGATCAGGATCCTGGAGAGGGGTACCCGATAGGTCCCAAGAGTTTCCTGGTGAAATGCCATCACCCGATGTCCCACTAGGTCCTGGTGGGCAGGGAGCCAGATCCCGTAATGATACGGTAGATTCTCGGCCGTCGGAATATCGTATGTTTGCATAGGTGGGGTTGGCATCGGTTAGTTCGACCTCGTCTACGAGAGGGTCATTTTTAGACGTCCGAACATATCTTCGGAGTAATACAGGTCCAGGAGTAGTTAGCCATGACAGGAGTGATGTCCCATGAGATGAGCGACGCTGGAATCCAAAGAACCGCTCATGAGGTGCAGTATTTGTGGCTGTAGAAAGCAGGGACCGTATAGAGTGCAATGCATCCGGAAGCACTGTTTCCCATTGCTGGTCTGGTAGGCCCCGAGATCTTAAAGCGAGACGTACGGAATTCCAGATGATACCGTTATACCTCTCTACCTGCCCATTTCCGATGGGATGGTATGGTGTTGTTTTGCTTGTAGCAATTCCCCGTTCTGAGAGGTAGTCCTTGAGTTCCCTTGGCATAAAGGATGGACCCCGATCTGAGTGAATATAAGCCGGCATGCCACAGAGAGAAAATACCTGCTCAAGGCAGCAGATTACTGTGGACGCCAGCATATTGGAGCAGGGGAAGGCAAACGGAAAACGTGAATATTCGTCGATCATGGTGAGCAAATATGTGTTCCGAGTTGAAGAGGGCACTGGGCCCTTAAAATCGATGCTAAGTCGTTGCATCGGTTGGGTTGCATGTATGAGTATACCATCTGAGGGGCGGAAGAACTGAGGTTTTAATTCCGCACAAAGCCGGCATTCTGAGCATATTTTCTTTACATCTCCAGTGGAAAAAGGGAGATTCCGTGATCGTACGAAATGTAGCATGCGCGTAACGCCAGGATGATACAATCCATTGTGGACATCCATGAGAGTCGAGGACGACATAGTGGAGCAGAATACCCGTGTGAGGGTGTCCGGGGCCACATTCTCCTTGCCTGGCCGATAGAGAATGGTATAACCAAAAGAGGCCAGTTCCATCCTCCAAAGTTGTATTTTATTATTCTTAATTTTGGTTCGTTTTCGATTATCGAGCATGAAGGCGACTGATCGTTGGTCCGTGATTAATGTAAAGTGCTGGCGAGCTAGAAAATGGTTCCACTTCCGTACTGCCTCTATGATGGTTGTGGCTTCTTTCTCAACCGGAGGATAATGTAGCTCGGCACCTTGTAAGGTCCTGGACATAAATGCTACAGGACGACCTTCCTGATTCAGAGTAGCCGAGATCGCCACCTCCGAGGCATCACATTCAACCACGAAAGGGAGATTCTCATCGATGGAGTGAAGAGCCGCTTTCTCCAACTGTTTTTTGAGAAGGTTAAAGGCTGCAACAGCTGCTGTTCCCAGTGGAAATGATCTAGCATGCAGCAAGGGTTGGATTTTGTCCGAAAAATGAGGAATCCATTTAGCGTAGTATGCAAACAGACCGAGAGCCCGACGTAAAGAAGCCGGATTCTTAGGTGACGGGAGCTCTTGGAGCGGGCGAAGTCTTTCTGGGTCTGGTTTAATGATACCATTGCCTACGCAGTAGCCAAGGATGTTGATGGTCGGTTGCGACTCAACAGATTTGGATTCATTCAGGGTTAAATTACGGCGATGGAGGGCATCCCGAAATTTTTGGAGGTTGGCGTCGTGTTCCTGTTGATCGTGACCTGCAATGGTAATGTTATCAAGATAGGGAAAAGTATCCCTTAGGTTTTCCTGTTTAACCAGGCCATCCATTGCCCGTTGGAAGACAGCCACTCCATTAGTAACCCCGAATGGGAGGCGACGAAATTGGTACAGCCGTCCATTAGCCTCAAAGGCCGTGTACTGCTTATCTGAGACCTTCAAGGGTACCTGATGATAGGCACTTTTTAAGTCGTAAGTTGAGAACACTTTGTATTCGGCCAGTTTATTAACCATATCATCAATGCGTGGCAATGGGTAGGCGTCCAAGTTGGTATATTGATTGATGGTTTGCGAATAATCAATGCATAGTCACTGTTTGTGAGGTTTTAGAGGGTTCTTGACAATGACGACTTGAGCCCGCCAGGGCGATGAACATGGTTCGATGATATCCTCTGCTAGAAGTCGAGAGATTTCAGCCTCAATAAAAGATTGGTCTTCCTGATTAAAGCGCCGCGATTTCGTTATTATTGGTTTGCATCGAGGCGGAATACTGGCAAATAATGAGGGTTCATCCAGTGAAGCTGCTGATAATGCACAAAACGGTAAGACCAGGTTTGGATCCGCCGAACTCAATAGTGAGTTTCTTATGCTGTTTCTGGAAATCCAGCCCTAAGAGGAGATCACTACATAAGTCCTTGAGTGCCGAAAGTCGGGTGGAGGGATACATGCGACCATTAAGTGTCATATCAACAATACAAAAGCCGGAGATTCTGGTATTCAGTGATGACTGAGCCATCGCAATTGCCTGGTCCGATGGGAAGACATGTAGTTTCAATTTCGCAACAATCTGTTCCTTAATGAAACTATCAGTACTTCCTGAGTCAATTAAGGCATCTAAGGTATGCCCTTTAATTGAAACTTTTGTAGCTGCATGAGACAGGTTCTGTGGGCAAGCAGCTGTAATTGGTGTCGTTGCACAGAGAGTGGCTAAAACTCTCGGTGTGCTTCTTCGGGAGAGAGCTTGAGAGGAAGCTTGATAGGTCCTAGCTGGAGCATCCTGATAGGCCCTAATTGGGGCAGTTCGGTAGGCCTTAGCTGGATTGGCCCTCGTAGAGGCCCTTGATAGGCAAACTTTAGCAAAGTGTCCTTTTTTTTTGCAATAACTGCAGATTGCATTGCGAGCAGGGCAGGTTTTCCTAGGGTGGAAAGCATCTCCACAAAAGAAGCATTCCCTCCTAGATTGCCAAGAGGCTGCTAAAGTGGGGTCATCCTCCTCTTCTTCATCAGAATTATCAGAATTAGATTCCCCCATGATAGGGTTCACCTGAGACCGCTTGAATTGTCTGGTTGCAGTTACAGCAGCAGATCGAGATCTGGGCAGCTGATAGAGGTCTGCATTTCTCTTTGCCAAATCCAGAGAACAAGCTAGGTCAAAAGCTTTTTGTAGCTCAAGTGTTTTACTTTCTAGTAGACGCTGGCGTATAAATGGAGAGGCAATCCCGCAGATGAAAGCATCACGAATCATTTCTTCGCGGTGCAGCTCAGCTGAGGCTGCCTGAAAGTTACAATCTATGCTGAGCCTGCGAAGTTCTTGGAGGAATTCGTTAATCGATTCCCCTGGCCCTTGTTGGGCTGTGGCCAGTAGATGTCTAGCATAGACCTCATTTGGAGTCTTGGCATACAGTTTCTTAAGTGCCCGAATCACCTCATCGTAATTATCCCATTCATCAACATACTCGAACACTTTTGGGGTTACATAGTTGATAAGTATCCTCAATCTAGTAGGAGCATCCGCTTCACATTCATCCAGAAAATTCTCAAAAGTACGGTACCAATGCTTCCATACCCTGCCAGCTGCTGGTGTATTCGGGTCCAAGTCCAGACGAATAGGTCTAAGGATTCTCTCCATGATGGGTGGTTCCCTGGATCCTTAACTCCGAGTTTGTCCGAAGGTCTAGTATTTGTGAGTGTAAATATTAAGTTGCTTAAATTGATGTAAGAAAAGGAGTCTTACACATCAAGTAACTTTAAGGTAAGCTTTAAGCAACTTACAAACACACTATATACAAGAGAGGTCTTTACCATGCCTCTGGTAGAAGCCTCTTACAATACTGAACAGTCCAGTATTTATACCAGTCCAACAGGAAGTGACATATGACAGGAAGTGAGGTTTGTACACAGTTCATAGTTCATAGTTCATAGTTCACAGGAAGTGATGACATAACTTCCCGGAAGTTATTATTATTATCACAGAGTGTCTAGAACTAGGGGGCATAGTCTCAGGACAAGGAGTCAGCCATTTAAGACTGAGATGAGGAGTAATTTCTTCACTCAGAGGGTTGTGAATCTTTGGAATTCTCTACCCCAAAGGGCTGTGGATGCTGAATCATTGAGTATATTCAAGGCTGAAGTAGATAGATTTTTGGACTTTGAATCAAGGGATATGGAGATCAGGCAGGAAAGTGCAGTTGGGTCAAAGATCAACCATGATCTTATTGAATGATGGAGCAGGCTCGAGGGGCCATATGGCCTACTCTTGCTCCTAATTTTTATGATCTTATGCAGCACAACATTTTCGTGCTGCCTGCATCAGAAGCAACAGGCGTGGGTTAAACCCTCATTGCGATCCCCGCGGCCGTTTTTGGGGGCTATCAAATTTAGCCCCGGTATGTTTTGCTATGCAGTAATTCCTTTGACTGAAAGTCTGCTCTAATGTCAGAAATTAATTCTTTAACTTTTACATACTGTAGAGATGATTTTACGCTTGCTTTTGCAAGCATTGCATTCGTCAAATTTGAGATTGCAATAACTTTGCAGCAAGTGTTGCATTCGCTGAATTTCTTCGTTGGTTATTCATCCGAAAATAGGCCATAATCAATTTTTACCCCGATATTCTCGCACTCATTGCATGCAAACCCATAGGAAATTCATTAGTTTTACATAAAATAACAGATACTTGGCAGTGAGTTAAAAACTGTAATCTAATTTCAAGGTTTAAATGATATTTATAAGATACTCAAACTTTTTGATACTGCTCATTATGTCATATAATTAGGTTATCATTTTGAAACTAACTCCCAGGTATTCATTCTTCAACATATTACTGTATGTGCTCTTTTCATGCTAACATTTAATTCTGTTTTTGAGGTATACTGGACTCATGTCAGCCTTGGCTCAGTGGTAGCACTCTCATCAGAAGTTGGTGGGTTCAAGTCCCACTCCAGTGTTTTGAGAACATAATCTAGGCTGACACTTCAGTGCAGTACTGAGGGAGTGCTGCACTGTCTGAGATGCCGCCTTCTGGATGAGCTGTTAAACCAAGGCCCCATCTGCCCTTTCAGGTGGATGTAAAAGATCATATGACATTATTCAAAGCAACGTTCCTGCTAAGCTGCACGCACAGGCCGCTCACTGGCTTTTCAATGGAAGAAATCGCGCATGCGTGAAAGTTTGAATGGGCTGCGCAGCCAGTTAAAGTGCCCTTTCCCCGTAGCCCTGCAAATTTTTTCCCTTTAGGTACTTATCCAATTCCCTTTTGAAAGCCACGATTGAATCTGCCTCCACCACTCTTTCAGGCAGTGCATTCCAGATCCTAACCACTCGCTGTGTAAAAAAGATTTTCCTCATGTCGCCTTTGGTTCTTCTGCCAATCACCTTAAATCTGTGTCCACTGGTTCTCGTCCCTTCCACCAATTGGAACAGTTTATCTCTATCTACTCTGTCTAGACCCCTCATGATTTTAAACACCTCTATCAAATCTCCTCTCAACCTTCTCTGCTCTAAGGAGAACAACCCCAGCTTCTCCAGTCTATCCACTTAGAACATAAGAAGTAGGAGCAGGAGTAGGCCATACGGCCCCTCGGGCCTGCTCCGCCATTCAATAGGATCATGGCTGATCCGAACCTAGACTCACGTCCACATCCCTGCCCTGCACTTAACTGAAGTCCCTCATCCCTGGAATATGAAATCAATGGAGTGAAAATCGGGCAAGTTCTACAATGGGCGGGCAATCCACTCTGCCAGATTATTGTCCAAGTGGTGAAGATGAAAATTACCCACATGGTTTTCTTTCCCTTCATTGTATCACTTCTTAATCCTCTGCCCCATCAGTATGTGCAAATGCTGCTTCCAGGTTTAGATGCTTTTTGAGCCTTTCCAAATCTTTTCAGAATTTGAATTGACCTGGGACATTTGAGTGCTGTTAGCATTTACCATTCTGGAAGGATTGGTGTCAGTTGTTAAGCATTTAGATCTGACTTATACCAGTAGATGAAAATCACGGCCAATAAAGTTATAACTGTTTGATTTGAATGTAGCACAATATTTCACCAAAGTACTGATTTTTATTTTATTGATAATTAAACAAAATTCAAAAATGGAAATTTATGTAATTGCAAGAGATTAAATTGTTCATCTTACAGCGATGGCAGTTTCATGCATGCCCTTTTTCTGTATCCCAAAATTCTGTGACAAGTGTCAAAACAATTTTGTCTCTTCAAAATGTTATTTGAAAACAACATTAAACCTTCTGTCACAAAATAAAAGACCAGAAATGAACTGCACAGCCTGAGGCTGAGTTGAGCTTTTGTTACCATAGCTACTGGGAAGCTGTGCCATTGCTTTAGCAAGCAGCATTTGATAGAAAGCTTCTGACAACAGATGCACCTGAATAAAAGCAGTATAGCACCTTCGGATTATTTTACGTTGATATGCTATCAACTCTTTCATATTACCATCCAAACAATGGAACAACGAGTATTATAATTCACTGGGTTGTGATCTCTGCAATCTGTTCACCCATACTCTTCCATTTTATGAGATGTTATAAGGCAGCTGGCATCTCATCAGAAAAGCAAAGTGCACCGAGCAATGTGGTGTTTCACAGCCAGGCTTTTGCTTGCTTGCTATATTTCTCTTCACAGCTTTCAGAAGATTTAAATAAATGCTGATAATTATTGTTGACACCTCTCTGTATTTGAAATTTAATTTCTCTAGCCTGTAGTTTTAAGGGTAAAGTGCAAATATCCTTGTTTCCCAATGGAACGTTGAATTATAAAATGAACAGGGAAAGACTGACAAGTGAAGTTAAGGCACCTTTTCCTAACACAAAGCGAATATAATGGCCACTAAGATCCATCGGTACCCTCCAGTGCTGACCCCACTGGAATTTGTGGAGTCAGTGGGAAGGCACCTAATTTGCATGGAGCAGTAGGGCACAAGTCTGCCACTGGGAGGAGTGGGAGGAGGCGGTTACCCAGCGCCCACCCCCCACCCCCAGACATATCCCCTCCGGAGAGGGTTGATCAAGATTTTTTTTTTAAATCTTGCCTTTCTTCAGTGGTATAAGCTACTTGTCTGGTCTAGACCCTCTCCCCCAACAGTGGGGCTCACTTCCGCCTATCTGAAGGTTGGTACACCTCATTTCACACAGTGCACTGGACTTTAGTATGATGCTGGAATCCAAATGAACCAGGTAAATAGGAACTTTAAATGTAGGGGTCCCTGCCCCTGGCTCTCCCCATCAGCATTTGCCCTGTAAGGGATGGGTGGAAATTCAGTCCCTTGCGGGGCATGCTGGGAAATCCAAGAAATTGCAGGGCTGCCACAATCAGGTCTAAGTCGTTTTCTGGTTAGTTCTGCTGGTTTCCCACCAGAGATATGGCAGGAGACTGGCAGGATCCCCACAGATTTTTGGGGTCAGTATCTTTACCACAGGTGTAATAGCATCCTTTCAGCACTACTTTCCTCTGGCATATTCACAGGTTGACATCCCCTACATAATTAAGACTCTTACCTGTTTATCAGCATTTGTAATGAGTCTAAACAATTCTCATTCTGGCTGTAAAACTGTTATTACTGTCCTCCATAGGGGAAGAATGCAATTCTTTTAGCTGAGCAAACAAATAATACAAAGTATATTTCATTCTTTTGAGTAAAACAATTCTTACAGTATTTTTTCAAGATTTAAACACAAAGGACATAAAATGGCAGCTGGCAGCAAGTTTCCTGCTATTGAACTCATGAATTCAAAGATTCAATAGGAGGAACAGTAGGAAAGAAAGAAGAATAAACTTGCATTTATATAGTGCCTTTCACAACATCCGGGTGTCCCAAAGTGCTTTACAGACAATTAATTAATTTTTGAAGTGTAACAACTGTTGTAATGTAAGGATATGCAGCAGCTACTTTGCGCACAGCAATGCCCCACAAACAGCAAAGAAATAAATCAATGGATAATCTGTTGGTTGAGGGATGTGCTGGCCAGGACACAAGGAGAATTTCCCTATTCTTCTTTCAACAGTGGAATCTTTCACATCCACCTGAGGGAGCAGATAGGACTTTAGTTTAATATTTCATCCAAAAATAGCAACACTCCCTCAGTACTGTACTGCACTGAAGTGGCTCATGTGCACTAGTCTTTGGAACTTGGCTTGAATCTCTCATTGAGGTGAGTGAATGCTGTATTTCTAGGGTTTCCACGGCTCTTCTGTCAAGGGTTTGATGGACAAGCAGGAGTATTCCTGTGAATATTCACCCCCTAGATACTCAAGTCTTGGAGTAGGGCTTGAACCCATGACATTCTAACTCAGAAGTGAGTGCGACCAACTGAACCAAGCTAATGGAAGAAAAGTCTATATTCTCTTTTCCTCACCAGTTTTACTCACGTCTACTTCCCAGTTAAAGTCAAGAAAATATACGCCATTACTTTCATATGTGTTCAAGAGTTTGTGATCTGGTTGCTTATCCATTAACACAGCTGGAGGGAGAAAATGCTGAAGTCTACAGTGAAAATAATGTACCACGGAAGATTAGTGAAAAAAGACAATTTCATTTTTAATTTTTTTCCCCCAACAAAAATTAAACTTGACAAACATAGCAAAGCCATGGTTGTTGGTCTTTGTATTGGGCATTTACAAATTTTTAATTATAGATGTTACCCTATTTTGAAAATAATCTAATTTACACATGTAAACTGTACCTAATAGACATCCTTAATATGTTAATACCCTCCAAATCTCATCAAGGTTTTTTTATCCAATATATGCAAATGCATTTTTCTGTTTTTTGAATTATGGGCAAGTCTACTTTATAATTAACCAACGAAAAATTAGATCTAATTCTTGTCACTCATTATGCCAACCTTTGTAAAGATTGGACTTAATTTTTAAATTGGTGGGGAATTTGTAAATGCAAATGACATGTAATTAGTATAATTCATTAATGCTGTTCCTAATAGCACAAGTAATATTCTCTTTTTTTCTTCTTGAAGTTTTTTAAAAATCAGAGTCTATTAATGTGTTATCATTGATAGAAAAATAATTAGCTCCTCCAATTTCCAAAAAAATGTAATTCTTTTTTGTAAGTTACTATAATCTTGGATATCTAAATTATATATGGATATTAGATATTAATTTGGACTTCATTTTTCAATTTATTGGGGAAATGTCTGCCTTCTAAGTTATACCTAATAGCACAATAAATACATCTTCAAGTTTGATAAGACATATGGGCATAGAAATTTGATTGTTTGGGCACTAAGGGTGCCGAATTGGGACCAAAATGGTGTCTGAACAGCGCGCGCACAATTCTGATACAGGCCACGCCGGACACCATCATGGTGAGGGTGGTAGGGCGACCGTTAGGAGCATGCGCTAGAAGTATGGTAAGTAGGCAGATCGTGACATCAATCAGCGTGCAACACTGATGTGACACCAACGCTGCCATTTTCATTGTCATCGCTGGAGTTAACGGCTTTTCTTAGCCTCACACAGCTGAACATGCATTCAGTAGCAGGAAGAACACCCCACCAGCGCTATTTAAAGGGATCATCACCAACTTTCAGGTAACTTGTTTTTTGATTTCTACCGGCTTTGTGTAAGTTTGTGGAATTGTTTGGAGCTTTCAGGGAGTGGTGCTGCAAGTAGAGAAGGCCTTGCTTCTGACTTCAAAGGTTCTGGTCAGACCACTTGCTCCCAGTCATGGGTACTCTAGTTGTCATCCCCTTTGGCCTGCAGTGTGACAGGGAGATGGAGCAGAGGCAGCAAAGAGGACAAGCTACTCGCAGAGGGAGGAGGAGGGGGAGAAGGGCTCTCAAAAAGGAGGCCTTACCCACCTAGGGTCTTCCGAAAGCAATTCTCTTACCTCAACCTGAGCCAAGAGCAGTGTGCGAGACGTCTGCGCTTTACGAAGGAGGTACTCACAGAACTCTACCACCTCCTGCAACCAGACCTGCAGCCTCACTGCCAGTGGCTGTGAAGGTTACTGTGGCTCTGAATTTCTTTGCGTCGGGATCCTTCCAGGCTGGAGCAGGTGACATATCTGTAACATCTCACAGTTCACCGTCCACTGCTGCATAAGAGAGATGACAAGATGCTCTTCATGCCAGGAGAGGGTACTTCATTGTCTTCTCTCTGACCAGAGAGAAGCAGACGGAGCGTGCACATGGCTTTGCCAGGTTAATAGACTTCCCCATGGTGCAGGGCACATGGACTGCACGCACATGGCTTTGTGGGCACCATATATAAATGCTGAGATGTACTGCAACCACAAAGGTTACCACTCACTGAATGTGCAGTTGGTGTGTGATCATGCTCAGCACATCATGATGGTGAAGGCACAGTGTCGTGGCAGCAGTCATGATGTTTTTATTCTGCACCAGTCCGCTGTTCCCTCAGTCAAAGACAAACCAGAGGGTGGCTACTGGGCGACAAGGGCTTTCCCTTGACCACTTGGCTCATGACTCCACTCCGCAACCCAACCACACAATACATCATAGGGCAGACCACTGTGTGTTGAAGCAACAGTTCCACTGCCTGGAATGCTCTGGAGGAGCCCTACAGTACTCACTGGAATGTATGCCCAGATTCGTGGTGGTGCTGTATTCTCCACAACCTGGCCATCATGAGAGCACAGCCCTTGCCACCAGGGACATGGCAACCAGCTCAGGAGGAGGAGGAGGAAGAGGGGAAGGAGGAATAAGAGGAGGAGGTGGAAGAGAAGGAGAAGGAAGCGGAAGGAAGGAGGCAACCGAGACAGCCCCTTTCTGCCCAGGATTGAATCACCCGCCTGCGGTACGGGTAAACGCAACCCCAATTCCCCTCTCAACAGTAGTCCCACGGCACTGGTACTGACTATCACAGCGTCCTCTCGGCCACAATGCTGAAATAAAAGCCACCATAAAGCAAACATTCCAATATCCATTCAATATTACATCAAAAAATCAACTAATCACCCTTGTGCATTCTCTTAGTGACTGTCTTGCGTGTACCCTTGTCTATCCTAGTGCTCCTACGAAGTCCTATCCCATTGGCTGCGGCATGGCTGGCGGAAGGCTACTAACTTTCAGTGGGGGAGACTGCAGGTGGCCTTGCAGGACGACCTCGAGCAGCTCTGAACCTAGTAGGCCCAGCTTGGGACTGCACCACGTTGGCATGGACGGCAGCAGTTTAGGCTGGCTGGCTGACAGGCAAAAGCAAGGGCACGGGCGGAGTGGCAGTGGTGGGAGAACGAAAGCTGTCATCCTGAGAAAAGTCCCAGAGACCAGGTAAGGCCTCACAGCGTCGGCGGGAATCCTGAGCGGCAGAGCGGGGCTATAAAAGTCCCAGAGACCAGGTAAGGCCTACCAGTCTCTGGTCTGGGAACTCGGAGGGAAGGAGAGAGGTAAAAAGTAATCCAAGTGTGACGTCAACAGAAAGCGGGTAAGTGATTGCTTGGTAAGTATTTCTCCCTTTTTAAGCTTAAATCTCCTTGGTTTATAGTTTCTAAGGTGTGATATTCACCATCTAGAATCGGGGCAGAGGGTATTTAAGAATAATATTAATAAATTTAATTAATTACGTAGAATGGGAGATCAGGTGATGTGTTGCTGCTGTAATATGTGGGAGCTGGTGGACACCATTGATGCTCACGGTGATCACATTTGCAGTAAGTGTTGGCTGCTCGAGGAATTCCGGCTCTGTGTTGAAGAGCTGGAGTCCGAGCTTCAAACACTGAGACACATCAGGGAGGGGGAGAGTTACCTGGACTCTGTGTATCAGGAGGTAGTCATACCAATTAAATTGATTAATTCAGATGTAGTCCGTGGCCAGGGTCAGGATGGTGTGACTAGAAGTGAGGCAGGTACGGGGATCCAGGAGGTAGTGTTGGAGGAGCCGCAGCCCTTGCACTTGTCCAACAGGTTCGAGGCTCTTACTCCCTGTGAGGTTGGGAACAGGGACTGCGGGGAGGATGAGCAACCTGGCCACAGCACCGTGGAGCAGGGGGCCATTCAAGTGGGGGGAGTTAAAAGAAATGTTGTAGTGGTAGGGGATAGTATCGTTAGAGGGATAGATAGAGTTCTTTGCAGCCGAGAGCGAGAGTCCCGAAGGCTGTGTTGCCTGCCCGGTGCCAGGGTTAAGGACATCTCCTCGGGACTGGAGAGAAACTTGGAGTGGGAGGGGGAGGATCCAGTTGTCGTGGTCCATGTTGGTACCAACGACATAAATAGGACAAGGAAGGAGGTTCTGCTGAGGGAGTTTGAGCAGCTAGGGGCCAAATTAAAAAGCAGAACCACAAGGGTAATAATCTCTGGATTATTACCTGAGCCACGAGCGAATTTGGCTAGGACAAATAAAATCAGAGAGTTAAATGCATGGCTCAAAGACTGGTGTGGGAGAAATGGGTTTTGCTTCCTGGGACACTGGCACCAGTACTGGGGCAGGAGGGAACTGTTCCATTGGGACGGGCTTCACTTGGCCAGTGCTGGGACGAGAGTCCTGGCGGATCATATAACTAGGGCTGTAGAGAGGGCTTTAAACTAACTAGTTGGGGGGAGGTTCCTAGAGAGCAAATAATAAAAATGACAACAGAGAAGGTCATAGATTTAGGTAGCAGTGGGGAAATTGAAAACCAGAGCGTGTCAGGAAGGGGCAGAAGGTATGGAGTAAAAGGTAAAGTAATAAAAAGGGCAAAAGCAGGAACTAAGTGTCACAAAACATCTTTGAAAGTTCTCTATCTGAATGCACGTAGCATTCGTAACAAAATAGATGAGTTAATGGCACAAATAACTACATATGGGTATGATCTTGTGGCCATTACAGAAACATGGCTGCAGGGTGACAATGCCTGGGAATTAAACATACCAGGTTATTTAACGATCAGGAAGGACAGGCAGGAAGGAAGGGGAGGTGGGGTGGCTATGTTAATAAAGGAAGGAATCACTGTAATACAGAGAAATGATATTGGGTCAAAAGATCAGGATAATGAAACAGTTTGGGTGGAGGTAAGGAATAATAAGGGGGAAAAAACACTAGTGGGCGTAGTCTATAGGCCTCCGAACAGTGGCAACTCTGTTGGACGGAGTATCAATCAGGAAATAGTTGAGGCTTGTAATAAGGGAACATCTATAATTATGGGGGATTTTAACTATCATATTAATTGGACAAATCAAATTGGGAAGGGCTGCCTTGAGGATGAGTTCATTGAGTGTATTAGGGATGGGTTTCTTGAGCAGTATGTAACTGAACCAACCAGGGGGCAAGCAACCTTAGATCTGGTCCTGTGTAACAAGACAGGATTAATTAAAAATGTCCTAGTAAAGGATCCCCTTGGAATGAGTGACCATAACATGGTTGAATTCCATATTCAATTAGAGGGTGAGAAGGTTGGATCTCAAACAAGCGTGCTAAGCTTGAATAAAGGAGACTATGAAGGTATGAGAGCGGAATTGAGCAGAGTGGTTAGGGAAAATAGATTAAAGGGTAAGACGATACATGATCAGTGGTGTACATTTAAGGAGTTATTTTGCAACTTCCAAAAAATATATATTCCACTGAGAAGAAAAGCGTATAAAAGAAAAAACAGCCATCCGTGGCTAAGTAAAGAAATTAAGGATAGTATTCGACTAAAAACAAGGCATATAAGGTAGCCAAATCTAGTGGGAGGATAGAGGATTGGGAAAACTTTAAAAGACAACAAAAAATAACAAAAAGATTGATTAAGAAAGGGAAGATAGATTATGAAAGTAAATTAGCAAAAAATATAAAAACAGATAGTAAGAGTTTTTATAGTTATATAAAAAGAAAAAGGGTGGCTAAAGTAAATGTTGGTCCCTTAGAGGATGAGACCGGGAAATTAATGGTGGGAAATATGGAGAGGGCAAAAACACTGAATGAATATTTTGTATCAGTCTTTGCAGTAGAAGACACTAAGAATATCCCAACACTGGACAAACAGGGGGCTATAGGGGGGGAGGAGCTAAACACGATCAAAATCACTAAGGAAGTGGTACTCGGTAAAATAATGGGACTCAAGGTGGATAAATCACCAGGACCTGATGGCTTACATCCTAGGGTCTTGAGGGAAGTGGCGGTAGGGATTGTGGATGCATTGGTAATAATTTTCCAAAACTCCCTGGACTCGGCAAAGGTCCCGGCAGACTGGAAACTGCTAATGTAACGCCCTTATTTAAAAAGGGCAGTAGACAGAAGGCTGGAAACTATAGACCGGTTAGCCTAACATCTGTGGTATGTAAAATTTTGGAGTCCATTATTAAGGAGACAGTAACAGGACATTTGGATAATCATAATTTAATAGGACAAAGTCAGCATGGTTTTATGAAGGGGAAGTCATGTTTGACAAATTTGCTGGAGTTCTTTGAGGAAGTAACATATAGGGTGGATAAAGGGGAACCAGTGGACGTAGTGTATTTAGACTTCCAAAAGGCATTTGACAAGGTGCCACACAAAAGATTATTGCTTAAGATAAAAAATCACAGGATTGGGGGTAATATTCTGGCATGGATAGAGGATTGGCTATCTAACAGAAGGCAGGGAGTTGGGATAAATGGTTCATTCTCAGACTGGCAATCAGTAACTAGAGGTGTTCCGCAGGGGTCAGTGCTGGGTCCCCAACTCTTTACAATCTATATTAACGATTTGGAGGAGAGGACCGAGTGTAACATATCAAAGTTTGCAGATGATACTAAGATGGGAGGGAAAGTAGTGAGTGAGGAGGACATAAAAAACCTGCAAGGGGACATAGACAGGCTAAGTAAATGGGCAGAGATTTGGCAGATGGAATACAATACTGGAAAGTGTGAGGTTATGCACTTTGGCAGGAAAAATCGTAGAGCAAGTTATTATCTTAATGGCAAGAAACTGGAAAGTACTGAAGTACAAAGGGATCTGGGGGTCCTGGTGCACGAAACTCAAAAGGTTAGTATGCAGGTGCAGCAAGTGATTAAGAAGGCCAATGGAATGTTGGCTTTCATTGCTAGGGGGATAGAATATAAAAATAGGGAGGTATTGCTTCAGTTGTACAAGGTATTGGTGAGACCGCACCTGGAATACTGCATACAGTTTTGGTGTCCATACTTAAGAAAGGACATACTTGCTCGCGAGTCAGTACAAAGAAGGTTCACTCGGTTAATCCCGGGGATGAGGGGATGGACATATGAGGAGAGGTTGAGTAGATTGGGACTCTACTCATTGGAGTTCAGGAGAATGAGAGGTGATCTTATTGAAACATATAAGATTGTGAAGGGGTTGGATCGGGTGGATGCGGGGAGGATGTTCCCTATGATGGGTGAAACTAGAACTAGGGGGCATAGTCTTAGAATAAGGGGCTGCTCTTTCAAAACTGAGATGAGGAGGAACTACTTCACTCAGAGGGTGGTAGGTCCATGGAATATGCTGCCCCAAAAAGCTGTAGAAGCTACATCATTACATAAATTTATAACAGAAATAGACAGTTTCCTGGAAGTAAAGGGAATTAAGGGTTATGGGGAGCGGGCAGGAATTTGGACATGAGTCTAGGTTCGGATCGGTCATGGCCCTGTGGGTAGCGGAGCAGGCCCAGGGGCCATATAGCCTGATCCTGCTCCTATTTCGTGTGTCTAATTCTGTTAGATTCAGGAGATGGTTCTGTGATAGTGGATTGGCGGTTAGGATCAGATCAGCCATGATCTTATTGAATGGCGGAGCAGGCTCGAGGGGCCGATTGGCCTACTCCTGCTCCTATTTCTTATGTTCTTATGTTCTTATGAGAGGATAGTATGGTCGGCCTCCACGGATCCATTGCCGGGTCAGCGCCTCAGCAATCATAGTAATCTGCTGGAGTAAAGACTGCGGGACTGCAATGAAACCCTGCAAGCCCCTTTCAACACTGGTAAACCAGGCCATGATGGCAGCAGTCTGTGCTTGCACGGCTTCAGTCTGAGCTTCTATTGCAGCACACAGATGTTGGGTGGCTTCTACTTGTGCTGCAATGGAAGCTGAAGCTTTGGCCATCAGACGCGGCATAATGGTTGGGCCCACAAGTGCGTTAATGGATTTGCCCACCTCTTCCATGCTGGAAAGAATCGGCATCAAGCTCAGCCCAAAGCCCTGTGCAAGGCTGGAGCCAGACTCCTCCATGCTCCTTGACATTGCATCAGGCTTTCTGGCAGGCCTGCCAATGTATAAAGCATTTCATTATGCATAACCATCAACGTTCTTCTGTAGGCCGCTCCATCAAAGTCTTCACCTGAGTCCTGTGCAGCAGAACTCGTTTGTGACCTTGCCCTCCGGGTAGCTGGCACCTGAGTTACCCTTTCCCCCTGCCCTGGCTGCAGGCCACTTGTTCCCGGTGTCTCACCACGTGCAGATCCCGCGTCTAAGCTATCCTCTAAAGTACGTGGAGTGTCCGTATCTGAGCTGGTGGCTGGGAGTATGATATCGAGTGACGGTGTTTCCTCTTGTTCTTCTTCTTCACTCTCCTCTCGGTCTTTTTGTTCAGCCTGGGTGTCTTAAATAAGAAAGGCACAAGGGTAGGGTTGTGGTGTGGTGAGGGGAGGGGTGGGGAAGCAAGAGGTGCATGCTTGCACTATGTGCAGATTGGAACTCAGAAGAGATTGTGGGATGAGGGGGAAGTGGGATGTGAGAAAGAGGATTAGGTATGAGCATACCGTCATCTTCAATGCTTTCAGCGCCGCCACTGGCCATGGCCTCAGTCACAGCCACTTCAATTATGATGAGCACCGTCTCAGGCGGGGTCAGGATATGGAGGTGCGCCTGTCCCACTCCAGTTAGCTGCAGTTGCCTACAATTGTGCACCACCTTGCCCTGCAAGAGAGAGGGAAGTGTGTCAGTGAGTGTGGTTCACTGTGTTTGGCTGATGTGGCTGTCATGGTTGAACAGCTGGCAGTGTATGCAAGCTGTGAGATGGGGATGTGAGGTTTGCAGCAGTGGTCAGTGCGTGAGGGTGAGATGGAGCGCATGAATGTGAGGTACGAGTCGTGATTGATGGAGATTGTTGGTAGGTGAGTAATGGGGGTGTGATGAATTGAGAAGTGTGTGAGGCTAGTGGTGTAGTTTGTGGGATATGGCATTTGAAGATGAATTCACTGACTTTGACCACTCGTGTGAGGTCATTAAACTTCATTTTGCACTGAGTCCAGGTCCTCGTGCCTATATTGCAGTCTTGTCTGTTGCCTAGAGGGTCTCCTGGCCCCCTGTGGAAAGAGGACCTCTCTCCTGCACCAAAGCCTCCAGTACTGCATCTGAGAACCTTGGAGCCTTTTCTCTGGCCTGTTGAGCCATTACTCAGTCTTCTTCTTTATAACATGTGCCTCCAGTACCAGTACCCCTATAACAGGTGCAAACTGCCTTTAAGAAGTGGAGGTTAGCTTCAATTAGAGCTAGCCTCGCATGAACTTGGGCCCCCTGCTGAGCATTCACCCACATGTAAAGTAGAAGGCAGCATGAATTTTACCTGCTGCCTGCAGCCCTCCGAACGGGCACGGGTTGCTATCACATCACGATTCCCGCGCCCTTTTCAGGCCATGGGTTTTAAGGGACGGAACATACTGGTAGATAGGTCAAGTTCAAATCATATAATTCATTAGTATTTTATTGCTATTAACATTTTGAACATAGTCTCCAAGCTTTGTAAGATACAGCTTATGGTTTTTGATTTAACAAAGGTATGAAAAAGTTGCAATCCTCCTCCTTTACCTTATCATAAAGGTCATAAAAAATGAGATGACTACAGCCAGCTTATGTTGAAGTTATCAATGGCATAACAATTCATAGAATCATAGAAATGTCATCATATATGGAAGAATTTAGCCGAAAGTGCCTCCGCCTGTGCTGGCTGGATATCAGAGCTGTCCATTCTAAACTCTTTCCCTGCTTTTTTCCTATACCCTTTCATATGTTCCTTCGTCCAAGTGTTAATCTAATTGCCTCTTAAATGTTCTGACTACCTCAGTTTCAATAGCCACTTGTGGTAATGCATTTCATATCTTGGTAGCCTTCCTGTGAAAAAAATCTTCCAACCTCTTCCTCTAAGAGTCTAGCAATAATCTAACTTATCAATTCAACAACTGTAGTGTCTGGGTATCAATAATACTCGGACTGCAGGAGAACAATAAAACAGGTATTTACTGAACAGAGGGGAAATCAAGACTGAAATACAGAAGCCTGCTATGGCTTTATATACAGGGATGGTCACTGTCGGTACTGCAGTATAGAATCAGTTCTTCTCTTAAAGGTACATACACAACAATTCCTCCCCTTTTAGATAAACAGTACATAACATTCATTTAACAACTAAATAATAACTAATTACAATTACAATTTTCTCTGTACTATATACATCAACTAAAATAATCATTTATAAGTTCAGTCTTTGAGGAGGCTTCCTGATCCTGACTGGATAGCGCCTTTCTCGAGTATCCTGTTCTTGCGGCGGAGTTGATTCTGGCTCATTGTCATTGGTTGGTTCGTCAGCTTCCAATACCACTGCTTCTGAGGTAGACGCAATCTGTACTTCGGGTTGATTACCAGGTGCACCTGCTCGTGGTATGGGTTTGGCTTGTTCCTGTGACTCTAGAATCTGGTCAGCATGGCGTCTCACGATGCTCTCTCCAATGTCCACTGTGTACATTAGTGGTCCCTGCTGTGTGCATATCGTTCCTGGCTGCCATTTTTCTGTTCGGTAGTCGCGGGCCAAGGCTGGTTGCCCTATCTTGAAGCTCCTGGTTGGCTTCTCATTTATGTGCTGGAATTGCTTATCCTCAACATCTCGTCTTATGTTTGGTTTGAGCAAATCCAGGCAACATCATAGCCTTCGGTTGAAGAACATTATGGCTGGAGCTTGGTTGGTGACTGCATGTGTCGCATTCCGGTAAGCAAACAAGAAATTATCCACCTTGTGTTGTAGTGGTATGTCGTCATTATACATTGCCTTTATTGCCTTTTTAAAGGTCTGAACAAACCTCTCAGCCAATCCATTTGTGGCTGGATGATATGGGGCAGATGTGTAATGTTTCACCCCATTATTCCTCAGAAACCTTCGGAAATCCTCAGACACAAACTGTGGCCCATTGTCGGAGCAAATCTGTTCTGGCAAGCCATTCCTGGCGAAGATGGTCCGTAGGACTGCAATAGTTTTCTCCGTGGTGGTGGAGGACATTTTGATGACCTCTGGCCATTTCGAATGGGCGTCCACAGCGATTAGGAACATTGAGTCCATAAATGGACCAGCAAAATCAATGTGTACCCATTGCCATGGAGATGAGGGCCACTCCCATGGATGTAGCGGGGCCTGTGGTGGAGCGTTTTGGACCTTCTGGCATCCTGTGTATCTCTTGGTCATATCCTCGGTTTCTTTATCGATGCCCGGCCACCACACAAACGCCCTGGCTAGGCTCTTCATTTTTACCCCTCCCAGATGACCCTCATGAAGCTCATTGAGCACTCTATCTCTCAACTTGTGTGGAATTACCACTCGGGATCCACACATCAAGGTTCCCCGGCACACTGACAGCTGTTCTCTCCTTGGCGAGAATGCTGGCAACAGTGAGTCGCCATGTGCTGGCCATCCCTTCACCGTCAAATCATAGACCCGAGAGAGTGTCGGGTCATTTCGGGTTTCCTTCTCTATACTTGAGTTTGTAACAGGTAGACATTCGACTATGGTCGCATGGAATATCTCAAAAGGGTCCACTGCAGGTGCTTCCTCTACCGTAGGCAACGGTAGGCACGGCAGCCCATCAGCGTTTCCATGCTGTTTCGTACCCTTGTACTCTATGTCGTACTGATGTGCCCCTAGAAAAAGTGACCATCTTTGCAGCCGTTGCGCCGTCATCACCAGAACGCCCTTCTTTGGGTTAAAAATGGAGACCAGGGGCTGATGATCAGTCAGTAGGGTGAATTTCTGCCCGTGTAGATAGTGATTGAACTTCTTCACCCCCCACACCAGGCTGAGGGCCTCCCTGTCAATCTGGGCGTAGTTACGCTCGGCTGAGGTTAACGAGCGCGACGCAAAGGCTATTGGCCTCTCTGAACCGTCAAGGAATTTGTGTGACAGCACCGCTCCGATGCCGTAGGGAGACGCATCACATGCTAACCGAATCGGTAGTGTTGGATTGTAGTGGGCCAATACTTCTTTTGAAGTGATTAGGCATTTACATTTCTGAAAGGCACGCTTACACTCATCACTCCATTTCCATGTTACTCCAGTTTGCAGCAGGGCGTTCAGTGGGTGCAGAATTGTAGATAAATTCGGCAAGAACTTATGGTAGTAGTTCACCAACCCGAGGAACGACCTCAGTTGCGACACATTTTCCGGTGCTGGAGCCTTGACTACAGCCTCAATCTTGTCCGGCGACTTATGCAACCCTTCCTCATCAATCATGTGGCCACAATACGAGATTTGTCTCCTGAAGAACTCGCATTTGGGGCGGTTGGCTCGTAGCCCATATTCCTGTAATCTCGTGAGCACCTGCTCCAGGTTGGCAAGGTGTTCACTGTCATTTTCGCCCGTAACCAGGATGTCGTCCAAATAACACTGGGTCCCCGGGATCCCTTGCAGGACTTGTTCCATCGCCCTCTGCCAAATAGCCGGGGCTGATGCTACCCCGAATACCAGTCGATTGTACTGGTAAAGGCCTTTGTGAGTGTTTATCATGAGGTATTTCCTAGATGCTTCTTCCACCTCCATTTGTAGATACGCTTGGGCCAGATCAATCTTTGTAAAGCGTTTCCCTCCAGATAGTGAGGCGAAAATATCTTCTATCCGTGGAAGTGGATATTGTACTGTGTGCAGGACTGGGTTCACAGTTACCTTGAAGTCCCCACAGATGCGAACCTTCTTCGGTTCCCCAGGCGTGCTGCTCAATGATTTCTTCATTACAGGAATGATGGGTGTGGCCCACTCGCTCCAGTCCACCTTGGACAGCACACCCGAACGCTCCAGACTCTCCAGCTCTGCTTCAACGGCTGGGCGGATTGCGTAAGGTACCGGTCTAGCCTTAAAAAATTTTGGGTTTGCGTTATCTTCGATTTTTATCGTTGCCGTTACTCCTTTTAGAGTCCCAAGTCCTTGTTGGAACACCTCTTTCGCGTCAGTTAGAATTTTTGACAGTCGTCCAGGTGTGACGTCATCATCCTTTTTATCAGTCACAGTTAGCGCCTGAATGGAATGCCAATCCAATTGTATTTTTCGGATCCATTCACATCCCAATAATGGTGGTCCTCCATCTGGTAGTATATATAGATACAGTTTCTGTGTTTCCTTGCCGTTGTATTCAACTGGCAGCCTTATTTTTCCTCTGGGGTAGACTTTTTGCCCCGTGTATGTCTTCAATACAATGGACGTGTCCTTCAAGGGTATGTGTGAGAATAGCCGCTCATAGTATCGTCGATTCATGACAGTTAGGGCTGATCCTGTGTCCAATTCCATCTTTACTGGGGACCCTGCTATCATGAGGGTGACCCAAATGGTTCGGTGATCCTCCTTTGCAATCACGTTGTGTAACTTTAAACAACTTAGTCTCCTGCTCCCGGAGTCCTTATCACTCTCCTGATCTTCCGAACTACTGTCTGTCAATTTCTTTACTTTCTTGTACTTTTCCTTAGTAGTTCTTGTAGTGTTGGTTTTCTTTCCCGACCTGCAGACTCTTGCTATGTGTCCCATTTTCCCACATTGCCTGCATACTTTGTCCTTAAACCAGCAGTCCTTCTGATCATGGGTTGTTCTGCTGCAGCGATAGCACTTTTCTGCTCCATACGCCATTTCGTTAGCGCTGTATTCCTGTGGTTTCTGTTGTATTTCCGCAGCTCCCCGTGCTGCTGCTTCGTAGGATACTGCCATGCTGAAAGCCTGTTCTAGCGTCAGGTCCTTTTCCGAAAGTAGTCGTTTCTGGGTTCCTTCACTCTGGAGCCCACAGACAAACTTATCCCGTAAGGTGTCTGCCAGTCCTGCTCCGAACTGGCAGTGCTTCGATGACTTGCGTAGTTCCGTAAGATAGTCAGCATTGCTCTCATCTTTGTGCTGGTTTCTTTTATGGAACTTGAATCTTTCTGCTATCAGCAGCGGTGTAGGGTTTAGGTGTTCCTGTAAGATATTAACAATCTCTTCAAAACTTTTCTCCATTGGTTTAGCTGGGGTAATTAAGTTCCGCAATAGGCCGTACGTTCTCGCGCCCATCAAATTTAATAATACCGACGCCTTCTTTCCATCGTCCACCTCATTTACCTCGCAGTACACTTCAATTCTTTCCACATACGTGGTCCAGTCTTCTACCTCGTTGTCGAAAGCAGTGATACTGCCACTCTTCGGCATCTTGAGTGATTTAAAATGGCGCCTCCCGCGCTTTTTCTTCTTCCCCAATGGAATAAAATGGCGCCTCCCGCGCTTTTCCTTCTTCCCCAATGGAATAAAATGGCGCCTCCCGCGCTTTTCCTTCTTCCCCTTGCTGCCACGCTGCTCCTAGCTTTCTGCAGGGTAATGGCGGTGACCCGCAGCTTCGGCGCGTCTCACTTTTCGTTCCCCGCGTTTTATTTTCGCTACGCTGCCCGGTTCTTGAGCACCGACCGCGCCCTGTGCGCTCCACCCTCTCTCGCTCTCTTCCTCCCGACAACGCTGCACGGCCCCTTTGCAGAGCCGCTCGATCGAGCCCAAGCCCGCCGCAGTCCGGAAGGGTCAGCGCACTACCTGCTATCAGCACGACTTGCTGGAACACCTCGACTGGGGTGCCAGGCCCAGCTCTCCACAGCCTCCCCTGCAACTCTCCGATGGATCCCTGGGCGGTTGCCCGCGGTCGACGCCCGCCGTTCTGACTTCGACCTCCAAGAAGCTTCTCTTCAGGGAAAAGATCCCCGTGAGGTGATGCAGTACTGCAGGTGAGTTCGAACCTGCCCGTCGCCAGTGTAGTGTCTGGGTATCAATAATACTCGGACTGCAGGAGAACAATAAAACAGGTATTTACTGAGCAGAGGGGAACTCAAGACTGAAATACAGAAGCCTGCTATGGCTTTATATACAGGGGTGGTCACTGCCGGTACTGCAGTTTAGAATCAGTTCTTCTGTTAAAGGTACATACACAACAACAACCAATAGGATTACTCTTTCATTAATTATCCTCTCAAACCCTTAAAAATTTTTGAACATTCCTTAATCTATTCTGTTCCACTGAACAGAGGCCTAGTTTTTCAAGTCACGTGCCATAACCATATTCTTATGTTCATTAATAAATAGACATTCTTATTTTGAACACAGCTAGCTTTTGCTAGACACTTTATTGAGCACATGTGGACTAGGTACAGTATCTGTGGAGGCATCCATCTTGACTGCTGCCTTGTGGGTAGCCTAGTGCCTCATGGGTAATGTAGTCTTAATATACATACAGCTGGGTAGTGTAGTCTTATATACATACAGCTATATACAGCTCTACACAGCTCTACGGCTCCACCTAGTGTCCACTATAGAATGACATGTTATTGATCATTACATCCCCCTTTCTTTGAGGTTTAACAAAATCAATATCAATCAACTTTCAAGAAAACAATAAAGATAATATCAGTAACACTTTTGTTAGTGCTCTATAAATATAAACATTTTCAAAACAGTCAACACATTTTCAAAGCTTTACATTGTACTCAAAGATTAAGTCTATCAGGCTTTTTTACATCATGTGTGGATCTTCTCAACACGGGTAAGTCTGATGTGTCTTCATGAGATTGTTCTGGCGGTGAATGACAAGATGCAGTTGCGGCATTGTCATCAATCTGGTCTTAAATAGTCTCTTGTGTTTTTAGGAGGGAACGGCGGTTCCTCCTGAGAATCTGTCCTTCCTCAGTTCTAACAGTGTATGACCTTGGTCCTACTTCCTCAAGAACTGTAGCTTTCCTGTTCCATGCATCTGGATCCTCAATCCAGACAACATCATCCCTTGTCAATGGTTTTAGAGTTTTGGATGACTTGTCATAGTATGATTTCTGTTTCAGCTTTAACAGTTGAAGTCTCTGTCTCAGTTCCTCACTTTGCTGTTCTTTTGCACAGCAGGGTAGCGTGGTGCGCAACTTGTGACCCATTAGTAGTTCAGCAGGTGAAGAACCACAGTCTAAAGGTGAGGCTCGGTAGCTCAGCAGGGCGAGATAAGGATCAGACTTGCTTTCTGTCGCTTTCTTCAGTAGCTGCTTGAGAACTTGAACACCTTTCTCTGCCTTACCATTTGACTGAGCATACAAAGGACTGGATGTGGTGTGCTGAAAGTCATAATGTGCTGCAAACTGTTGCCACTCATTACAGTTGAAGCACGGACCATTGTCGCTAACGGCAATCCTGGGAATTCCATGTCTGGCGAAGATGGATTTCACATGCATTATGACACTGCTTGCTGTGGTGCTTGAGAGCAGCGCCATCTCAGGATAGTTAGAATAGTAGTCAATCACTATTAGATAGTCTTTACCATTTCAATGAAAAAGGTCCATACCAACCTTTTGCCATGGTGCTGTTGGTATGTCAGCTACTATCATTGGTTCCTTTGCTTGTTTGTTTTGGTGTTTCTGACATGTCTCACATATGCCTACCAAGTTCTCAATGTCCTTATTTATGCCAGGCCAATAAACAGTGTCTCTTGCCCTCCTTTTGCATTTTTCAATTCCGAGGTGTCCCTCATGAATCCTTTTGAGCATGTCTTGACGTAGAGCCTGTGGAATGACTATTCTGTTCTGTTTTAGTAATAGTCCACTTGCGACACTCAATTCTGACCTGATGTGAAAATATTTTGGACAGGAACCTTTTGGCCAACCATGATGAATGTTCTCTATTACTGTTTGTAATACTGTATCTTTTACTGTTTCTTCTGCTGTTTGCTTTGATTTTGTGTCTGACACGGGCAGCGCAGCAGTGACCATACTCACATGAACATCCACGTCTTCTTCAGTAGAGCTCACATGACTCATTGTGGGTGCTCAGGATAGTGCATCTGCTAACACTATGTATTTGCCTGGTGTGTAGATCAGTTCAAAGTCATATCTTTGCAGCTTCATCATGAGTCGTTGAATCCTTGGAGACATCTCATTCAGGTTTTTTTTTATGATGGCAACCAGAGGGCTGTGGTCTGTCTCAACTGTGAAGGTGGGAAGTCCATATATGTAGCCATGAAACTTTTCTAGTCCAACTACCAAGCCTAGACATTCCTTTTCAATCTGGGCGTATCGACACTCAGTATCAGTCATAGACCTGGAGGCATAGGCAACAGGCTTCCAATCTTCACCCTCTGCTTGTAGCAAGACCGCACCTAGGCCATCTTTTGATGCATCCGTTGACACTTTGATTCTTTTTGTTGGGTCAAAGAAGATGAGTACAGGTGTGGTTGTCAGCACTGTTTTGAGGTTTATCCACTCTTGTTCATGTCTTTCTGTCCATGCAAACTCATTTGTTTTATGTAGCAGGTCTCGCAGACAGGCTGTCTTGGCTGACAAGTTAGGAATGAACTTTCCAATGAAGTTTATCATCCCCATGATGCGTAGTACTCCTTTTTTGTCAGTGGGTCGGGGCATTTTGAGTATGGCGTTTACTTTTTCCTGGTACCATCTTATGTTCATTAATAAATAGACATTCTTATTATGAACACAGCTAGCTTTTGCTAGACACTTTATTGAGCACATGTGGACTAGGTACAGTATCTGTGGAGGCATCCATCTTGACTGCTGCCTTGTGGGTAGCCTAGTGCCTCATGGGTAATGTAGTCTTAATATACATACAGCTGGGTAGTGTAGTCTTATATACATACAGCTATATACAGCTCTACACAGCTCTACGGCTCCACCTAGTGTCCACTATAGAATGACATGTTATTGATCATTACACATATCTTCCCATTCTTGGTACTATCCTAATGAATCTACGTTGGCCCAGAAATTCGTGTCAGGGGCTTCCCGTGGGTGCAAGCCCCCGACCTACACTTACCAAGCGCGCTGACAGTTGAAGCCTGGGCCTGCGTGGATTTCCTGTCTGTGGCCCGGTTCAGCTCCCGGCGCGCTGTGCTTGCGTGACCCAGCGGCGTACTTAGTGCGATGCGTCGGCTGGGATCACGTGAGCACTGGGCAACCAATCGGAGGATGCAAAAGTTCATTCATGAGTTTGACAGTAAGAACTGTCAAACTCATGAAAACTCCGGGCGCCCAAAACAGTACTTAAACTTGAAATAAAATTTAAAAAAACATCACACTATGTAAATGAACTATAAATAACTTTAAATAACTGTTTTAAACAATAAATTAAATTTTTGAAAAAATATTTTTTTTTTAAATCGGGGCTAAAAATATACTTACCTTATGTAAAGTCTTTAAAAATAATAAACCTGTGGAAAAAAAATTCTAATTCTAATTATTAGACCACTTACCTTTTAAAATTAAGTCCTTACGTCTGCTTTTTTCAAGTGTAAAAAGTGGAGGCCTTCACGCACGGCCAAACCTGGAAAAAAAATGGAAGTTCAACGCGCACGCGCACACTCCTGCGCGCACACGTTCAACCTCTGAACCCCTTGGTTCAGAGGATCGGAAATGCCGGTTTCCCGCGCATGCATATTGCATGCAAGATTCCGGCACTTCCATCGGGTCCACGCGTGAGTACTCTGTCTGTACTCACGCGTTGGGACCCGAATTTCTGGGCCGCTGTATCTTTTCCACGGAACCAATATGTATATAGTATTAAAAAATCTTGCATAGAACACATATTTCCTGTCTGCAGACCTTATTTTCTGTTGCCATGGGTAATTTACTAGTCATTTCTATAATGGGTACTGTAATCCCAACTTTGGCCAAGCAATAGTTTGTACAGATTTATCATGTCTTTACTTTTGTATCCAATGTCTCTATGTAAACAACGCGGCATCCCTTTTGCCCTTTTTATGGCTTCGTCCATCTGCAATCTTGCTTTCAAAATTTGTGCATCACTACCCACAGTTTCCTCAGTTCTACGACTCTATTGGGTATTTTACCATTTGGGGTCTATTTCTATTCTTCATCCCCCAAATATACTATTTACATTTATACTGTTCAATTGCATTTTCCAAAGATCTGATCACTCCCCCAACTTGTCTATGTTATTCTGCATTCTTCCTCAGAGTTTGCCATTTCCCCTAATTTGGCATCATCAGCAAATTTAGTGATATTCTCTTTATGCCTATGTTCAAGTGATTTGTGTACATGATGAACAAGATAGGTGCCAAAGCAGAACTCTGAGGCATCCCACTAGGTATATCTTGCCATTGACACATCTGCTTACACCCCCATATTCATTCTGACACTTTGGGCAGGATTTTCATTGGGCTGCGGAGGCGGGATTGGAGGCATGCGGGTGGTTAAAATTGCAAAAACTGCCGGGCGGGCCCGACCCCGACTCCATCCCGCTTCCACTCAATTTTCAAAAATTCGTGTTTAATGGTCCTGACTCCGTCCCGCCTCCAACAGGCGGGATAGGCCATTAAGGCCCTTAACAAGCTCTAAATTGCCTCTATAATGCCATTTTGAATGGCCATTGCGATTTTAACCCTTCTCCCACGTGAAACACGCCTGGTGGGAAACACGACGGTGAAACCTGGCGGGAGCACAATTGGATTGCTGACTATCCGCTGCAGGTCAACCATTAAAGAGGAGATTTGATCAGCCATCATTTGCAGGTGGCAGGACTTTGTAGTCTCAGGTCTGGGGGAACTTTTACAAGGCATAACCACAGCTGTGGAAGTTTGGAGCCTGACACCCATCTCCAGTGTAACCTCCTGGGAAACCCCTCTCGCCACCTTCACTGAGCACTTCCTCAACTGAGGCATCTGCCAGAAGCATGGGAGCCATTTATTTCCTTCCCTTCTGGATATTAGATGAGGCCGACCAACAGCAGCAACAACATCAGCAGCCCCAAAAGCAGCAGCAACAACAGCAGCAGCCCCAACAGCAGCAGCCCCAACAGCAGCAGCAACAACAGGAGCGCCAGGCTGCTGCTCACCCACCTGAAGATGCACAGGCCAGAAGGGGCCAGCGCTTGGAAGCCCGTCGGCGCAGGAGACACCCCGCAAACAGGGTCTACTGACACAGAGTCAGCTATCTCAGCATGTCTGAGCAGCAGTGCCAAAGGCGGTTCCGACTTTCGCAAGAGGTAGTGGGTGACATCTGCACAATGCTGCAACAAGACCTGCAGGCCAGAGGACCAGGTGGACAACCCTTACCAGTGGCCATCAAAGTCACCACCGCACTCAACTTTTTTGCCTCAGGCTCATTCCAGGGATCAGCAGCAGACATCAGCAGCATCTCCCAGGCGGCCACACACACTTGCATCACGCAGGTAAGCGATGCCCTCTTTGCCCTCGCGCACAATCACATCCATTTCACCAAGGATCGAGCAAGTGTCACGGCGCATGCGGTTGGATTAGCTCATCCTGCAGGCTTTCCAAGGGTGCAGGGCATCGTTGACTGCACACATGTGGCCCTTAAGGCACCCCATCGCAATCCAGGTATTTTTGTCAATCACAAGGGCTTCCATTCCCTTAACGTTCAGCTGGTGTGTGACCACAAGAAGGAAATTTTGCATGTTTGTGCCAAGTATCCTGGCAGTTGCCATGACTCCTTCATACTGCGCCAGTCTAGTGTGCCTCCGCTATTCAGTCTGCCAGACCAACTTAACGGATGGCTACTTGGAGACAAGGGCTATCCCCTGAGGACGTGGCTAATGACGCCGTTGAGGAGACCATCAAACAAAGCTGAGGAGAGCTACAACTCCAGCCACATGTCCACCAGAGCCATAATCGAGCAAACCATCGGTTTGATGAAGATGCGCTTCAGATGCCTGGATAGATCTGGTGGAGCCCTGCAGTACTCAGCAGCCAGGGTCCCCAGAATCGTCGTGGTTTGCTGTGCACTTCACAACATGGCACAGCATCGTGGCTTGCAGATTCCTGAGGACCAAGTGGCTCCTTTCATATCTTACTCAGATGAGGAGGAGGAGGAGGAGAGAGAAAACAAACGTCCTGCAGAGGCCCATCAACCAGCAGCAGCAGTACACGAGAACATAGCTGCCCGAGATGCAAGGAACGCACTCATCTTGGCCAGATTTGTTTAGCCTAGCCACTCAAGCACTTTTGCCTCGCATCTTCTTACCTGAGCATCGACAATGGCCACGAACCAGCTGATTCCTAGCAATTTGACCACCATACTGACAATTGCAAGTAATCCTAAGCCATCAATGTGGAAGTCCCATTTGCAAAATGACACACGCCACAACTACAGCAGTAGCCATCAGATTTTTTATCTACATGATTTATATGATGGTTTTTACACATAAAACACCAAATTTCACCCAAGTGACTACCCTTGTGACTATTTGTGCAATATCTTTCTCTTACGCATGCTCCTATGTGGTGCTTCCCCTGTGGTTTCAGCAGATGTGGAGGCCCCTTGCTCACTTTCTTGCTGCTCCTGTTTCAACACCATTGGTGGGCGTCCTCTGGGGTGGCGAACCTGTGAGGGCTCGTCAGCAGGCTGCTGCTCCTGCGGCTGTGCAGGGGTTGAGTCGCCTATCTCACTTGGGTGCGTACTCCGGTGGGGCTCTGACCAAGGGCTCTGCAGTGGCATGGAAATGTGAGCGCTTGGAGAGGAGCCCCCACTTCCTTGATGTCTGCCACCAACTTCCCTCTCATGGGTCAGGTCCCCCTCAGCGCTTGCAAGTGGCTTGAGAGCACCTTGCTGCACATCAGGGGGGCCATGGAGACCCGTATCTGTGCTGGCAGTCCGACTCAGAGGGACTGCCATGAAGGTCTGGTTTCTCTGATCAATAGCTGACCATTGCTCCTCCAGAGATGTCAGTCTATTCTGACCACTCACTATGTTTTCAACACTCTGGCGACTTAGCTCCTCCATGGCCGTAGCCATCCTCTCCTCTACTGTAGCCATCCTTTCCACGGAGGTTGCCATCCTTTCTGTGGTAATGCGTTGATGCGCCAATGCCTCCACAAAGGCTCTGCTCATGGTCACTATGGTCTCCTCCATTCGCTCCACGCTCGCAGCGACCCTGGAGACAAAACCTGCCAGAGACTCCTGCATCTTTTTCTGGAGTGCCATCACCGCTGATACTGTGGATGGACCCAGAGGCAGAGGGTCGACATGCAGCTGAGCCGAGCTGGCAGAGTCCTGCGCCCTCCGACTAGGACTCTCCACTACTGTCCCTGTCTCCACAATCTGCTGATGCTCACTTGTGAGCTGTGATACACCAGGTGACAACACTACTCTATGTCCCGAAGGTCCCACCGAGGTGTGAGTGTCTGCGCTGGTGCTGGGTGCGCTGAATTCTGCTGACGCTGCACCCTCAGAGGTTACAGCTTCCTCTGAGGAGTCTGGAGGCTCAGCCTGTTCCTCCTAGCTAGTGGGGACGAATGCTTGCGATGGTCCTGTGGGGGAGTAAAGGAAAGAGTCAGAGATGTGACGCCAAGGTTACATGCGCATTGCATATTGCAGATGATCATTAGTCCATCTGTTACAGCTTCCGAAACATTATCAGCGACTCATGCAATGTCAATGAGATGGAAAACTATTCTGTCACCAGCTTGGTGTGATGCACCCATCTGTCCATCCCACACATGCGCGTCGACCTCCAGTCCTACGATCTCCAGGACCGCCTCCTCCCAGGGGGTGAGGTGGGCTACTGATGGTGGCCCTCCTCCTGTCCTCGCTCGTTCTCTTTTATTGTGAGCTCTCTTTTCCTGCAATGAGGGAGACAAGTGGAGGTTGAGTGAGAATGAAGGAGTGAGTGTAGAGAATCCATAGCATAGATGCTTAGAAGGAGACAAAGATGGAGTGAGGTGGCAAGACCAAGGGCCCTCCCTGTGTGCTGTCAGTTGTTTTCATAGCATCAGAGTGATAGGGAGTGTGAGGGCTGCATAGTCGAATAGTTAGGTGAATGTGACCATAGAGAAGGAATGGGTAAACATAGAAACATAGAAGATAGGAGCAGGAGTAGGCCATTCGGCCCCTCGAGCCTGCTCCGCCATTCAATGCGATCATGGCTGATCGTGCAAATTCAGTACCCGGTCCCTGCTTTCTCCCCATACCTCTTGATCCCTTTAGCCTTAAGAAATATATCCAACTCCTTCTTGAATATATTTAATGAACTTGCCTCCACCGCCTTCTGTGGTAGAGAGTTCCACAGGTTCACCACTCTCTGGGGGAAGAAATTCCTCCTCATTTCTGTCCTAAATGGCCTACCTTTTATCCTTAGACTGTGTCGCCTGGTTCTGGACTCCCCGACCATCGGGAACATCCTTCCTGCATCTAGTCTGTCCAGTCCTGTCAGAATTTTATAAGTTTCAATGAGATCACCTCTCATTCTTCTAAACTCCAGTGAGTACAGCCCAATCGACCCAATCTCTCCTCATACGTCATTCCTGCCATCCCAGGTATCAGCCTGGTGAATCTTCGCTGAACTCCTTCCATGGTAAGAACATCCTTCCTCAGATAAGGCGACCAAAACTGCACACAATACTCAAGATGTGGTCTCACCAAGGCCCTGCACAACTGCAGCAAGACATCCTTGTTCCTGCACTCAAACCCTCTCGCTACGAAGGCCAACATACCATTTGCCTTCTTAACCGCCTGCTGCACCTGCATGCTTACCTTCAGAGACTGGTGCACAAGGACACCCAGGTCTCGTTGCACTTCCCCTTCTCCCAATCTATTGCCATTTAGATAATAATCTGCCTTCCTGTTTTTGTCACCAAAGTGGACAACCTCACATTTATCCACGTTATATTGCATCTGCCATGTTTCTGCCCAATCACCCAACATGTCCAAATCATCCTGGAGTTTCTCGACATCCTCCTCACAGCACACACGCCCACCCAGCTTTGTGTCATCTGCAAATTTGGAGATATTACATCTAGTTCCCTTGTCTAGATCATTAATATATATTGTGAATAGCTGGGGTCCAAGGACCGATCCCTGCAGTACCCCACTAGTCACTGCCTGCCACTCGGAAAAGGACCCGTTTATTCCAACTCTTTGCTTTCTGTCTGCCAACCAGTTCTCTATCCAAGTCAATACCCTGCCCCCAATCCCATACACGCTAATCTCTTATGCGGGACCTTATCGAAGGCCTTCTGAAAGTCCAGATACACCACATGCACTGGTTCTCCCTTATCTATTTTACCAGTTACATCCTCAAAAAATTCCAGTAGACTAGTCAAGCACGATTTACCTTTTGTGAATCCATGTTGACTTTGTCCGATCCTGTCAGTTTTCCAAGTGCTCTGCTATTACATCTTTTATAATGGACTGTAGCATTTTCCCCACTACCGTTTTCTCTCTACCACCCTTTTTGAATAGTGGGGTAACATTAGCTACCCTCCAATCCATGGGTACTGTTCCAGATTCCATCGAATGTTGGAAGATGATCAGCAATGCATCTACTATTTCTGGGGCCACTTCCTTAAGTACCCTAGGATGTAGATTATCAGGCCCTGGGGATTTATCGGCCTTCAATCCCATCAATTTCCCTAACACCATTTTCCTACAAATACTGATTTCTTTCAGTTCCTCCCTTTCATCAGACCTTATGTTCCCCAGCATCTCTGGGAAGGTAGTTGTGTCCTCCTTTGTGAAGACAGAACCAAAATATGTATTTAGTTGGTCTGCCATTTCTTTGTTCCCCATTATAAATTCCCCTGATTCTGACTGCAAGGGACCTACGCTTGACTTCACCAATCTTTTTCTCTTCACATATATATAAAAGCTTTTACAGTCAGTTTTTATGTTTCCTGCAAGCTTACTCTCATATTCTATTTTCCCCTTATTAATTAATCCCTTTGTCCTCCTTTGTTGAATCCTAAATTGCTCCCAATCTTCAGGATTATTGCTTTTTCTGGCCAATTTATATGTACTCTCCTTGGATCTTATGCTATCCCTAATTTCCCTTGTTAGCCACGGTTGAGTCACCTTTTATGTTTTATTTTTATGCCAAACTGGGATGAACATTTTCTGTAGTTCATCCATTCGGCCTTTGAATGTTTGCCATTGCCTATCCACCGTCAACCCTTTGAGTGACATTCCCCAATCAATCCTACCCAACTCACGCCTCAGACCATCGTAGTTTCCTTTATTTAAATTTAGGACCCAAGTCTGAGTCAACTACTTCATTCTCCATCTTAATGAAGAATTCGATCATATTATGATCGCTCCAACCCAAGGGGTCTCGTACAACAAGATTGCTAATTAATCCTTTCTCGTTACATAATACCCAGTCTAAGATGGCCTGATCTCTGGTTGGTTCCTCGACATATTGGTCCAGGAAACCATCCCGTAAACACTCCAGGAATTCGTCCTCCACAGTATTGTTACTAATTTGGTTAGCCCAATCTATATGTAGATTAAAGTCACCCATGATGACTGCAGTGCCCTTATTACATGCTTCTTTAATTTCCCTTTTAATGCCATCCCCAACCTCCGTCTTACTGTTTGGAGGTCTATATACCACTCCCACTAACGTTTTCTGCCCCTTGGTATTTCTCAATTCTACCCATGCAAATTCCACATCATCAGAGCTAATATCCTTCCTTACAATTGTGTTAATCCCTTCTTTAACCAGTAATGCTACCCCACCTCCCTTTCCTTTTTACCTATCTTTCCTGAATATCGAATACCCCTGGATGTTGAGTTCCCAGCCTTGGCCATCCTTGAGCCAGGTTTCCGTAATCCGAACCAAATCATATTCGTTTACCTCTATTTGCGCAGCCAATTCATCTACCTTATTACGAATGCTCCTCGCATTAAGACACAAAGCCTTCAGGCTTATTTTTTTAACGCTCTTAGACCTATTAGAATTATTATGCATGGATGTCAGTGTCAAGTGGGATTTGGAGGAAGAGATTGCCAAAGCTGAGTGCTGGTGAGAAAAGGCAATGGGGATCAGATTGAGAGTGATGGGAAATTCATACTCACTTTTCCAGTGCGCTGAAGGTCATGAAATCTCTTCCTGTACTGTATCCAGGTTCTGCGGGTAGACAATAAGGAGTTGACCTCCTCTGCCACTTGCTGCCACACAGCCTTTTTCTGCTGGGGAGGCTTCTTCCTTCCTGATGAAGGGAAGAGCACCTCCTTGTGAGCTCTTGCTCCCTCCACTAAAGCCTGCAGGGCAACGTCGTCGAACCTGGGAGTAGCCCTAGGTCTGTCGCTGGCCATTGTGACTCCAGGTTCCTCTAACAGTAAATGCCAAAATGTTGGCAGCCTGCAGAAGAAGCAAGGCTTGTTGCAGACCTTAAATGCAGCAGCAATAATGATGTCATATTATGCGACTTTCTGACTGGAAATACTCATTTGCCATGGGTTCCCACACGCTGGAACTCAATTGGGCAATTAAGTTAAAATTGCATCAATCTCCCACATCGAATTAGATTCGTGTGGATAACACGAAATGTGGATTACACGACACCAACCCGCACCTGAATGAAAATCCAGCCCTTTGCCTTTCATGCCATGGCCTGAACAAGTATGGCGTAATAATTATTTCAGTTTGTCAGCAGTTGAGTCTGATGAGGCAGCCAAGGAACTGCAGAAGAACCTCGACAAAATTTGCACGTGGGAAGAACTTTGACAGATGAAATTTAAGTGCAAGGTATTACACATTAGAAAACAAATGGGAGACACATGTACTCAGTAAACGGTACTTAACTAGATAGGGGAGAGGCTAAAAGAAATCTGGGCTTGATGATAAACTCAGCACCCAGCATGTTCAGTTATTGCAGAACAACACCGATCCTGCATTCCCAACAGGGAGTTGTATTGAAGGGAACGTAGTTTGGAGATAGGATTACTACAATGAACACAAAGTAGATTGTGTGCATAGGGAAGGGAATAGTAAAATTAAATACATGTGTAGTTGTTTACAATGTACAAATAACAGCAATGCGAGCCTCAGTTCTTGGTGTTATATAAATCACCCTATTTATATTGCACTGGATCATCATTTAAACAAATGAAATGTATGCTTCATTATGTATATACAGTTGTTTTAAATCCACTCTTTTTGCTGCGATCATTGCCTTCCTCAACGGTTGGAGAAGTTCTGTACAGACCAACAATAGTGAAATGTCTTGCCATGAGGAGATAAGAGTGAGCAAAAGAAAATTTCTTGTCCACAGAAATTTCCAAAAAAAAAGTTAAAGTCTTCTCGCTCACCTTGTTCTTTTAGTCAATAACCATTATCATGCTAAACAGATATTAGCCCAGATTTTTCAAGGACAGCAAATCACGGCTAAGCTCGCCTGTGAAATGTGCTATCAATTGAAAGGACTGTCCAATGTAATTTCCATATGCTCCCTGCTTGTAGAAAATGTGTGAGAGGAGATGGTGCTACCCTTTTCGGAAGATAATCTGTGGAGGCCATATGTAATGGTAAGTTAACAACAACAACAATTTGTATTTACACAATGCTGTTAACGCAGTAAAACATCCCAAGGCGCGTCACAGGAGTGTTATAAAACAAAATTTGACACCGGGCCACATAAAGAGAAATTAAGGCAGAGGACCAAAAGCTTGGTCAAAGAGGTACATTTTAAGGAGCGTCTTAAAGGAGGAAAGAGATGTAGAGAAGCAGAGAGGTTTAGGGAGGGAATTTCAGAGCTTAGGGCCTAGGCAGCTGAAGGCATCGCCAACAATGGTTGAGTGATTAAAATCAGGGATGCTCAAGAGGGCAGAATTAGAGGAGCGCAGATATCTTGAGGGGGGTCATGGGGTTGGAGGAGATTACAGAGATAGGAAGGGGTGAGGCCATGGAGGGATTTGAAAACAAGGATGAGAATTTTAAAATCAAGGCGTTGCTTAACTGGGAACCAATGTAGGTCAGCAAGCACAGGGGTAATGGGTGAATGGGACTTGGTGCGAGTTAGGACATGGGCAGCCGAGTTTTGGATGGCCTCAAGTTTACGTAGGGTAGAATGTGGGAGGCCAGCCAGGAGTGCGTTGGAATAGTCAGGTCTAGAGGTAACAAAGGCATGGGTGAGGGCTTCAGCAGCAGATGAGCAAAGGCAGGGGCGGAGACGGGCGAAGTTACGGAGGTGGAAATAGGCGGTCTTAGTTATGCTGCAGATATGTGGTCGGAAGCTCATTTCAGGGTCAAATATGACAGTCTTTTTCAGCCTCAGACAGATGCTAGGGAGAGGGATGGAGTTGGTGGCTAGGGAACAGATTTTGTGGTGGGGACCGAAGTCAATGGTTTCGGTCTTCCCAATATTTAATTGGAGGAAATTTCTGCTCATCCAGTACTGGATGTCGGACAAGCAGTCTGACAATTTAGAGACCATGGAGGGGTCGAGAGAAGAGATGGTGAGGTAGAGCTGGGTGTCGTCAACGTACATGTGGAAACTGACGCTGTGTTTTCAGATGATGTCGCTGAGTGACAGCACGTAGATGAGAAATAGGAGGGGGCCAAGGATAGATTCTTGGGGACACCAAAGGTAACGATGCGGGAGTGGGAAGAGAATCCATTGCAGGTGATTCTCTGGCTACGATTAGATAGATAGGAATGGAACCAGGCGAGTGCATTTCCACTCAGCTGGATGACGGTGGAGAGGCGTTGGAGGAGAATGGAGTGGTCAACCGTCTCAAAGGGTGCAGAAAGGTCAAGAAGGACGAGGATGGATAATTTACCTTTGTCACAGTTACATTTGTGACTTTTATAAGAGCTGTTTTGGTACCGTGGCAGGGGCGGAAACCTGATTGGAGGGATTCAAACCTGTAGTTTGGGGAAAGATGGGCACGGATTTGGGAGGCGCCAACACGTTCAAGGACTTTGGAGAGGAAAGAGGTTGGAGATGGGGCGGTAGTTTGCAAGGATGGAGGGGGTCAAGATTTTTTTTCTGGAGAGGGATGATGACGGCAGATTTGAAGGAGAGGGGGACAGTACCTGAGGAGAGAGAACCGTTAATAATATCAGCTAACATGGGAGCCTGAAAAGGAAGTTGCGTGGTCAGCAGTTTAGTGGGAATAGGGTCGAGGGAGCAGGAAGTGGGTCTCATGGGCAAGATGAGCGCGAGGAGGTTATGAGGGGAGATTTGAGAGAAACTGGAGAAAGATGCAAGTTCAGGGCTAGGGCAGGGGGGAACCTTAGAGGAAGTTTGGCCTGGTGGGCTAGGGGAAGAAAGGGAAGTGGCAGAGGCAGTTGATCGGATGGTCTCAATCTTAGAGACAAAGAAGTTCATGAGCTCCTTGCACTTGTTGTTTAAGGTGAGGGTGGAGGAGGCAGGGGAGAGGGGTTTAAGAAGACAGTTTGCAGTAGAGAAAAGAAGCCGGGGGTTATCTTTGCATTCCAGAATGATCCTGGAATATTGAGCAGTTTTGGCAGACGCAAGCAGGACCCGATAATACTTTATGTGGTCCAGCCAGACCTGGAGGTGAATGGCTAGCCCAGTTGTCCGCCAAATCCGTTCAAGTCTGCGTCCCTTTGACGTAAAGGAGCGAAGATGAAGGCCGTACCGGGGGTACAGCCAGGGCGAGAAAGAATAATGGTTTTAATAGGGATTAGGGCATCAAAGGTGGTGGTGATGATGTGGTTGAGCAGATCGGTAGCTGCAGAAATGTCATGCTGAATGGAGGGCCAAAGGCTGGACAGTTTGGAATTCGTAAGTGCAGTTGTAAGTGAGTTGGGAGAGAGTTTTTTCCAGGGGCTGACACAGAAGGAAGTAGGGTTCGGGGAAGGAAAGGGGGATGTGGGTGGAAGAGAAGTACAAGGAAGTTGTCAGAGATGCCCTTATCAGTGATTGGCACGATGGGTGTAGTGAGGCTACGAGAGATGGCAAGGTCAAGAAGGAGGCCGTGAATATGGGTTGGGCAGTTTACATGGAGGGAGACATTAAGGGAGGATAAGAGGGTAGTGAACTCAGAGGAGAGAGAGCATGATGCATTGAGATGGGTGTTGAAATCACAGAGGATGAGAAGTCGCTCAGTGCAGAGGGTGAGGAAGGAAAGCAGTGAAGATATCTCGGTGAGAAAATTTCCATGGTACTTGGGTGGGCGGTAGAGAATGAGAATTTTAAAAGAGAGGTGAGAGAGTTTATTTTTATTCGTTTGTGGGATGTGGGCATTGCTGGCAAGGCCAGCATTTATTGCCCATCCCTAACTGCCCTTGAGAAGGTGGTGGTGAGCCACCTTCTTGAACTGCTGCAGTCCATGTGGTGAAGATACTCCCACAGTGCTGTTAGGTAGGGAGTTCCAGGATTTTGACCCAGCGACGATGAAGGATCGGCCAGGATGGTGTGTGACTTTGAGTGGAACTTGGAGGTGGTGATGTTCCCATGCACCTGCTGCCCTTGTCCTTCTAGGTGGAAGAGTTTGCGGGTTTAGGAGGTGCTGCCGAAGAAGCCTTGGCAAGTTGCTGCAGTGCATCGTGTAGATGGTACGCTGGTGGTGGAGGGATTGAATGTTTAAGGTGGTGGATGGGGTGCCAATCAAGCGGGCTGCTTTGTCCTGGATGGTGTCAAGCTGCACTCATCCAGGCAAGTGAAGAGTATTCCATCACACTCCTTACTTGTGCCTTGTAGATGGTGGAAAGGCTTTGGGGAGTCAGGAGGTGAGACACTCGCTGCAGAATATCCAGCCTCTGACCTGCTCCTGTTGCCACAGTATTTATGTGGCTGGTCCAGTTAAGTTTCTGGTCAATGGTGACCCCCAGGATGTTGATGTTGGGGGATTCGGCAATGGTAATGCCCTTGAATGTCAAGGGGTGGTGGTTAGACTCTCGTTTATTGGAGGTAGTCATTGTCTGGCACTTCTGTGGCGCGAATGTTACCTGCCATTTATCAGCCCAAGTCTGAACATCGTCCAGGTCTTGTTGCATGCGAGCATGGACTGCTTCATTATCTGAGGAGTTGTGAATGTCACTGAACACTGTGCAGTCATCAACGAACATCCCTATTTCTGACCTTATGTTGGAGGGAAGGTCATTGATGAAGCAACTGAAGACAGTTGGGCCTGCGGAACTCCTGCAGCGATGTCCTGGGGCTGTGATGATTGACCATCAACCACCACAACCATCTTCCTTTGTGGAACAAGGTGAGATGATCAAAGGAGGAGAAAGTGGCAGAGGAGTAGGGGGACAGACCAAGGTGTGATTTGGTGATGAGAGCCACACAGCCACCACGGAAGTGGCAGAAGGTATAGCCAGGTGGGGAGGCTTCAATTAGGGGTAAGGTGTCATCATCAAATTTCAGCCAGGTTTCTGTCAAGGCCATGATGTTGATGCAATCATCCACGATAAGCTCATGGATGTCAAGGGCCTTGTTCACAAGTGAACGGACATTCTGGAGGGAGATGCAGAGCGGGTCGGCGACGGCTGATCCACTGCCAGAGTCCACAGGGCCAGCACTGGGAGGGGTGGGTTGGACGGGGATGGGGTTGGAATGATTAGTCCCCAGACGGTGCGCTGAGCAGGACGGTCAGCGAGAGATTAGGATGGGACAGTTGGGGTTGCTGCTTGTGAGGAGGCAGCGACAAGTGCCTCGATGGGCCCTTCAGAAGATGCCAAGAGAGGCACAGAGGGAAGCTGTAGCCTTATCTAAGAGAGACTTAAGCCTGGGATGGCGGCAGGAGAGTAGGAAGGTTGAAGAGTAATGAAGAGTTGGGGTAGGGATTTGGTAGAGCAGAGTGCCCGAGGGAGGAGAAATGAAAGGAGGCTTGACGACAGGAGAGCGCAGTCAAGGAGGTAGAGAGAAAGGAAAAAGGGGTAGAAAATAATGAAATAGAAGTGATCGGCTCGGGTCTGGAGCGGCAGCGAACACGAAGGGACATAGGGAAAACTAAGGTACATATGCCTGGTAACAATTATTAGGATATACATATTTCCTAGTAGAAGGCTAGAAAGTCATTTTGGCCAAGAAATGGGCAGTGTTTAGACTAAAAACGATGAAGCTGCGCCACCTGAAAATCGTCTCGGATGCACGCAAAATTTGTGCTCACTCCTTATTAAAATGATTGTAGTCATGATCCTAGTCTAAAAAATCAAGCTCATTGGCGTTACACTGAAAAGCTGGACCCACACCCAATGCAGGAAGAAGATTAACTACCTCACACGCATGTTCAGGGTGACTGAAGGCTTCAACAAATGCTACATACCACCATCTGTACCACAAGCACCACACCCCCAGCATTCACCCACCAACAATCTGTACCTATTAACACTCACACCCACATCTCACACCTTGCATACAATGACAGCTATTCAACTATGGCAGGCACATCACCCAAACACATTGCACCACACTCACTCTCACGCTTCCCTTTCTCTTGCAAGCCAAGGAGGCGCATAATCGCTGGGAGCAGGAGCGGACAGGCGGGAGCCAAGACCACATTAAAGAGCTGAAACAGCTGGAGACTCGAGTACTGCTGATCATTGGGCGCCAGGTCGTCGGCACCGGAGGTGAGACACTCGCCGCAGAATACCTAGCCTCTGACCTGCTCTTGCAGCCACAGTATTTATGTGGCTTGTCCCGTTAAGTTTCTGGTCAATGGTGACCCCCAGGATGTTGATGTTGGGGGATTCGGTGATGGTAATGCTGTTGAATGTCAAGGGGAGGTGGTTTGATGTTCTCTTTTTGGAGATAGTCATTGCCTGGAACTTGTGTTGTGCGAATGTTACTTGCCACATATCAGCCCAAGCCTGAATATCGTCCAAGTCTTGCTGCATGCGGGCACAGACTGCTTCATTATCTGAGGAGTTGCAAATGGAACTGAGCACTGTGCAATCATGAGCGAATATCCCCACTTCTGACCTTACGATGGAGGGAAGGTCATTCATGAAGCAGCTGATGATTTTTCCCCTGATTTCCATTAACTTCAATTTTATTAGGGCTCCTTGATGCCACACTCGGTCAAATGCTGCCTTGATGTCAAGGGCAGTCACTCTCACCTCACCTCTGGAATTCAGCTCTTTTGTCCATGTTTGAACCAAGGCTGCAATGAAGTCTGGAGCCAAGTGGTCCTGGTGGAACCCAAACTGAGCATCAGTAAGCAGGTTATTGGTGATTAAGTGCCGCTTAACAGCACTGTCAATAACACCTTCCATCACGTTGCTACTGATGGAGAGTAGACTGATAGGGCGGTAAATGGCCAGATTGGATTTGTCCTGCTTTTTGTGGACAGGACATGCCTGGGCAGTTTTCCAAATTGTCGGGTAGATGCCAATGTTGTAGCTGTACTGGAACAGCTTGGCTAGAGGCATGACTAGTTCTGGAGCACAAGTCTTCAGCATGGAAGGGCAGCACGGTGGCATAGTGGTTAGCACTGTTGCCTCACAGCGCCAGGGACCCGGGTTCGAATCCGGCCTCGGGTGACTGTCTGTGTGGAGTTTGCACATTCTCCCCGTGTTTGCGTGGGTTTTCTCCGGGTGCTCCGGTTTCCTCCCACAGTCCAAAGATGTGCGGGGTTAGGTTGATTGGCTATGATAAAAATTGACCCTTAGTGTTAGGGGGATTAAATACGTGGGGTTACGGGGATAGGGTGGGATATGTGTTGGTGTAGGGGTTACGGGGATCGGGTGGGATATGTGTCGGTGCAGGCTCGATGGGCTGAAATGGCCTCTATCTGTACTGTGAGGTTTCTGTGATTCTGTGATTCTGTGACGGCCGGGATATTGTCGGGGCCCATAGCCTTTGCTATATCCAGTGCACTCAGCCATTTCTTGATATCACGTGGAGTGAATCGAATTGGCTGAAGGCTGGCTTCTATGATGGTGGAGGCCGAGATGGAGCATCCACTCGGCCCTTCTGGTTGAAGATGGTTGCAAATGCTTCAGCCTAGTTTTTGCACTCGTGCGCTAGGTTCCGCCACCATTGAGGATGGGGATGTTCATGGAGCCTCCTCCTCCAGTTAGTTGTTTAATTGTCCACCACCATTCACGACTGGATGTGGCAGGACTGCAGAGCTTTGATCTGATCTGTTGGTTGTGGGATTGCTTAGCTTTGTCTATGGCATGCTGCTTCCGTTTAGCATGCATGTAATCTTGTGTTGCAGCTTCCCCAGGTTGGCACTCCATTTTTAGGTATGCCTGGTGCTGCTCCTGGCATGCTCTTCTACACTCCTCATGAAAACCAGGATTGATCCCCTGGCTTGATGTTAATGGTAGAGTGAGGGATATGCCAGGCCATGAAGTTACAGATTGTGGTGGAATACAATTCTGCTAGTGCTGATGGCTCATAGCACCTCATGAATGCCCAGTTTTGTGCTGTTCTGAATCTATCCCATTTAGCATGGGTGGTATTACCACACAACACGATGGAATGTGTCCTCAGTGTGAAGACGGGACTTCATCTCCACAAGGACTGTGCGGCGGTGACTGCTACCAATACTGTCATGGACAGATGCATTGGTGAGGACACGATCAAGTAGGTTTTTCCCTCGTGTTGGTTCCCTCACCACCTGCTGCAGGCCCAGTCTGGCAGCTGTGTCCTTCAGAATTCGGCCAGCTCGGTCAGTAGTGGTGCTACCGAGCCACTCTTGGTGATGGACATTGAAGTCCCCCACCCAGAGTACATTTTGTGCCCTTGCTACCCTCAGTGCTTCTTCCAAGTAGTGTTCAACATGGAGGAGTACTGATTCATCAGCTGAGGGAAGGCAGTAGGTGGCAATCAGCAGGAGGTTTCCTTGCCCATGTTCTATTGTTTCTTGTAGTGGTTTGTTACAACTGAGTGGCTTGCTATTTCTGAGTGGCCATTTCAGAGTCAACCACATTGTTGTGGGCTGGAGTTACATATAGGCCAGACCAGGCAAGGACGGGAAATTTCATTCACTAAAGGATATTAGTGAACCAGGTAGGTTTTAATGACAATCCGGTAGTTTCATGGTCACCATTACTGATGCTAGCTTTTAATTCCAGATTTATTTAATTAACTGAATTTAAATTCCACAGCAGCCATGGTGGGATTTGAACTCACGTCTTCGGATTATTAGTCCAGGCCCCTTGATTACTAGCCCAATAACATAGCCGCTATGCTACCGTTCCGCATAGACTTAAGGGTGATTTGATCGAGGTTTATAAGCTGATGAAGTGATTAGATGGTGTTTGTGTAGACAATTTTTTTTTAACTAATTAGGATAAGGAGGACAAGTGGTCACACTCTCAAGTTATGTAAGGGCAGAACTTGGTTAGAGGTTAGGAGGTTCTTTCCAGAACATAGTGGACCTGTGGAACACTGAGTCTCTGAATTCCTTCAAGCGAGAGCTGGAGCTGTTTCTGGCTGGGACGGCGATCTCATACAAAAGGTAGGTACCGCATAACATTAATCAGGGCCAGAGTAGTCTCCTGGACTAGTTTTGACTGCCTAAGGGGGGTCAGAGAGGAATTTTTCAGATTTTTTTCCCCTAATTGGCCTGGGTTTTTCATTATTTTTTCACCTCTCCAAGCAAATTACATGGCTTCCGGGTGAGGTGGGATGTGTATGTATTGTGATAGCAAGGCTTCACAACCAATGTTGCCTCTAATTTTTTTTGATCCATGGGGCCTCCTTAACGGGCAGTGCGGGCCATTCAAAATTCCACGCATGTGCCGTTTTTCCTATTTAAAACCCGGCTCACCGGCTGCGTGAATCTGCAGAGCACTGTGCGACCTAAAGGGAACATTGATCACAACTGTATGCGACAGGCTGGATGAAACAGTAGGTCTTTTCCTGTCCATCATTTTTCGTATGTTCAAAAGAACATAAGAATTAGGAGCAGGAGTAGGCTATATGGTCCCTCGAACATGCTCCGCCATTCAATAAGATCATGGCTGATCTTCGACCTCAACTCCACTTTCCCGCCCAATCTCCATATCCCTTGATTCCCCTAGAGTCCTAAAATCTATCTGTCTATCTCAGCCTGGAATATACTCAACAATTCAGCATCCACAGCCCTTTGGGTAGAGAATTCCAAAGATTCACAACCCTCTTGAGCGAAGAAATTCCTCCTCATCTCAGTCTTAAATGACCGACCCCTAATCCTGAGAGTATGCCCCCTGGTTCTAGACTCTCCAGCCAGGGGAAACAACCTCTCAGCATCTGCCCCGTCAATCCCCCTCAGAATTTTATATGTTTCAATGAGATCACCTCTCATTCTTCTAAACTCCAGAGTATAGGCTCAATCTCTCCTCATAGGACAACCCTCTCAACCCAGAAATCAATCTAGTGAACCTTCATTGCACCTCCTCTAAAGCAAGTATATCCTTCCTCAGATAAGGGGATCAAAACTGTGCACAGTACTCCCGGTATGGTCTCATCAAAGCCCTGTACAATTGTAGCAAGACTTCCTCACCCTTGCACTCCAACCCATTTGCAATAAATGGCAACATGCTAATTGCTTGCTGTACCTGCATGCTAACTCTTATGTGGACACCTAAATCTCTCTGAGACCAAGATTTAATATTTTCTCATCAGTTTTGTATGAATTTGGACTCCAAATGTTCAAAGTTCTTGCTAAACCTTAATATAGTTAAATTAGAGGATATATTTTCTAGCTTTGCATACCAGAAGCACACATCAGGAGTTCAGGGACTGGAGGTCAGCTGGCCCCACAGGATTTTCTGTCTGTTAAAGGTAATGAATTCTACCCTACAGTTACTCACTTTTTTCCCTAAATATTCTTAAGTACACCAAACAATGTAAGATATAGCAACTGGAAAAATGTTCTGCGCAAAAACTACACCTATTTTTATTCTTGTACTTATCCCAAATCATTAGCGTCCTCTTGGCTTAATTATCCATTTATTATGTGCCTTCAACAGGGAATGTAAGAAACTATCGACTTTAACCATACTTCAGATAAATACAGCTGTAATATTAACAATGTTTATTTATTTATTATGATTTACATTCAGTATAGTTGCAGTTACTTGATGGATAATGTCTTATTAACAATGAATTGACACTTTTGGCAGTGAGAAATATATTATTTTTCCTTGTGGTTGCCATTTATTTTAACAGGTTCTCACTTACTTTTGAATTTGAGGCTTTTAGCAATGCTGGACTTCTTAACGTGTAGCTTCATGAGCTGCTATTTGGGAATAAGAATGTAATGACAGAGCGAGCAATGTTTCAGGACTCATAAGAATATAAGGGCCTAGAAATTGGACCTCGTTGTGCCTAATTTCCAGGCCGAAAACTGGAGCACAGAGGTCCAATTCAGGGGGCCAATGTCCCATGCCCGAACAATGTTGTAAATAAGTTCGATGCCATATTGGTTTGGCCACTGTAGAGGCGTCCCTGGCATCAGCCTAAAAGGCATTAGGTATGTGAATATGCAATTAAGGGTCTAACACCTGTTTTAGGACACATTACAGAAATGTATTCGCCTTGATGAAACAGACGTCGAACCTGCTCTACTGAGGACTACTAAGTCTACATGCAGCCAAACCAGCGGTCCTTAAAGGGACTGCTAGAGGCCGCCGCCAAAAAGATATATATTTTTAAAATACCTTTTTTACAATAATGTGGGGCCAGGAGGAGCAGGAGTAGTCCTGGAGCACTACTGCAGGCTGTTCTCGGCCTCCTCCCAATCGCCTCTGACCCGCCCAGATCCTAAGTGCCAACATTCATCCTCGCTTCATGGGCGAGCTGCCTGGGAATGCGCAGCTGGCATGAATGAGGCCCAAAGACCAATATCAGTGCATCTTCTAAATGGTACACACTGCAGCCACGGTGCGCCGGTGGTGGAGGGAGTGAATGTTTAAGGTGGTGGATGGGGTGCCAATCAAGCAGCTGCTTTGTCCTGGATGGTGTCGAGCTTCTACAGTGTTGTTGGAGCTGCACTCATCCAGGCAAGTGGAGAGTATTCCATCACACTTCTGACGTGTGCCTTGAAGATGGTGGAAAGGCTTTGAGGAGTAAGGAGGTAAGACACTCGCTGCAGAATACCTAGCCTCTGACCTGCTCTTGTCGCCACAGTATTTATGTGGCTGGTCCAGTTAAGTTTCCTGTCAATGGTGACCCACCAGGATGTTGATGGTGGGGGATTCAGCGATGGAATGCCATTGAATGTCAACGGGAGGTGGTTAGACTCTCACTTGTAGGAGATAGTCATTGCCTGGCATTTGTGTGGTACGAATGTTACTTGCCACTTATCAGCCCAACCCTGCATGTTATCCAGGTCTTGCTGCATAAGGGCATGGACTGCTTCATTATCTGAGGAGTTGCAAATGGAACTGAACACTGTGCAATCATCAGCGAACATCCTCACTTCTGACCTTATGATGGAGGGAAGGTCATTGATGAAGCTGCTGAAGACGGTTGGGCCAGTCTGGCAACTATGTCCTTCAGGACTCGGCCAGCTTGGTCAGTAGTGGTGCTACCAAGCCACTCTTGGTGATGGACTTTGAAGCCCCCCACCCAAAGTACATTCTGCACTCTTCATCAGCTGAGGTAGGGCAGGAGGCGGTAATCAGCATGAGGTTTCCTTGCCCATGCTCGAACTGATGCCATGAGACTTCATGGGGTCCGGAGTCAATGTTGAGGACTCCCAGGACCACTCCCTCCCGGCTGTATTCCACTGTGCCACCACCTCTGGTGGGTCTGCCCTACCGGTGGGACAGGACATCCCCAGGTATGGTGATGGAGGAGTCTGGGACATTGGTTGAGATTTGGCAGATGGAATATAATATTGGAAAGTGTGAGGTTATGCACTTTGGCAGAAAAAATCAAAGAGCAAGTTATTATCTAAATGGAGAGAAACTGCAAAGTGCTACAGTACAAAGGGATCTGGGGGTCCTGGTGCATGAAACACAAAAAGTTAGTATGCAGGTGCAGCAGGTGATCAGGAAGGCCAATGGAATCTTGGCTTTTATTGCAAGGGGGATGGAGTATAAAAACAGGGAAGTCTTGCTGCAGTTATATAGGGTATTGGTGAGGCCACACCTGGAATACTGCGTGCAGTTTTGGTTTCCATATTTAAGAAAAGATATGCTTGCTCTCGAGGCGGTTCAGAGAAGGTTCACTCGGTTGATTCCGGAGATGAGGGGGTTGACGTATGAGGAAAGGTTGAGTAGGTTGGGCCTCTACTCATTGGAGTTCAGAAGAATGAGAGGCGATCTTATCGAAACATATAAGATTGTGAGGGGGATTGATAGGGTGGATGCGGTGAGGATGTTTCCACTGATGGGTGAGACTAGAACTAGGGGGCATAATCTTAGAATAAGGGGCTGCCCTTTCAAAACTGAGATGAGGAGAAACTTCTTTACTCAGAGGGTAGTAAATCTATGGAATTTGCTACCCCAGAGAGCTGTGGAAGCTGCAACATTAAATAGATTTAAAATGGAGATAGACAGTTTCCTAGCAGATAAGGGAATTAGGGGTTACGGGGAGAGGGCAGGGAAGTGGACGTGAGTCTAGGTTCGGATCAGCCATGATCCTATTGAATGGCGGAGCAGGCCCAAGGGGCCGTATGGCCTACTCCTGCTCCTACTTCTTATGTTCTTATGTTCTTATGTAGGATACAGCAGGATACTGGAGACCTTGGCTAGGCTGTACTGTAGCACTTCCTCCTTGATCTGTCCAAGAATCTGAATTGCTGACTGAGGATGCTGATACTGCATGTAACTAAGACCATGGAGGGAGCATATACCACATTGTAGCTCTTCCCAGGTCTTAAAATCATAGAATCATTGAAGTTTAAGCACAGGAGTCTGTCTGTGTGCTGGCTCTTTGTTAGATCCATTGAAACTAATCCCACAGCTTTCTCCCCATAGACCTTTATCTTCCTCTACTTCAAATGTTTATATATTTTTCCCTTAAAAGATGCAATGGTCTCTGCCTCAACTATTCCCTGTGGCAAAGCATCCCAAGCTCGAATAACTCTGTGTGAAGAAATTTCTCTTAACCTCTCTCCTCACTCTTTCGTGACAATTTTAATTTGATGACCCCTCGTCATTGATTCAAAGGATGTAGTCTTCTCCTATTCACCCTATCAAAACACTTCATAAATTTAAAACTGCCATTAAATCACTTGGCCTTCCCTGCTCCAATGGAAATAGTCCCTGGCTTAGAAATTCAATTAGGCCCGAAAACAGGTGGAGCCACCACAGGCCGAGGTTAATGACTACCCTCAAAAAGAGCGTAGGCAGCACCAGTATTTTGGTGCTGCCTGCTGAATGAAATGATCCGAGCGCAAAACCTACTGTGTAACGCATTGTTTCAGGCGGTAGTCTCAGCAGGAGGCCCACATAGCGTGACTGTAGCATCCCTGGAGCAAGGCAGCACTGTCTTAAAGCTTGCCTGCCATTTTAGAAAGCACTGTCCAGCCCTTAAAGGGGAGCTGCCTTCTAAAATGAAAAAAATAAAAATCATTTAAAAATAGGCAGTCTTTAGCCCTTACAGCTCAACTGCATTCTGAAAAGAAATAAGCATTAAAAATAATTCAGAAATGGCAGTATTCAATTCTTAAAGCTGAACTGCCTTCCACATGTGGAAAAAATGGTGAAAGTGTTTCAGCACTAACACAAATGGCTCAACAAGCCAGGGAAGGGACACCCAGGATCTTGCATGCAGCATTCCAGCTTTCCGCAGGGGGGTCGACACCACAACAGAGGTCCTCCAGAAAGAACAATGTGGGACCAGATCACCGAGGCCATCACTGCCAGCAGTGTCGCCCCCAGGACCTGGCTCCAGTGCCTAAAGAAGTTTCATGACCGCAGATCAGTGGCCAAGGTCAGTGAATGCATCTTCAAATTCCGTCTTCTACCAGCTGCACCACTAGCCTCACCCACTGCTCAATGCACAACCCCCTCCAATCACTCACCTACCAACAATCTCTACCAAACACGAGGCATACCTCACATTCCTAGCTTTACCTCACCCCCTTGGAGGAGGAGGAGGAGGAGGTGGTACTGGCCATTCTTGGCAGGGGCATAGCTGAGCCCTTGGCCAGCGGCAGGGCTGAAAGAATACAAAATGCTGGTATCCTCATACATTATCCTCCTTCTCACGTTCCACTTCCCCCTCATCCGACAATATCTTCTGATTTACAAGGTGCGCATGGTGTAAGCATGCAGCTCTTGCTTTCCCGCCCTCCCCTCACCACAATTCTACCCTTGTGCCTTCCTCATTTCAGACACCCAAGAAATGAAGCTTGCCCAGCCAGTGGTTGTCCAAGAAGAGGGAGAGGAGAGTGAAGTAGAAGAAACATCGTCACTCGATTTCACACTCCCAGTTACCAGCTCCTCAAGGTCGTCCTGCAAGGCCATCTGCAGTCTCCCCCACTGAAAGTCAGCAGCCTTCGACCAGCCATGCTGCAGCCACTGGGGTAGCACTGCATTACATCACTAGGATAGGCATAAGCACACACCAGTCACTAAGGGAACGCACAAGGGGGATTAGTTGTTTTTTTGATGTAATCCGATAACTGCACGAGGCCTCCACCCCCACCCTTCCCCCCGCCCCCCCACCATCCTGCTCTGGCCCCCGATGATCACCCGGCGCCACCCCCCAAGTCTGCCATTCCCGCCCCGCACGCCGCCCCTCCCATGATCACCCGGCTGTCCGTGCTGCTCCTAGCATAAGAACATAAGAAGTAGGAGCATGAGTAGGCCATTCAGCTCCTCGATCATGCTCCACCATTCAATAAGATCATGGCTAATTTTTGAACTCACCTCCACTTTCCTGCCCGATCACCATATTCCTTGATTCCCCTAGAGTCCAAAAATCTATCTCAGCCTTGAATATACTCAACGATTCAGCATCTACAGCTCTTTGGGGTAGAGAATTCTGAATATTCACAACCCTCTGAGTGAAGAAATTCCTCCTCACCTCAATGGCTGACCCCTTATCCTGAGACTAGTTCTAGACTCCCCAGCCAGGGGAAACAACCTCTCAGCATCTACCCTGACAATCCCACTCAGAATGTTATATGTTTCAATGAGATCACCTCCCATTCTTCTAAATTCCAGAGAGTATAGGCCCAATCTACTCAATCTCTTCTCATTGGACAACCCTCTCATCCCAGGAATCAATCCAGTGAACCTTTGTTGTACTGACTCTAAGGCAAGTATATCCTTTCTCAGATAAGGAGACCAAAACTGTGCACAGTACTCCGGGTGTGGTCTCACCAACGCTCTGTACAATTGTACCAAGAATTCCTTACTCTTGTACTCCAACCCCCTTGCAATAAAGGCCAACATGCCATTTGCCTTTCAAATTGCTTGCTGTACCTATATGCTAGCTTTCTGTGTTTCCTGTACGAGGACACCTAAATCTCTCTGAACACCAACATTTAAATGTTTCTCACCATTTAAAAAAATGTTTTTCTATTCTATCTACCAAAGTGATTAACCTCACATTTCCCCACATTATACTCCAAATTGCCACCTTCTTGCCCACTCACTTAACCTGTCTATATCCCTTTGCAGGGTCTTTGTGTCCTCCTCACAGCTTACTTTCCCACCTAGCTTTGTAACCATGCTGCTACATTTTCCCTTGTATCACATACCCAAATTTTTTTTATCAAGCCTCTGATGAGACACCTTATTGAACGCCTTCCAAAAATCAATAGATACCACATCTACTACATTCACTTTACTATTCAATCACTCACTTCTTCAAAAAACCTATTAAATTTGTCAAACATACCTTGTCTTCAACAAATCCATGTTGGCTGTCCTTGGTTATCCATGTATTTCTAAATGCTCACCAATTTGTCCTCTTATGCAGTGGCATCATCAATCACTGCAGCAGTGCCTATGCTTGGTCCCCATGTATTCATAGCCCATCAAATAATGCTGACACCATTCACTACCATGGGTTGATGATAGAGTCATGGGAACAGCTAGAATAACTCGCATTCATACGCATAACACTGTTTAGACCACCTGCATAGTCATGAAATGCTAGCCCTTTCTGTTTGTCATGTTTCAAGACTTCTAACTATTTGGTCCTCAATTTTCTTTGGGGTTCCAATGGATTCCTGCCGGAACTCGGGTGTCTCGCGGAACCCACTAGAAAATGGCAGAGACTCAGATGTTCTGTTTCCCCGTTGTTTCCAGCATTTTCCAATTGGTCTTGCAAGGGACAGAACCTCTGCTTGCCCCTTACAAGGCCAATGATATCAGGGGGAAACCCTGGGATAGGACTCAGGACGGGAACTACAGTAAACTCTTTCTTATCCGGCACCTATGGGACCAGGATGGTGCCGGTTGATGAAAAATTCTGGATAACAGAGAGGTATACCTACCAAGGCAATTTTTAACACAAACAAAAATAAAAACCACTGACTAACTCGGCCACTGAGGGAGACTCAGACTCGGCAAAACGAGTGCTGGGTGGATTCAGCAAGATTACCGGTTATCTATTTTGCCGGTTATTAAAGTATTCCGGATGATTAAGTGCCGTTTAAGCAAGAGTTTACTGTACCTAGCTGGGAGCATCCACTTTTCTGGCTCAGTCAGGAGCAGGTGTAGGACTAGTGAGTAAAATGCCAGATGAGGTGCATCATAGAAACATAGGAGCAGGAGTAGGTCATTCGGCCCTTCGAGCCTACTCCGCCATTCAATATGATCATGGCTGATCCTTTATCTCAATAACATATTCCCACTCTCTCCCCATACCCCTTGATGCCTTTTGTGTCTAGACATCTATCTATCTCTTTCTTGAATATATTCAGAGGCTTGGCCTTCACAGCCTTCTGTGGTAGAGAATTCCACAGGTTCACCACCCTCTGAGTGAAAAAATTTCTCCTCATCTCAGTCCTAAATGTCCTACCCCGTATCCTGAGACTGTGACCCCTCGTTCTAGACCCTCCAGCCAGGGGAAACATCCTCCCTGCATCCAGTCTGTCTAGCCCTGTCAGAATATTATACGTTTCAATGAGATCCCCTCTCATTCTTCTAAACTCTAGTGAATACAGGCCTAGTCGACCCAATCTCTCCTCATACGACAGTCCTGCCATCCCAGGAATCAGTCTGGTGAACCTTTGCTGCACTCCCTCTATAGCAAGTATATCCTTTCTTAGGTAAGGAGACCAAAACTGCACACAGTACTCCAGGTGTGGTCTCACCAAGGCCCTGTACAACTGTAGTAAGACATCCTTGCTCCTGTACTCAAATCCTCTTGCAATGAAGGCCAACATACGATTTGCCTTCCTAACTGCTTGCTGCACCTGCATGTTTGCTTTCAGTGACTGGTGTACAAGGACACCCAGGTCCCTTTGTACATCAGCATTTCTCAATCTATCACCATTTAAATAATACTCTACCTTTCTGTTTTTCCTACCGAAGTGGATAACTTCACATTTATCCACGTTATACTGCATCTGCCATGTATTTGCCCACTCACTCGGCCTCCAGATAGGTCAAGTGGGCCCTGCCAGGGAAACTTTGCAGACGAGAAGTGTGGGACAAGGAAAATACAGGAGAGGATAGAAAATATAGAAAATGTAGGAGACAGATAATAAAGAAAAGAAAGAACTTGCATTTATATAGGACCTTTCAAGTTACCAGGACGTCCCAAAGCGCTTTACAGCCAATGAAATTCTTTTGAAGTATAGTCACTGTTGTAATGTAGGAAACACTGCAGCCAATTTGCACACAGACAGATCTGACAAACAACAAAGAGATAATGACCAGATAATCTGTTTTATTGGTGTTGGTTGTGGGATAAATATTGGCCAGAACACCAGGAGAACTCCCCTGCTTTTCTTCTAAGTAGTGCCTTTTACATTCACCCGAGATGGGGCCTCGGTTAAACGTCTCATTTGAAAAATGGCACCTCCGACAGTGCAGCATCCCTCAATACTGCACTAGAGTGTCAGCTTAGATGCATACTCAAGTGTCTGAAGTGAGACTTGAACACACAACCTTCTAACTCAGAGGCACAAGTGCTACCAACTGAGCCACAGTGGAATGGAGTGGAGGTGAATGTGAGTGGAGGAAAATAATCAGAGACATGGGATGGGCTGACGGTAGAGAGAACAAAACAGCAGGACATGGAAAAGATGAGAGTAATAAAGCAATGAGGAGCAATAAAAGAAATTCAAAAATGTCAGTGGGATATGGAGAAGGCACAAAGCATGTCCTCAAAGAAACAAAGCATGCTCTTTAAGGTGAACCTCCTCAAGCTACAATTTAGACATCTCATCACTGAAATAATATCATTGTACATGATTCCTTCTGTTTATATCAAACAGGCCTGTTCAAAACTAAGTGCTCATGTTTGCTGGCTTCTAGACATCAAATAGAAGCATTTATTCAGTTTGTAGATTTGATTTCACATTAGAAACTGAATGCCACAACGTAGCATTAGGCCATAAAAAACAAACAAAGCACTAGGGTTCATTTCTAGGGGGATGGAATTGAAAAGCAGAGAAGTTAAACTGGTATAGAACCTTGGTTAGACCACACTTGGGAGTACTGTGAACAGTTCTGGTAACCATATTATAAAAAAGGATATAGAGGCACTGGAGAAGGTGTAAAAAAGGTTAACTAGAATGATACCAGAACTGAGAGGTTATACCTATCAGGAAAGATTGAACAGGCTGGGGCTCTTTTCTCTAGAAAAGAGAAGACTGAGGAGTGACCTGTTAGAGGTCTTCAAGATTATGAAAAGGTTTGATAGGGTCGAAGTAGAGAAGATGTTTCCACTTGCAGGCGAGACCAGAACTAGAGGCCATAAGTATAAGATAGTCACTAATAAATCCAATAGGGAATTCAGGAGAAACATCTTTACCCAGAAAATGGTTAGAATGTGGAATTCGCTACCACAGGGAGCTGTTGAGACGCACAGCATAGATGCATTCAATGGGAAGCTAGATAAGCACGTGAGAGAGAAAGGAATAAAAGGATATGTTGATGGGATTAGCTGAAGAGGGGTGGGAGGATGCTCGTGTGGAGCATAAACACCAGCATGGACCTGTTGGGCCGAATGGCCTGTTTCTGTGCTATAAATACTTTGTCATACTTTGTAATAGCACCATAGTCAACTTTTGGTCTAGATTTCATGTATGGCAAGATAGAGTACCATGACATCACTAATTATGGGAGATGTAGTTCCATGACACTAGAAACATGTCTGAATTTGAGTACATTTATTCAAGATATAATAATATCACTGTTACTTCCTGCTGAGCAACAAAAGGAATACTAGTATTTGAACTGTTATATTCATGAGACTATTTTGTTTTGCTGTCAACCAAAATGGCTTCAGGCATTAAGCAATCAAGAGACAAGTCTCCAGACACCTCTGCAAATTACTGTATCATTTTTCTCCCTTCTGTAGTACACTACAGTAAAAATAAGCAGTCATGTATGTTTCAATTACATTTTTTAAAAGTCAGTAAAACTTGAGCACTTTAAAATAATGCAAATAGAAGTAGTTTATAGATATTAACAGAGAGCAAGTTGTATTAGCTTTCTTGGAAAAAAATTAGGTGGGAGAGTTTTCACGGGATGAGTTGTAGCGCTGTTATGCCATTAAAAAAGGTTACCTGGATCAGCTGATTTGCACACTCATTGGAGTAGTCATTGGTGTAAATTCCATGTAAAACGAGTATAAGCTGCAGTAGAAGTGTATGGAGAGTCGGGTGCAGCCTTCAAAAATACAACTCAGTCTGTGCATTTCAACATTAGACTGGAAAACAACCAGGTAAGGAAAGCACAGTGCTTAGCTTACTCACATAATCTCACTGCATGTTGCATCAATCTTTTTTATCATACTTTTCAAAAATGTCTACAGCAGAACCCTGGAGCAAGCAGCCAAACAGGCAGCAGGGTATAGTATGTAGTCCCAAAAGAACACAGAATTTTTCATACTTGGACATCCAAGCCCAATGAGAAAATTGAACTAAGGAGGCACATAGCCCAGGGTGCCCATGCCAGCAAGCCTACCAGGAATTTCACTTGTGCCACCTAGAGGATTGGGCAAACTCTCTCCCCCCAGGACTGCTGACGAGTGCCGCAAGAAGTTCAATTACAGGTGTTGTGTCGGTACCTTTCTACCTAGACACAATTTAGGACTCAGAACTCAGAGATTCAAACATGAAGTGCTTTATTGGAAGGAAAGGAAGTTCTGGCAAGTTCCGAACAAAGAGAGCTAAACTTAACAGAGAACACCCAACCATTTATCTCCTGTGACAGCGCCACCACAGGTGGGAGGAGAACACACAATAGAACACAAAATACATAACAACAGGAAACTCTTTTTTATCCGGCACCGACGGGACCGGCATGGTGCCGGTTGATCAAAAAGTCTGGATTACAGAGAGGTATACTTACTAAGGTACGGGAGCCCTGTACACGGCCACAGGTGCAGGAGCCCCGGTTACACGGCACTTGTGCAGGAGTCCTGGTTACACGGCCACAGATCCAGGAGTTCCTGTTGCACGGCAACAGGTGCAGGAACCCCGGTTACATGGCCACAGATCCAGGAACCCCGGTTACACAGCCACTAATATAAAGTAAAACTTACCTGAACCTACTCCTGAATTTTGCTGGTTAAGAGAGATTTCCGGTTATTTAGGTGCCGGATAAAAGAGAGTTTCCTGTACCTCCTCATTGTTAGGTGAAAGGAAGGCATGGCGCAACACCTGAGAGAAAGGGCAAAATATTTTTCTGATGCGGCACTGGAGACCTTGGTCCTGGGGGTCCAATGACAATGGGACATCCTACACCCGCATGGGGGCAAGAGGCCTTCAAAGTTGACCAAAAGAAGGATCTGGGAGGAGATCGCTCAATCTGTCACTGTGACGAGTGTTGTCCCCTGGACTTGGATCCAGTGCCGCAAAAGGTTTAATGACCTCACACGGCTGGTCAAGGTGAGTGAAGGCTTCAGCAAATGCGATATCCCACCATCTGCACCACAAGCCTCACATACTGTTCAATTCACCACACCCCCATCACTCACCTACCAACAATCACTAACAAACATGACTCATACCTCACAATCATAGCTTCACTTCACCCTCACTTACCACTGCTGCAACACTCACACCCACATCTTACACCTTGCACACACTGACAGCTATTCAACCATGGCAGGCACATCGCCCAGAAACAATGCACTAGACTCACTGAGACACTTCCCTTTCTCTTGCAGGCCAAGGTGGCACACAACCGGAGAGAGCAACAGCAGAAGGGAGACAGCCAAGCAAGGCTTGACAACCTGACTGACCTGGAGGAAGCTGTGCTGGACATCATTGGAGGGACAGTGACAGAGTCTGTGGCAAGCGGAGAAGTGGAAAGCATCACTGATGATGACAGTATGCTCATACCTAATCCTTCTTCTCACATCCCACTTCCACCTCATCCCAAAATCTCTTCTCACTTACAAGTTGCTAATGATGTAGCCATGGCTATCTGACTTCCCCTCCCCCCTCCTGCAAGTAGAAGCCCCCATCACTGTGAGCAAGTGGTGTGAGCAGAATCCTTTAAATGAGAATCAAGGAGTTCTCAAGTTGCAGCAACACTCCCTGTGACCTCAGCAACTTTAATCAACTCTAGAAAGCTCCAAACAGTTGCACAACTTAGACAAGGCCAGTACTAATCAAAAAGCAAGTCAGTTGCAAGTTGTTGATGAGCTCTTTAAATAGCGCTGCTGGGTGCTCCTTTCTGCTGCTGAACGCCTAGTCAGCTGGTTGTGATTTGGAGAGGGCGTTAAATGGAGCGGCAACATCCAAAATGACAGATCGTGCGTCAAATCAGCATTGCACACTCACTGATGTCACTATCTGCCTCATCTAATTATATGGAGCGCTACCGATCTCCCCAAAATGGTGGCCGCCGCGGGACCCACGGGCAGAAGAGTGTCAGCCGCCATTTTTTCATCAAAACTGGCCTTAACAGCCAGCGCTAAACCCCTGAATTTTGCGGTCATTACACCTTCCCAACAGAGGCTGAAGGGGAGACTGCCTATTCTTTTGGAGCAATGGGACCCAGAATTAATGGTTACTCACCTGAAAATAAGGATGTTGGAAGAACATCACACCTACATGCTGGCTCTGAGGTGAATCTCCGAGAATAAATGACAGTTGTGACTCTCAAGTCTACAGCTCTCATCGATGGCAAGATCACAGAAACTTTGGCTGGATTTTCCCTGCAGAGACGGGATGGAGGCGGTTCCGCTCCCTTCTGCAGCCGTTCTCTGAAAATGATTTTCCGTAGATTGGCCTTGTTAAGTCCGCCCCGCGGGGTTCCTGGCCAATTAACAGGAAGCGGGTCTGATGACATCATTTCACGATGCGTCATCAGCCGGTTTCCTTAAAGGGACCACGGCCACATTGATTTTGATAGTTGTGCTGTCAGTGTTCTGCAGCAGTAACAAGCGCTGCACAAAGGTGCACATCTGCACCCAGGTTCACAGCATGCAGAGAGATTCTCTTCCCTTCCCATGGGCAGAAGAGACCTCCCCAGGAGATCAACACAGACTGGTTGCACATTGCACAGGAGGACACAAGCAGGGATGTCAATGGGAGTCCCTGGCTGCAGTGGGGCCAACCTTTCAATTATCTCAGTAGATCACAAAACGTTACTGCAAAGCCACACTCAAACTCACCCTGCTGTGCCACTCATCACATCCCCATCACTCTGCCTTCCATACCCTACTCCTGCACATCCTTACTCACACCAACTTACCTTGCACTTCCACCCATCCCTCTCTATCTACATTATCACTTCCCCATCTCACTAGCCACCCCTCACACTCACCCTCATCCTACTGCAAGCATACCAACTAACAACACACAAGGGTAGGCACTTGAGAGGTTTAGCCAATGTTCATGTGAAGTTTCTGTTAATGTGTTGTCATACATTAAAATCTATATTTTCAACACTTCACCTTATTGGGCAGATCTGTGCGCACCTTGAGAAGTGTCTTAGTGAGTTCCAGTGAATGTTGAGACATAACTCCCCTCCCACTATTGTGATAAGTGTGAAAGGACTGGCTTGGAAATTATAGGGATGCTTTATGGTGCTGGTGTGGGATGGTGTCAATCTAGCGCATCATGTGGCAGCCAGGGTGTACAGCGTCAAGTGAAGTAAATCTGACCAATGGTGATGCTATCGCTGGCCTCGCGGGCAACAATGTTGTCAGATGCTGATGCCCTGTGTCCTGTGCAGCATCAGGTGATGGTGGAGAAGGTTGGTGATGTTGATGTGCCTGGTGATGTTGCTGTTGGGGCTGATTGTGTAAGGATTCAGAGGACCTAGGTGTGATTTTTTCAAGGGCACCAATGTTGCTGGAATAGATAGCAGCTGCAGTTGAGATGACAGATGCGATCTGTCAATGGTGAGAGAGGTTGCTCCAATGAGGTGCCACTGAATACACAGTTGGCTCTAAACACTTGCAAGCTAAAGAAATATCTATGGGGGAAAAATTCGGTTGGTTAGCGCCTCCCGTTAGTGCCTCCGGGGGGACGCTAACAGGGCTCTAGGAACCTAGCACCGCTTGCGAAATTGACCAGTCGTTTTGCGGCGGTGCTAAACACTACCGCCACGATCTCCTGCACCCGCAGATTGTGACATCAGTCAAGTGTGCAACGCCCCGGTAGCACCGCAGACCGGATATTGAGTCGCGTCCCCTGCCTTAGCGCCTGCCGCTAGGAATGACAGGTAGAAGGGAACGTTTTCAAGTCGGGAAGGGGCTGGGGGAGCACTATTTAAAGGCTGGCGCTTCCTGCCTTTTCTTGTCGGCAAAATTTTTGGTTTTAACACTGTCCTAAGGAGTTTTGGCCCTCACCACCACTTTTGAGGTTCCTAAGCGCCGAGCTCTTTCCCTGGGCCTATCCGTTAGTGCTTCCAACACAATTGCTTTTGAGGTCTCTCCAGACCAAGAGTCAAGGCTGCAATGAGCAGGGAGTGGCTGGCCAGCAAGATGGCCTCTCCCCTTTAAGAACTGGATAGCTGTCTGTCTGGCTTCCATGGTAATTGGCTTCGCCTGAGCTTTGGTAGCGTTCTGAAATAGCGCCTCGCTCCCTGACGTTTACGCCTTAAGAGAGGTGTGTAGCGCCTGATTTAGCGCTCAAATCACCTCCAGGGGCGATAAGAGGCGAATTTTGCAATCGAAGGCAATAATTAGCGCCAGGCGCTAAGCTTTGTGCCCAGCTGATATTAGCGCCCCAAAATGGGCGATACCAAATTTTTCCCCCTATATGTCTTACTGACGCAGTAACCAACAGTTTCTGAGCACTGAAACTGAGCAGCTGCAACATGGTATCCTTTATACCACTTCTGCAGCTGTCGGGTTATCAGATAAATCAAAGCAGACTCAACTCACACAAGGGTGAGCTGGCGTGTTCACCGAGCAGCGAGTAACCCGTAAAATTACAGGTAAAATTACAAGGTAGGCTCAAAATAGCATTCAATTGGCTGTTAACAAGCCATTTAATGATCTAAATTGTCTCCCCCGCCACTTGGTGTCGGGTCAGTTATGCGCAGACAGACCTGACACCTGGGAGAGTCACGTGGAGGTGGGTTGACAGCGGGTTTCATACCCACTGTCAATCTTTGCTATTTTGACAGCGGACCCGCCTTCAAGCCCATCACCATTGACCAGAAACTTAACTGGACAAGCCACATAAATACTGTGGCAACAAGAGCAGGTCAGTGGCTAGGTATTCTGCGGTGAGTGTCTCACCTCCTGATGCTAGGAAAAAAAGGGAGGCTTTTGGCAGATACAAAGGACTAAAAACAGTGGAAGCACTAGAGGAGTATAGAAAGTGCAGGGGGTACTTAAAAAAGAAATTAGGAGAGCGAAGAGGGGGCATGAAAAAACACTGGCGGGCAAAATAAAAGAAAATCCCAAGATGTTTTATAAGTATATTAAGGGCAAGAGGGTAACCAGGGAAAGAGTAGGGCCCATTAGGGACCAAAGTGGCAATCTGTGTGTAGAGCTGGAAGATGTGGGTGAGGTTTTAAATGAATATTTTGCATCTGTGTTCACTATGGTGAAGGACGATGTAGGCATAGAAATCAGGCAGGGGGATTGTGATATACTTGAACAAATTACTATCGAGAGGGAGGAGGTACTAGCGGTTTTAGCAGGCTTAAAAGTGGATAAATCCCCAAGCCCAGATGAGATGTATCCCAGGCTGCTATGTGAGGCAAGGGAGGAGATTGCAGGGGCTCTGACACAAATTTTCAGAACCTCTCTGGCCACAAGGGAGGTGCCAGAGGACTGGAGGACAGCTAACGTAGTACCATTATTCAAGAAGGGTAGTAGGGATAAACCAGGGAATTACAGGCCAGTGAGCCTAACATCAGTGGTAGGGAAATTATTGGAAAAAATTCTGAGGGACAGAATTAGTCTCCACTTGGAGAGGCAAGGATTAATCAAGGATAGTCAGCATGGCTTTGTCAGGGGGAGATCATGTCTGACCAATTTGATTGAATTTTTCGAGGGGGTGACTAGGTGTGTGGATGAGGGTAGTGCAGTTGATGTAGTCCACATGGACTTCAGTAAGGCTTCTGACAAAGTCCCGCATGGGAGACTGGTCAAGAAGGTAAAGAGCCCATGGGATCCAGGGCAATTTAGCACATTGGATCCAAAATTGGCTTAGTGGCAGGAGGCAGAGGGTGATGGTCGAAGGTTGTTTTTGTGACTGGAAGCCTGTGTCCAGTGGTGTACCGCAGGGATCGGTGCTGGGTCCTTTGCTGTTTGTAGTATACATTAATGACTTAAATATGAATGTAGGAGGTATGATCAGTAAGTTCGCAGATGACACGAAAATTGGTGGGGTGGTAAATAATGAGGAGGGAAGCCTCAGGCTACAGGACGATATAGACGGGTTGGTCAGATGGGCAGAACAGTGGCAAATGGAATTTAACCTTGAAAAGTGTGAGGTGATGCATTTTGGGAGGACTAACAAGGCAAGGGAATACACAATGAATGGTAGGATCCTAGGGAGGACAAAGGATCAGAGGGACCTTGGTGTGCATGTACATAGATCCCTGAAGGCAGCAGGACAGGTAGATAAGGTGGTTAAAAAGGCATATGGGATACTTGCCTTCATTAGCCGAGGCATAGAATATAAGAGCAGGGAGGTTATGATGGAGCTGTACAAAACGCTAGTTAGGCCACAGCTGGAATACTGTGTGCAGTTCTGGTCGCCACACTATAGGAAGGATGTGATTGCATTGGAGAGGGTGCAGAGGAGATTCACCAGGATGTTACCTGTGCTGGAGTGCTTCAACTATGAAGGGAGACTGGACAGGCTGGGGTTGTTTTCCTTAGAACAGAGAATGCTGAGGGGGGACCTGATTGAGGTGTACAAAATTACGAGGGGCATAGATAGGGTAGATAGAAAGGAACTTTTCCCCTTAGTAGAGGGGGCATAGTTTCAAGGTAAGGGGCAGGAGGTTTAGAGGGGATTTGAGGAAAAACTTTTTCACCCAGAGGGTGGTTGGAATCTGGAACTCACTGCCTGAAAGGGTGGTAGAGGCAGGAACCCTCACAACATTCAAGAAGCATTTAGATGAGCACTTGAAATGCCACAGCATACAAGGCTACGGACCAAGTGCTGGAAAATGGTAGTAGAATAGATAGGGCTTGATGGCCGGCGTGGACACGATGGGCCGAAGGGTCTCTTTCTGTGCTGTATAAATCTATGACTCTATGACGCCCCAAAGCCATTCTACCATCTACAAAGCACAAGTAAGGAGTGTGATGGAATACTCTCCACTTGCCTGGATGAGTGCAACTCCAACAACATTTAAGAAGCTCGACACCATCCAGGACAAAGCAGCCCATTTGATTGGCACCCCATCTACCACCTTAAACATTCACTCCCTCCACCACCGGCGTACCGTGGCTGCAGTGTGTACCATCTACAAGATGCACTGCAGCAACTCGCCAAGACTTCTTCGGCAAGGCAACCTCCCAAACCTGCGACCTCTTCCACCTAGAAGGACAAGGGCAGCAGGCGCATGGGAACACCACCATATCCAAGTCACACATCATCCTGACTTAGAAGTATATCGCCGATCCTTCATCGTCGCTGGGTCAAAATCCTGGAGCTCCCTACCTAACAGCACTGTGGGAGTACCATTACCACACGGACTGCAGAGGTTCAAGAAGGCGGCTCACCACCACCTTCTCAAGGGCAATTATGGATGGGCAGCAAATGCTGGCCTTGCCAGCGACGCCCACATCCCATTAAAAAAAACTCTGAGCGTCGGCAAAATTCAGCCCTTTGTCTTCGTTACAGGAACAAATGGAGCCTATGGAATCATCATTGGATTCTGTGTTCACCTCCATAGCCACAGGGAAGGGCAGATGAGAGGTTTACAGGTCTTACTGCAGTAGGTAACAGACTGTCCTATTGCTTCTTTGTAAAGCACACTCTTCTTAAGAACATAAGAAAATAAGAATTAGGAGCAGGAGTAGGCCATACGGGCTCTCGAGCATGCTCCACCATGCAACAAGGTCATCGCTCATCTTCGACCTCAACTAGTCCTAGTGCGAGCAAGCACTGAGTGCGAGTCATCAAAGAGTGCTCTGAGTTTGGGTAAGTGTGAGAGTTCTTTAATTGTTATTTCTCTTTAAATCATTCTTGATAAGATTACTTAAGCAGTTTAAGTAAAGGGGAAAAGTTAAATATTTGGGTTTCTGTTGGTTTAAGAAGAGTAAAACAAGGTTACACTGCAGTAGGAGTAAATTGGCACAGCAGGCAGTGGAAACCAGTTTTCAAACCAATCAGCAGGGGTGACTCATTTGGCTGTAAACAAACAAACAGTATAAAAAGACCAGTCCTAGTGCGAGCAAGCACTGAGTACGAGTCATCAAAGAGTGCTCTGAGTTTGGGTAAGTGTGAGAGTTCTTTAATTGTTATTTCTCTTTAAATCATTCTTGATAAGATTACTTAAGCAGTTTAAGTAAAGGGGAAAAGTTAAATATTTGGGATTCTGTTGGTTTAAGAAGAGTAAAACAAGGTTACACTGCAGTAGGAGTAAACTGGCACAGCAGGCAGTGGAAACCAGTTTTCTAACCAATCAGCAGGGGTGATTCATTTGGCTGTAAACAAACAAACAGCATAAAAAGACCAGTCCTAGTGCGAGCAAGCACCGAGTGTGAGTCATCAAAGAGTGCTGTGAGTTAGGGTAACTGGGGTGTTAGGTGCTCTTTTCAAACTTTAACTCTGTGGGTTGTAGTTAATAAGGCCTTTCTGGTGCAGAGTGACTGTTGGTAAACCATTTAACTGGTGTAACTAGAGGGATTGATTTAATTTAAATCCAATTAATTAAAGGGGATACTAGCATCTAAAATCGGGCAGAGGGTGTCCATAACTAACAATAAAAATTTTAATTAATTACATAGAACGGAGCAGGTGATGTGTTACTGTTGCGAGATGTGGGAGCCAGTGAACCCCATTGAGGCTCACGGTGATTACGTCTGTGACAAGTGTCTGCTGCTACAGGAACTCCAGCTCCGTGTTGATGAGCTGGAGTCTGAGCTTCAGACACTGCGACACATCAGGGAGGGGGAGAAGTACCTGGACTCTGTGTATCAGGAGGTGGTCACACCTATGAAGTTAATTAATTCAGATGTAGCCCATGGTCAGGGACAGGACGGTGTGACTACGAGTGAGGCAGGTACGGGGATCCAGGAGGTAGAGCTGGAGGAGCCGCAGCCCTTGTTCTTGTCCAACAGGTTCGAGGTTCTTACTCCCTGTGGGGACAGGAGCAGGGACTGCAGGGAGGATGAGCAACCTCGCCACAGCACCGTGGAACGGGGGGCCATTCAAGAGGGGGGAGTAAATAGAAATGTTGTAGTGGTAGGGGATAGTATTATTAGGGGGATAGATAGAGTTCTCTGCAGCCGAGAGCGAGAGTCCCGAAGGCTGTGTTGCCTACCCGGTGTCAGTGTTAAGGACATCTCCTCTGGGCTGGAAAGAAACTTGCAGTGGGAGGGGGTGGATCCAGTTGTTGTGGTCCATGTTGGTACAAACGACGTAGATAGGACTAGGAAGCCGGTTCTGTTAAAGGAGTATGAGCAGCTAGGGGTCAAATTAAAAAACAGAACCTCAAGGGTAATAATCTCTGGATTATTACCTGAGCCACGAGCAAATTTAGCTAGGACAAATAAAATTAGAGAGAGTTAAATGCGTGGCTCAAAGACTGGTGTGGGAGAAATGGGTTTTGCTTCCTGGGACACTGGCACCAGTACTGGGGCAGGAGGGAGCTGTTCCGTTGGGACGGGCTTCACTTGGCCGGTGCTGGGACTAGAGTCCTGGCGGATCATATAACTAGGGCTGTAGAGAGGGCTTTAAACTAACTAGTGGGGGGGAGGTTCCTAGAGTGCAAATAATAAAAATGACAACAGAGAAGGTCATAGACTTAGGTAGCAGTGGGGAAATTAAAAACCAGAGCATGTCAGGAAGGGGCAGAAGGTGTGGAGTAAAAGGTAAAGTAATAAAAAGGGCAAAAGCAGGAACTAAGTGTCACAAAACATATTTTAAAGTTCTCTATCTGAATGCACGTAGCATTCGTAACAAAATAGACGAGTTAATGGCACAAATAACTACATATGGGTATGATCTTGTGGCCATTACAGAAACATGGCTGCAGGGTGACAATGCCTGGGAATTAAACATACCAGGTTATTTAACGATCAGGAAGGACAGGCAGGAAGGAAGGGGAGGTGGGGTGGCTATGTTAACAAAGGAAGGAATCACTGTAATACAGAGAAATGATATTGGGTCAAAAGATCAGGATAATGAAACAGTTTGGGTGGAGGTAAGGAATAATAAGGGGAAAAAAATACTAGTGGGCGTAGTCTATAGGCCTCCGAACAGTTGCAACTCTGTTGGACGGAGTATCAATCAGGAAATAGTTGAGGCTTGTAATAAGGGAACATCTATAATTATGGGGGATTTTAACTATCATATTAATTGGACAAATCAAATTGGGCAGGGCTGCCTTGAGGATGAGTTCATTGAGTGTATTAGGGATGGGTTTCTTGAGCAGTATGTAACTGAACCGACCAGGGGGCAAGCAACCTTAGATCTGGTCCTGTGTAACGAGACAGGATTAATTAAAAATGTCCTAGTAAAGGATCCCCTTGGAATGAGTGACCATAACATGGTTGAATTCCATATTCAATTAGAGGGTGAGAAGGTTGGATCTCAAACAAGCGTGCTAAGCTTGAATAAAGGAGACTATGAAGGTAGGAGAGTGGGATTGAGTAGAGTGGTTTGGGAAAATAGATTAAAGGGTAAGACGATACATGATCAGTGGTGTACATTTAAGGAGTTATTTTACAACTTCCAAAAAATATATATTCCACTGAGAAGATAAGGGTGTAAAAGAAAAGACAGCCATCCATGGCTAAGTAAAGAAATTAAGGATAGTATTCGACTAAAAACAAGGGCATATAAGGTAGCCAAATCTAGTGGGAGGATAGAGGATTGGGAAAACCTTAAAAGACAGCAAAAAATAACAAAAAGATTGATTAAGAAAGGGAAGATAGATTATGAAAGTAAATTAGCAAAAAATATAAAAACAGATAGTAAGAGTTTTTATAGTTATATAAAAAGAAAAAGGGTGGCTAAAGTAAATGTTGGTCCCTTAGAGGATGAGACCAGGAAATTAATGGTGGGAAATATGGAGATGGCAAAAACACTGAATGAATATTTTGTATCAGTCTTTGCAGTAGAGGACACTAAGAATATCCCAACACTGGACAAACAGGGGGCTATAGGAGGGGAGGAGCTAAACACGATCAAAATCACTAAGGAAGTGGTACTCGGTAAAATAATGGGACTCAAGGCGGATAAATCACCTGGACCTGATGGCTTACATCCTAGCGTATTGAGGGAAGTGGCGGTAGGGATTGTGGATGCATTGGTAATAATTTTCCAAAACTCCCTGGCCTCAGCAAAGGTCCCGGCAGACTGGAAACTGCTAATGTAACACCCTTATTTAAAAAGGGCAGTGGACAGAAGGCTGGAAACTATAGACCGGTTAGCTGAACATCTGTGGTAGGTAAAATTTTGGAGTCCATTATTAAGGAGACAGTAACAGGACATTTGGATAATCATAATTTAATAGGACAAAGTCAGCATGGTTTTATGAAGGGGAAGTCATGTTTGCCAAATTTGCTGGAGTTCTTTGAGGAAGTAACATATAGGGTGGATAAAGGGGAACCAGTGGACGTAGTGTATTTAGACTTCCAAAAGGCATTTGACAAGGTGCCACACAAAAGATTATTGCTTAAGATAAAAAATCACGGGATTGGGGGTAATATTCTGGCATGGATAGAGGATTGGCTATCTAACAGAAGGCAGAGAGTTGGGATAAATGGTTCATTCTCAGACTGGCAATCAGTAACTAGTGGTGTTCCGCAGGGGTCGGTGCTGGGTCCCCAACTCTTTACAATCTATATTAACGATTTGGAGGAGGGGACCGAGTGTAACATATCAAAGTTTGCAGATGATACTAAGATGGGAGGGAAAGTAGTGAGTGAGGAGGACATAAAAAACCTGCAAGGGGACATAGACAGGCTAAGTAAGTGGGCAGAGATTTGGCAGATGGAATACAATACTGGAAAGTGTGAGGTTATGCACTTTGGCAGGAAAAATCGTAGAGCAAGTTATTATCTTAATGGCAAGAAACTGGAAAGTACTGAAGTACAAAGGGATCTGGGGGTCCTGGTGCACGAAACTCAAAAGGTTAGTATGCAGGTGCAGCAAGTGATTAAGAAGGCCAATGGAATGTTGGCTTTCATTGCTAGGGGGATAGAATATAAAAATAGGGAGGTATTGCTTCAGTTGTACAAGGTATTGGTGAGACCGCACCTGGAATACTGCATACAGTTTTGGTGTCCATACTTAAGAAAAGACATACTTGCTCTCGAGTCAGTACAAAGAAGGTTCACTTGGTTAATCCTGGGGATGAGGGGATGGACATATGAGGAGAGGTTGAGTAGATTGGGACTCTACTCATTGGAGTTCAGAAGAATGAGAGGCGATCTTATTGAAACATATAAGATTGTGAAGGGGTTGGATCGGGTGGATGCGGGGAGGATGTTCCCGATGATGGGTGAAACTAGAACTAGGGGGCATAGTCTTAGAATAAGGGGCTGCTCTTTCAAAACTGAGATGAGGGTGGTAGGTCCATGGAATATGCTGCCCCAAAAAGCTGTAGAAGCTACACCATTACATAAATTTAAAACAGAAATAGACAGTTTCTTAGAAGTAAAGGAAATTAAGGGTTACGGGGAGCGGGCAGGAATTTGGACATGAGTCTAGGTTCGGATCGGACATGGCCCTGTGGGTAGCGGAGCGGGCCCAGGGGCCGTGTAGCCTGATCCTGCTCCTATTTTGTGTGTCTAATTCTGTTAGATTCAGGAGATGGTTCTGTGATAGTAGATTGGCGGTTAGGGTCAGATCAGCCATGATCTTATTGAATGGCGGAGTAGGCTCGAGGGGCCGATTGGCCTACTCCTGCTCCTATTTCTTATGTTCTTATGTAACTCCACTTTCCTGCCTGATCTCCACATACATTGATGCCCCTAGAGTCCAAAAATTTATCTATCTTAGCCTTGAATATACTCACAATTCAGCATCCACAGCCCATTGGGGTAGAGAATTCCAAAGATTCACAACCCTCTGAGTGAAGAAATTCCTCCTCATCTCGGTCTTAAATGGCCGACCCCGTATCCTGAGACTATGCCCCCTAGTTCTGGACTCATAGGCCAGGGGGAACAACTTCTCAGTATCTATCCTGTCAATCCCCCTCAGAATTTTATATGTTTCAATGAGCACAATGCACAATTGCTCCAAAAAGACCTCATATGGCCTGTGCTGTTTGTATATTCTATGAGGATGGTGGGTAATATCTGGTAAGCTGTATCCTCCTTAATTACTGCCTAACTTTCCATTGCTCCATCATGTGCTATCCCTCCTCCTCCCCCTTACCCATAGGGAATGACATATCTGCTCCCAAGAAGTCTTCACTGAGGGTAGGGGGTGGGAGCAGCCAAAATATGCTGGTGGTCTGACCTTGTCAAAAGCAATCAAAAGCAAGTGCACATGTCTGTCAGCAGAATAATTTAAAAAATGCGAAAACAAATTATTTCCCAGTTGCAGAACTCGCTGTTCTATCTCTCTAGACTCTTCCGGCTCAGAATCCTTCACTTCCGTCTGTATCAAGTAATTCCGTCAGCTGCTGTGCCTTATAAATCTCATTCTAAGTTATCCAGAGTGCATTAGGAATGGAAAATCAAAAAACTCGGAGCTGCTGCGCCACTGACCTTCATTTTGACATATGCAGTGCGTAGATCACGGGAAGATTCAAAAAGCACAAGGGAACTCGGATGGCATTTTAATGCCGGAAATTGAGTAGAACTGGCTTCTGCCCTATTTTCCTGCCTGAAAAAATTCCTGGGCCATGTATGCTCTGCTAATGCGCTGAAATTGACCTGAGCTAATCCCACTTGAATTGTAGTGCAAACTGCACTCAAATTACCTAGGTCAGCTCATTTGCTTCATTATTCACAAATCCAGGTACAAAAGAGCAGCTTAGCGGCAGAGAATGGAACAAAATCCGGTGCCGAGGTCCCTCTGCTGCCCCCACTGGGAACGTAGCTGGCCACCCTATCCTCACCCGACGCAAGTAAATTGCAAATAGCAGGGCCTGGGTGGATGTTCCTGACACCTGCCTCAGTTACCACCGCGGCCTGGAACTGTCAAGTGGAAGATGAAGGAAGGTCTCAAGAAGTGGCAGTAATGACTCTGAGGTCCACCAACAAAAAATGAAGGCCTTGTAGCAGGAGTATTAAATGTCAAAAAATTTGACACCAAGCCACATAAGGAGAAATTAGGGCAGGTGGCCAAAAGCTTGGTCAAAGAGGTAGGTTTTAAGGAGCGTCTTAAAGGAGGAAAGAAAGGTAGTGAGGCGGAGAGGTTTAGGCAGAGAATTCCAGAGCTTAGGCAACAGGGGGTCGAGAGACGTGGTGGTGAGGTAGAGCTGAGTGTCATCAATGTACATGTGGAAACTGACGCTGTGCTTTCAGATGATGTCGCCAAGGGGCAACATGTAGATGAGAAATAGGAGGGGGCCAAGGATAGATCCTTGGGGGACACCAGAGGTAACGATGTGAGGCCGGGAAGAGAAGCCGTTGCAGGTGATTCTCTGGCTACGATTAGATAGATAAGAATGGAACCAGGCGAGTGCAGTCCGACCCAATTGGACAACGGTGGAGAGGCGTTGGAGAAGGATGGAGTGGTTAACCGTATCAAAGGCTGCAGACAAGTCAAGATGGACAAGGGGGGATAGTTTACCTTTGTCACAGTCATAAAGGATGCCATTTGTAAAAGGAGAACTAATCCTGAATTGTGTAAAAACAGAAAGAGAATTTGATAACTGAGTTCTCTGATGCGGGCGGAGGTTGTGCAGAAAGCGGAACTCTCTACCCACGAAGGGCCTTTTCCTGGCCAGGCGGATGATCTGTCAAGAGGATTCTTGACAGATCGGAAGTGTCGGGTTTTAGCGCATGCGCTTCGCATGCCAGAACCCGACACTTGCGAGGCCCCTATGGGTACGTACATACCTCGTACACACCCGTGGGGGTCGGAATATCCGGCCCATTACTTTAGTGGCAAACATTAATAATATTTGCAAATATGAGTAATGGCATTGTTGCACAAAATGAATGTGGTGCAATGATTTTGCTAGGTAGGGTTAATGAACATGGCAAATGCTGAAAATGAGTTGTTTGAAAGTAAATTACTATAACCTGACGAAGGGTCATCAACCTGAAATGTTAACTCTGTTTCTCTCTCTACAGATGCTGCCTGACCTGCTGAGTATTTCCAGCATTTTCTGTTTTTATTTCAGATTTCCAGCATCCACAGTATTTTGCTTTTGTATTACTATAATCTATATTTAGTTGACTGAGTTTTAAAAAAAACAGATATTGTAGTCTCTTGTCTGCCCAATAACTCAAGTATTCATTTTACTTGTCCTAATTTTCAGGCATTAAAAACTTTACAAGGGCTTTTTTGGACAGACTTTAAATATAATTAAACTGATTTAGAAGTTAAATATCCCGCTTAAAGCTCCGAATGCATAAACCAACAATTAATTGTTTGATTTACATTATTTTGTGCTGGAAGTTTAGTTTTATATAAGTTTCAAAATTAAATCCTTCTTGGATAATTATCAAGTGCAATCTCAAGTGTCACCCTGGCTTACTGCCTCTATAGACTCTATTCTTGTCTGTGTAAGAAGGCTGGGGGTTCAAGTCTCATGCGAGGGCTTCAGCACATAATCTAAGATAACACTTCAGTGCAGAACTAAGGGAGTGGTGGCACTGTTTTCAGGATGAGATGTTCACAGAAATCACAGAAACCTCACAGTACAGATAGAGGCCATTTACCAAAGTCTCATCAGCCTGTTCAAATGTAAAAGATACCAATGCAATCTTTCAAAGAAGATCAAGAAATCCTCCCATTGTGTTGGCTAACCAACACCAGCAAAATAAATTGGCTCCAAAAATCTGCATTAGTAGTGGCGAGTTTGGAGCACAATGGCAGCACACTACAACTTGGATACTAGTAAATGTCAGCGGGACCCATTCTACCATAATTCCGCACATGATTTGATCCCTGAAGTGTGCTACGACAGAGAGAGAAAGAAATAAAGAAAGATTCATTAGCCTAGTTAACTCTGATTCACTCTCTCTACAGACGCTGCCTGAACTGCTGAGTGTTGCCATCATTTTCTGTCTTTATTGCACACACATAGTTGTTTTAGTACTACTGATCTTGCTCTGGAATGCAACTTGTAATGCAAACGATATTTAAGTTGAGATTGTCTCACATTACAGTTTATATTCCTTTGAACATCTGAACAAAGAAAACTACATAGGTATGAGGGGCAAGTTGCCTAAGGTAGATTGGGAAACTAAATTAAAAGATATGATGGTACATAAGCAATGGCAAACATTTAAATAATTAATTCATAATTTGCAACAAATATATTTTCCCTTAAGGAATAAAAATCATATGGGAAAAGTGGTCTAACCGCAGCTAACAAGAGAAGTTAAAGATAGTATTAGATTAAAGGAAGAGGCTCATAATGTTGCCAAAAATAGTAAGCCTGAGGGTTGGAAGGATTTTAGAATTCAGCAAAGGAGGACCAAGAAATTGATAAAGAAAGAGAAAATAGAATATGAGAGTAAACTAGCAAGACACATAAAAACAGATTGTAAAAGGTTCTGTAGGTATGTAAAAAGGAAGAGATTAACAAAAGTAAATGTGGGCCCTTAGAGGCAGTGACAGGAGAAATTATAAATGGAAATAAGGAAATGGCAGGGACATTAAATTAATACTTTCTATCTGACTTCATGGTAGAAGACAGAAAAAACATTCCGGAAATAGTGGGGAACCAAGGGTCTAGTGAGAATGAGGAACTTAAAGGAATTAGTATTAGTAAAGAAATAGTACTGGAGAAATTAATGGGCAAATCCCCTGGACTTGATGGTCTACATCCTAGGGTTTTAAAAGAGGTGGCTACAGAGATGATGGATGCATTGGTATTGATCTTCCTGAATTCCCTAGATTCTAGAATGGTCCCTGTGGATTGGAAGGTAGCAAACGTAACCCCCTATTCAAAAAAGGAGAGAAAGAGAAAACAGGGAACTATAGGCCAGTTACCTTGGCATCAGTTGTAGGGAAAATACTAGAATCTATTATGAGGGACGTGACAACAGTGCACTTGGAAAATCATAACATAATTGGGCAGAGTCAACATGGATTTATGAAAAGGGAAATCGTGTTTGACAAATCTGCTAGAGTTGTTGAGGTTGTAACTAGCAGGGTGGAGAAGTGGATGTAGTCTATTTGGATTTTCAAAAAGCATTTGATAAGGTGCCACACAAGAGGTTATTACACAAAATTAGGGCTCATGGGATTGGAGGTAATATCAGTATGGACAGAGGATTGGTTAAAGGACAGAAAAGAGAGTAGGAATAAACGGGTCATTTTCGGGTTGGCAGGCTGTAACTAGTGGGGTATCAATGACTTAAATGAGGGGAGCAAGTGTAACGTATCCACGTTTGCTGAAATACAAAGTTAGGTGGGAAAGTAAGCTGTGAGGAGGACACAAGGAGGCTGCAAAAGGATTTAGACAAGTGATTGGGCAAGAATGTGGCAGATGGAATATGGCAGATGGAATATAACGTGGAGAAGTGTGAAGTTATCCATTTTGGTAGGAAAAGCAGAATATTTTATAAATGGTGAGAGACTGGGAAATGTTGGTATTCAGAGGGACCTGGGTGTCCTTGTACACAAATCACAGAAGGTTAACATGCAGGTACAGCAAGTAATTAGGAAAGCAAATGGTATGTTAGCCTTTATTACAAAGGGATTAGAGTATAAGAATAAAGAATGCTTACTGCAATTATATAAAGCCTTGGTGAGACCACACCTGGAGTATTATGTACAGTTTTAGTTTCCTTACCCAAGGAAGGATATACATCCCTTAGAGGGAGTGCAACATAGGTTTACTGGACTGATTCCTGGGATGAAGGGATTGTCCTATGAGGAGAGATTGAGTAGACCATGCCTATATTCTCGAGTTTAGAAGAATGAGAGGTGATCTCATTAAAACATATAGGGGGAGAAATTCGGTATCACCCCAGTTGGGGCGCAATTCTCGACCAGGCGCAAAGTTTTGCGCCCGGCGCAAATTATCGCCGCCTACTGCAAAATTGGTCTGTTTCGCCCCTGGAGCTGATTGCTAAATCAGGCACTGCACAACTCTCTTAAGGCGCTAAGCCGGAGGAGCAAGGCACTAACTCAGAGGGCGGCGCAGCGCAGGTGCTGTCAGTTAGTGATTGCACACAGACACGCTGGCGCCGGTCAGCTCTTAAAGGGGAGGGTCGATCTTGATTTGCAGCCGCACCCTGCGCATCGGAGCCCTGAATCTCGGCCTGGACAGACCTGTTGCCAAATCCTGCAGCAAAGGACCATGGAGAGGGCCAGGGAGCGAGCGCAGCGTTTCAGCGAGAGGGCCTTGGAGGCTTTGGTTGGTGTGGTGGCGCGCAGGCGATCTCTCCTGTACCCGGAGAGTGGCAGGAGGCCTCTGCCCAATGAGTACCGAAAAGCTTGGAGGGAGGTGGTTCACAGAGTGACCTCCAGCAGCATGGTGCCTAGGACCCCTGTGCACTGCAGGAAGAAGTTCAATGACCTCACTCGGGTCGTCAGGGTGAGTACCTTTTTCAGAAACCTCTTCATCCCTCCATCTCGACCTCGCTTTATGGCCAAAGGGTCTTGAAAGCCCCAATGCCCAGCACTCCTCCAACACCTATGGCCCTTTCAGGAAACTCACACGCACATTCAGCACTTTGCATACGGTAAGGGCTATTCAATTATGGGAGGCATTTCAGCCAAGATCATGGCTGCACACAGTAAGGGCTATTCGACCATGGGAGGCATTTCAGCCAAGATCATGGCTGCACACAGTAAGGGCTATTCGACCATGGGAGGCATTTCAGCCACGATCATGGCTGCATCTTTACTCAGACCCTGTCCTTTTTCTTGCAGGGCAAGCTGGCGCATAATAGGAGACAGCAGCAACGGACCGGGGGAGGCTGGCCTCACCTTCAAGCCCTGACCAATCTGGAGCAGCGAGTCCACCGGATTGTGGCAAGCCGGATGCTTGGGCCTGTCGCCACTAGAGATGCAGACCCCATTCTGGCCAGCAATGGTAAGGTCATCACCTTTTTGACCTCTCTCCTTCCACTTGTTCCTCACAACAGCATCTTTTTTTTGCCACTCTCGATCCAAATAAGTACATCGCTGCACTCATGCCTCCCTTGCTGCCACCCTGTCCTCATGCTAAAGCCACTCTTGTACCTCCCTGCTTTCAGATGCTGATTCACCAGGTGAGGAGGCGGGCCCTCAAGCTGCCACTGGGAGTGAATCTGAAGGCGAGGAGGAAGAGGAAGCCGGACCATCAGCGCGACCCTCTGCCGAGGCAGCCCATGGCCATACTGGGGACACGCCTTCCCTGGAGGGGAGCGGGGGGGAATGGTCTGATGAGGGTGAAGCTTCAGGACCCAGCGGGCTGCAGCAACGAGAAGGGGGTAGGGAAGCTCGGGGGCCTTCTCCCCGGAGGGAGAGTATGGCCTCGAGTCCTGCTACAGTGAGCGCAGAAGAGATGCGGCTCCTCGCTGAAATGAGCGCCCAGGCGGAGCAAATGCACACTGAGCTCATGGCTGCAGTGGCAAGGATGCCCGAATCCATTGAGTCACTGGCAAGGAGTGTCCAGGACTTCGGTACAGCACAGGCGTCTGCCACGCAAATGCTAAGTGCTACAATGCAGTCAGTGGCTGGTCTCATGCAGACGCAGATTGAGGCCACGCGAGCACTAACTGATGTCACCTTCGCTGGATCAGGCAGGTTTCCCCGGGGCCCTCCCCGCACCGCAGCAGGCCAGCAATCTGTGCTCCCGCAGATTGCTCCGCATGCTGAAATGCTGCCCCGTGGGAGTGCCAGTGTGTCAGTCGAGCGGGGAGTTGCTGTCCTCTCTCAGGATGACAGCATTCCTGCTGCCAGCACTGTCACTTCTCCACTGCAGTTGCCACCACCTGTAGGACAGACTGCTGCCGCCCATGCAGAGTTGGAGCAGTCAGCAGCCGGGCCCTCCAGGCCCAGAGCTAGTCCAGACCGTCCCTCAAGGGCATCTGCAGTCTCAGTTTCTGACACTCAGCAGCCTTCCCCCAGCCTTGCTGTAGCCACTGGGGTCCCAGTGCGGTGGAGCTGCAGGGTGGGAAGGGGGCAATTTCGCAAGGGAAGCAGATCACCCTCGAAGGGCAAAAAGTAGGTGGTGTGGCAAAATGTTGTTCATTGTTTTATTGATGGCCAAGGATCGTGGTCATATTTTTGTTACTGTTTTGGACATTGCCTCCAGGTTGTGAGAGCCAGTTATGTGATTGACTGTTTCTTTCTATTACTTTGTCATGCGGGAAGGATACACAGTTTTGTAAATAAAGAAGTATCTTTATTCAAAATGTGCATGTTTGTTCTTTGCACTCATTGTTGCCTTGACCGGCTTAGGGGTTGCGGGATGGTTCCATTCAGGTTCTTTGAATGGCAGAAGCCATTCCCTCAGAGGGGGCCTAGAAGCGAATTGCTATAAGCCTTTGACAGACGGCCCTTGCACTTTGTGCCTCCCTCCTGTCTTGGTGCTGCTCCTCCTCCTCCTCCTCTGCTGGTGCTCCAAGGCTCGGTGGCATTGGCTGGGTCCTGAGGATTGCCAGGTTATGCAGCATGCAGCACACAACAACGAAGTGGGAGACTCGCTCAGGCGAATACTGCAGGGCTCCTCCAGAGTGGTCCAGACAGCGGAACCGTTAATCGGCGTGCTCAAGCGTGTGCTCAACGATGTTCCTGGTAGCTTGATGGCTCTCGTTGTATCGTTCTTCTGCAGGGGTACTGGGTGAACGGAGCGGGGTCATCAGCCAGGTGCACAGAGGATAGCCCTTGTCCCCGAGAAGCCAGCCTCCTGGGTGAAACGGGGCCTCGAAAAGGTCTGCCACAGAAGTCTGGCGCAGGATGAAGGCATCGTGGCTGCTGCCTGGAAAGTGGGCATTGACAGCGAGTATCAGCTGTCTGTGGTCACAGACCAACTGGACGTTCAAGGAATGGAAGCCCTTTTGGTTGCGGAAATCCTCGGCATTCTCTTGCGGCGCCAGCAAAGCCACATGGATGCAGTCAATGGTGCCTGTGCCATGGGGAAGCCCGCTATTCTTGCAAAGCCCGCTGTGCGCTCTTGCTGCTTGTCCGGGGTCATGGGGAAAGAGATGTACTCTCGTCTCCTTTTAAAGAGGGCATTTGTGACTTGACGGATGCAGCAATGCACCGCGAACTGGGAGATATTGGTAATGTCCCCAGTAGCAGATTGAAAGGAGCCAGTGGCATAAAAGTTGAGAGCCACTGTTACCTTCACTGCCACCGACAGAGACATCCTGCTCCTCAGTTGAGGTTGCAGATCTGCCTGGAGGAGGTGGCAGAGCTCAGTGACCACCTCCTTGCTGAATCGCAAACTTCGCAAACACTGCTCCTCAGACATATTGATGTATGAGAACTGTTGTCGAAAAACCCTGGGACGGTAAGGTCTCCTGTACCGACGCCTGTTGGCCCTCCTCCGTCTGGCCATGATTGCCACTCTCTCTCTGCGTCTCTGTGCCCTCTCAATGTGATGGAGAAGCACGGCGTTCCCATCCATTGCAGCCCCCATAATATGTGGGCAATCAAAGTTATGCCGGTGAAAAAGCAAAGCAACTACAAAGTTATGGTCAGAAGCCAAAACTACCTCAGACAGCGTTGACTCAATGCAGAAGTCTCTCTTTCTCCCTTTGTCTCTCTGCAAATCTCTCTCTCTCTCTCGGAACGAGTGGTCCAAAAATGGCTACCACACAGAAGACAGGAAGAGCCCCCTTTAAATAGCGCCCCCCCAGCCCCACAGCGACTGGGAAGCGTTCCAGTCAACCTGTCGTTGGTAGCGACAGGCAGAAAGGAGGGGGGCGCCACTGAATTTCCGGTCCGGGGCGCCCCAAGGGCGTTGCACTCAGGAATGACGTCAAGATCTGCGTGTGCAGGAGAGCGGACGGTATGGTTTAGCGCCACCGCTAAATGTCCGCTCAATTTCGTGAGAGGTGCAGGTATCGCCGCGCCCGGGCGCTAGTTGGTTAGCGCCCCACTTATCCCCTCTTAAGGCGCTAACGGGTGGTGCTCACAACTGAATTTCTCCCCCATATAGTTCTTCAGGAGCTTGACAGGGTAGATGCTACCATGTTTCCCCTTGCTCGGGAGTCTAGAACTAGGGATCACAGTCTCAGAATAAGTGGTTGGCCATTTAGGACTGAGATGAGGAGAAATTGCTTCTCTCAAAGATTTGTGAATCTTTGGAATTTCCTACCCCAGAGAGTTGGGGATGCTCAGTCGTTGATTATATTCAAGACAGAGATTGATAGATTTTTGGATATTAAGGGAATCAAGGGATATGGGGATAGTGCAGGAAGGTGGAGTTCAGGTCGAAGATCAGCCATGACTTTATTGAATGACAGACTTCGAAGGGCTGTAGGCCTACTCCTGTTCCTATTTATGTTCATATGTAAGGGGTGGAAATTCGGGCCCCGACTCAGCGCCACAGAGACAGAGCACCGCCGAACTAACAGATACAAGGATCGGTAGAAATTGGTCCTCTGGCCTCCTGTACGTATTTGAAGCGAGCTGCCGGTGCTGATTGCACCTCCACAGGCAACTCACCTGACAGGAAACCATCATTTTAGTGCCATGCACCTGACCTGCAGTCCCGGGAGGGGGGTTGGAGCAAGATATGCAGGGGGAAGAAACTACCACTTCTGCTTCTCCTGGCTCCACAGGATGAAGAGTTCACTTAAAAAAAAAAAAATTCTATTATACTTACATTTAGTTGGTCATCGCAGGAGCCACTGACAAATTCTGAGATTTCCCGCTCATCGATAAGTAATTTCTCCAAGGGGTCTTATAACAGGTGTCTGCCTGGGATGCCTAAAAGATAGTTCCACGAATTTAGCAGCAGGACCAGCGCATGCGAAAAATGGGCACAATGCGTTGCAATTTCGACCTCTAGATGCCATAACCTGCATGCAACTTTGCTTGTGAAGATTAGGCAGTCATTTGACCACTTGCAAATTATTTTTTAGAAATGTTTTTCATTGGCTTTCATGCAGAAAATAAAGAATTGGAGTACTAGCACTCCCACTGATTCATTTGGTGGGACCCCACCTGGAGTACTGTGTACAGTTTTGGTAACCATACCCAAGGAAGGATATACTTGCCTTAGAGGCAGTGCAACAAAGTTTTCACTAGATTGATTCCTGGGATGAGAGGGTTGTCCTATGAGGAGACTTTGAGTAGAATGGGCCTATACTCTCTGGAGTTTAGAAGATTAAGAGGTGATCTCATAGTCAAGTCACAAGAGAAGTAAGCTCAAACCAATTTTCCCCCATTTATTATGCAAGAAGAATACTTAATGGATTAGTCACAAGACAATTAAAACCCTTCAGAAATATCTCTTGGTGGTGTGAAAGAAAACACCAAATGCACACACAGTCAAGCACTAATTTCAATCATCTGTAAAAACAATTGCAAGTCAGCGGTCATATTTGCTATTTTGAATAGAAAAAAGCTGTTATACAGGTACTATGGGGGTTAAACTGGATAAACCCCCAAAACGGGCATGGGGATTGTGGTATACGGTGTGTTAAATTCGTGCTGCCTGCTGTTTTAAATAATTGCTGTGTGCAGCCAGCACAACCACCGCTGTTCAATGGCTGCACGCATTGGTAAGGGGGCCCAATGTCACGAGTGGCTCCTGCTGCCTGCACCTCTTAAAGGAGAGGTACATTGTGGCTGCAAGAAGTGGTGGGATTCCTTTGAATAATGAATCTGTGCTGTGATACTATGATGAATGGCTGAACATGCGACAGAGCAAGCTCCAAAGTTTTCTGACAATACGCTGAAGGGCTTGGTGCAAGGTGTGGAGAGGAGAGACATCCTATATCTGTAGCAAAGTGATGGAAGGTGTCGTTGACAGTGCTCCCAAGCAGCATTTACTCATCAATAACCTGCTCACCGATGCTCAGTTTGGGTTCCGCCAGGACCACTCGGCTCCAGACCTCATTACAACCTTGATTCAAATATGGACAAAAGAGCTGAATTCCAAAAGTGAGGTGAGAGTGACTACCTTTGACATCAAGGCAGCATTTGACCGAGTGTGGCATCAAGAAGCCCTAGTAAAATTGAAGTCAATGGGAATCAGGGGGAAAACTCTCCACTGGCTGGAGTCATACCTAGCACAAAGGAAGATGGTTGTGGTTGTTGGGGATCAATCATCTCAGCCCCAGGACATCGCTGCAGGAGTTCTTCAGGGCAGTGTCGTAGGCCCAACCATCTTCAGCTGCTTCATCAATGACCTTCCCGCCATTACAAGGTCAGAAGTGGGGATGTTTGTTGATGATTGCACAGTGTTCAATTCCATTCGCAACTCCTCAAATAATGAAGCAGCCTATGCCCACATGCAGCAAGACATTCAGGCTTGGGCTGATAAGTGGCAAGTAACATTTGCGTCACACAAGTGCCACGCAATGACTATCTCCAACAAGCAAAAGTCTAACCACCGCCCCTTGACATTCAACAGCATAACCAATGCCGAATCCCCCACCATCGACATCCTGGGGGGTAACCATTGACCAGAAACTTAACTTGATCAGCCACATAAATACTGTGGCTACAACAGCAGGTCAGAGACTGGTTATTCTGTGGCGAGTGTCTCACCTCCTGACTCCCCAAAGCCTTTCCACCGTCTACAAAGCACAAGTCAATGACCTGTGTGATGGAATACTCTCCACTTGCCTGGATGAGTGCAGCTCCAACAACACTGAAGAAGCTCGACACCATCTAGGACAAAGCAGCCCACTTGATCGGCATTTTAGCAGCTAAGATAGAGGCATGTGGTGAGACACCAGGCATAACTGTGCAGGGGCCAGGACAGGGGGAAAGGATAGCGCAGGTGCCAGCTCACCGGAGGGCGCAGTTGCGCACTAACTTTGCCGCAGAGGATTCAGATGAGGACTTCAAAAGGCCAGGTTACAGAAGGATGCTGATGGGCATACACAACCAAATGCTTGGTGTACTGGAAAGCCTGCGCATAATGTCAAGGAGCATGGAGGAGTCCAGCACCAACTTGGCACAGGGCTTTGCGCAGAGCTTGGAGTCCATCCTTTCCAACAGGAATGGGTGGTCATCTCCATCAGGACACCTGTGGAACCCACCATGATGCAGCATCTGATGGCCGATGTCATAGCTCCATTGCAGCTTCTATCAAAGGTCTGAGTGCTGTAGTGGAAGCTCAGGCTGCTGCCTTGCAAGCTCAGACTGCTGCCAATGTGGCTCTGGATTCCAGGACATCGCAGCAGTCCATCAATCTGTTCTCTAACAGATCAGTAGGATTGTTGAAGCGCCACCCGGGAGAGTGGCAGTGGCTCCATGGAACACAAACCTGCTATCCTCTCCCAAGAGGACAGCATTCCTGCTTCCACCCCTGCCATTCATTCAGTGCCCTTGCTGTTGCCAGTTAGCCAGTCAGCCCAGACTGCTACAGCCCAGGCCGAGATGGTGCAATCTGAAGCCGGGCCCCCTAGGCCCAGAGCTGCTCAAGGGTGCTCTCCAAGGCCAGCTGCATTCTCCTCAATTGAAGTTCAGCAGCCTTCCACCACCTATGCTGCAGCCACTGGGGAAGCACCACGTAGGAGCACTAGGATGGGCAAAGGCACATGGAAGACAGACACTAAGGGAATGCATAAGGATTAGTTTAATTATATATGCATTGTGTAATGATTGAATTTATAAAATTGGATTTGAATTTTCTGGTGGTTTTTATTTTTGTGTTGTCAGAAAGCAGATGATGTGATGGTCAGTGACAGAGGAAAGGTAAGAAGTGTGGGACTGTTGCTGAATGAGGAGGTGTGGTTGAGGTTGCTGGTATCATTCATGAATAATTTCATCATGTAGAGCCCGGGCAGAAAGTGGCCGTCTATGTTGTAGCCTCCCTTCCTCTTCCTGTTCCTCCACTACCTGTTGCACTTCCTCCTTTTCCTCAGTTTCTCGTCTGATAGGTGGTAGCAAGGACTGTTCATTCATACATAATGTTGAGGTTGTGCAGCATGCAGCATACTACTAAAAATCGTGATACCCACTCAGCTGAGTACTGCAGGACTCCTCCAAAGTGGTCTTGGCAGCAGAAGCGTTGCTTGAGGACACAGATGGTGTGCTCCTTGAGGCAGCATGCCTCTCATTGTATGCCTGCTGTGAATGTGTGCGTGGGCTCCGGACATGATTTATGAGCCATGTCATGATTGGATAACCCTTGTCACCCAGTAGCTGGCCTTTGACTTGCCGTGGTGGGTCAAATATAGGTGACACAGAAGACAATCGCAGAACAAAGGAATCACGACTGCTGCCAAGATAACGGGCAAACATCTGCATGATGCGCTGCCTGTGGTCCCACAGCAGCTGCCCATTGAGGGAGTGAAATTTCTTTCGGTTCATGAAAGAAGCAGAATTCACCTGAGACACACACAAGGCAATGTGCATGCAGTACTACAACTTTGTATGGCTGAAGTAGATGTAGAGCAACAACTATAATTTTACATTTGGGTGGGTAAGCCAGGTAATTGCGTCAGGATTAGCAGAGTGTATTGTTGTGATGCCTCCTTCGTATCTGTGAATTGGGCATTGAGTAATTGGCCCAGAAATTCCGTTCGCAGGCCTCCCGCGGGCGGAGGGCTGCGATCTGGAAAAATCTGCGCCTAGACCAGAGGGCTCCCGGGAGGTGCAGAGTTCCGTTGCTGGGCCTCTTCAAACTGCCGGTGCGCAGGGCCCACGTATCTCAGAGGCGCAGGTGGTTTGCAGCGTCCCTGGGATCACATGGGCCATGGGGAGCCAATCAGAGAAGGGAATCTCCCTTCATACATTTGACAGAAAGACCTGTCAAATATATGAATAGAGATCACCCCCAAAACATAGTAAAACTTTAAATACATTTTTTTTTAAATCACATTTTTAAAATGACTTTAAATTACATAAATTAAGTATTTTAAACAAAAATTTTATTTTTTGAAAAAAATAATTAAAGTTTTTAACGGGGCTAAAAATAAACTTACCTTTCTTTAAAGTATTTTTAAATGATAAATCAGTGGAAAAAAAATTTTTAAACTTTTTTTCAACTCTTATCCTGGTAAAAGCAGGCCTTACGCCTGCTTTTACCAGGTGCAAGAATTGTAAGGGTTTTCTGCGGGCGGAGGGTCGCCAAAAAACGGAACTCTCCACCCGCAGGGGCCCTGCTCCCGGGCAGGCGGAGGATCTGTCAAGAGCTTCTTGACAGATTGGAAATGCCAGTTTCCAGCGCATGCGCAGTGCATGCCTAAAACCGGCATTTCCGTTGGCCCTACGGGTGAGTACACAGCGCGTACACACCCGTAGGGAACGGAATTTCTGCCCCATTATATGTTCTATGATCTGTTCTGGGTGACCAGTCGCACTAGAGTTTTTAATTCTCCATTTGTGCATCAAATATCCGCATCTGCCATGGTTTGTGAGGATGCGGTTTAGGGTTGCCCATAAGCTTCGCAGAAGTTCTTCCACGTCGGGTCTTTCACGGGGTGTTTATTTGTGGCTTCTTGCGAACTCCATTCAACTTTCCAAGCACCATCGGGGTTGAAGTTGCATAAGCGCATGGGTCCAAAAGGGCTTGCGCGGCTTCAAGCAGTGGTGAGAGACATTGTTGAGATCCTGGTAGATGGGGAGACATTCGTTTTCCACGATTCGCTGGATTTCCCGGAGAATTGCGGCATCGTGGCAAATGGATGGGGGAGCGATGTGCAACAGCATGGGCAGCCAGGGTGTTGGGGTCGACATGAAGGTTCCAGTGATACACCACATTACAGTGTTCAGTTGAACATCAATAAGTGTGGCTAATTCTAGTCCATACTCTGGCACAGTACTCGGTTACGGAGTACACAAGGGCCATCACTGATGTCCATAGCACTGATGCTGATACTCCCCAGCTTGTACTTGCCAATTTCTGGACCAAATTGACCCTTGTCTTCCTCTTGGCGGCTACCTTCCTCAGGTGGTTGTGGAAGGTTAGCGTGCACTGTTTCAGCACAATATTTTAAAACACAAAAAAAAGTACTTCAGCAACAGCCAGACCACTTCCTATAGAGTATTCAAATGTTAGCCAAGAATAGGAAAGCTCTAAAAACATGTACAACTGCACCAGCAGCCAGAAGAAATAATCCAGCAACTAACTGTGAATAGTTCATAATCCCTTTAAATAGCACTAGATGGGGCCCTCCATTCCGTTTAAGTCATGTTCAGCTGAGCGAGGTTAAGACAGGGCATTGGTTGGAGAGTGCAGTTTGAAAATGGCAGCGCCATCAAATCAGCGTTGCACACTGATTCGCTTCATGATCTGTCTGCTCTGCATGTTGCCGGGGGTCATTAGGCGTGCAAGCCCCTTTAACCAAGATGGCGTCTTGTGTACTTCCCTTCGGAAGTGTGTGCGTGCATCTCGCACCCCATTTTCAAGCGTTAGGTGGCCACGTAGCTCCTAAAGAACAGGCAGTATACAGCCCAATTTAGCCCTCCAAATGTGTTTGTTTATAATCCAACCAAAATTCCACACAGCACACAGACAAGCACCTTCTTTGATCTGCAATGAATTATGAAACTGTAACTGGCATTTGCAATTAAATCATTTTTCTTAAATAGCACAAGCAATTCAAAAATTGAAGTAACAGTGACGTCAAAGATACAAGGCTGCTCACACACCCACTCTATTCCTACCCCTACATCAAAGAAGAAATAAAGGTGGAAATTTTCCAACGTTCTGCAGCTGGTACAAACCCTTGTATACAGTGAACAGGAGTGGGAAATCAGGCTTGCAGCCACATGCACCCAATTCACAATGTACCTGATTTCTGGGTTGGCAATTTTGTGTGTGCAAATGAAGGTATTCTACTGTCATGCACAGGCTAATTTGAATGTAAAAATTATGTATATGTGGTTCCTCGCTAGAATACATGATTGTGAATAAGGGACCGCCCACAGTGCACTGCTCACCAATTTTAGATGGCTGCATAGCTATCCCGGGGCCAGGCTTGCTCAAGCAGGCCTCTTAAATGTCACTACATGTTATTTTAATAGGAAAAGATGCTTTTTGCTATTTATGCTATCTGTTCAACGTAAGGAACACCCATTGTAAATGTGAGTTCTGAGTTGCTAGGCAGCAGTAAACAATCAGGAAGAACAGAAAGGTCACAGCATTATAATGGCAAGTGTAATTTTGGCTTATTTTACTGTGCTTTTTTTGGATTATTTTCCTTTTGGCACTTACGTTCTCATGAGTTTTTGTGCCAACTGATGTAAATAATTGCTTCCTCCAGCACCACTATTGGCACCACTGGGTTTCTCAATAGGCATCCCACTTTCTAATGTATCTGGAAGAAGAGAAGGACCTACAGAGGGATGCAAGGCACGTCAAGCTGCATTAGAGATGCTCTAATGCTGGTACCCACATACCCACATCTGCAGACAGATGTGAAATTACCTTACTTTGGCAGATATAATACGAGTAGACAGTCCTCTTCTGAAAGGAAGATGTGCCAGCAGTTCTCTGATTATATCACTATTGAGCCCAGTGGCCTCCTTCTGTGCTGTATGATTTTATATGTGAATGTCTGACCAACTGTAATGTTGAATGCTTCCTCAGAAGTAGCACTATATAAAAGATAGGCCAGGGTGTTCAACAGCCAGCATTACACCCAAGATGCCACCAATAATTTCTGCATCTCTGACACACCTACCAGGCGCAAAATGATGCCAGAATGGGTAGGGCGAAAGCCTACCCGATATTGGGCCTCGGGCCTCATTTATATCAGAACGGAGAGCAACAAAAGCCTGCTGGACATCCACAGGCAGCTCAGCAGTGAAGACCATTTGAATTTCGAGCCACTGCATCATTGGCAGCGACCCTCAGGTAGGACTTGGAAAAGAGGGGTCAGTAATTGGGAGGAAGAGGAGCGACTGGGTGAGGGAGGTCAGTGATTATGGGTGGGGGGGGCAAGGGGGTGCAACTGGGAGAGAGTATCAGCAATCGGAAGAGAGGAGGGCGATCGGGAGAGGGGGGAGGCAGCGATCATAATGGAGGGAGGCAGCGACCAGAAGAGGCAGTGATCAGAGGTGGGGCAAGCTGTGGCCAGCAGTGACCCATGGTTTTAATGTAGAGCAGGGAGGACATCAAATCAAATCAAATCAAATCAACTTTTATTGTCATTGTTAGTGCACAAGTGCAGTACAACAAAATGTAGGCTTGCTGCTCCCGAGAGTGTACAATTTGGATTAGGACACTTAAACATTCAACATACATTTATACATTTGGCTTGCAGTATATTAGCATAAATATGACCATAATAAAATGCATTGGCAGATGTGCAGGCTTTAGTGTTTATTTGTGGAGTTCAGTAGGATGACAGCCCTGGGAAAGAAGCTGTTCCTAAATCTGGTCGTACGGGTGCGAATGCATCTGTAGCGTCTTCCAGATGGTAGGAGGGCGAACAGACTGTGGCTGGGGTGGGTAGGGTCTTTGATGATGGACCGTGCCCTCCGTAGGCAGCGTTTCTGATATATATGCTCTATGGTCGGTAGCCGGGTGCCGGTAATGCGTTGGGCAGTTTTGACTACCCGCTGCAGGGCTTTCCGGTCATGGGAGCTACAGCTGCCATACCATACCATGATACAGCTTGTCAGGATGCTCTCTATAGTGCAGCGGTAGAAGTTAGAGAAGATCAGGGGTCACATGCTATGCAGCTCCCGGCTTCACATTCAGCTAAGTATTTTTTTTAAACGCACCTTTTCGGTGGCGGTCTACAGCGATCCCTTTAAGGACTGTTGATTAGACCGCATGAACGCAGCTGGCCCGGAGTCACAAGGGAGCAATCACAAGCAGAAACCCTGTCAACACTGGCACCAGTACTGGGGCAGGAGGGAGCTGTTCCATTGGGACGGGCTTCACTTGGCCAGTGCTGGGACTAGAGTCCTGGCGGATCATATAACTAGGGCTGTAGAGAGGGCTTTAAACTAACTAGTGGGGGGGAGGTTCCTAGAGCAAATAATAAAAATGACAACAGAGAAGGTCATAGACTTAGGTAGCAGTGGGGAAATTAAAAACCAGAGCATGTCAGGAAGGGGCAGAAGGCATGGAGTAAAAGGTAAAGTAATAAAAAGGGCAAAAGCAGGAACTAAGTGTCACAAAACATATTTGAAAGTTGTCTATCTGAATGCACGTAGCATTCATAACAAAATAGACGAGTTAATGGCACAAATAACCACATATGGGTATGATGGTCTTGTGACCATTACAGAAACATGGCTGCAGGGTGACAATGCCTGGGAATTAAACATACCAGGTTATTTAACGATCAGGAAGGACAGGCAGGAAGGAAGGGGAGGTGGGGTGGCTATGTTAATAAAGGAAGGAATCACTGTAATACAGAGAAATGATATTGGGTCAAAAGACCAGGATAATGAAACAGTTTGGGTGGAGGTAAGGAATAATAAGGGGAAAAAAACACTAGTGGGCATAGTCTATAGGCCTCCGAACAGTGGCAACTCTGTTGGACGGAGTATCAATCAGGAAATAGTTGAGGCTTGTAATAAGGGAACATCTATAATTATGGGGGATTTTAACTATCATATTAATTGGACAAATCAAATTGGGCAGAGCTGCCTTGAGGATGAGTTCATTGAGTGTATTAGGGATGGGTTTCTTGAGCAGTATGTAACTGAACCGACCAGGGGGCAAGCAACCTTAGAGCTGGTCCTGTGTAACGAGACAGGATTAATTAAAAATGTCCTAGTAAAGGATCCCCTTGGAATGAGTGACCATAACATGGTTGAATTCCATATTCAATTAGAGGGCGAGAAGGTTGGATCTCAAACAAGCGTGCTAAGCTTGAATAAAGGAGACTATGAAGGTATGAGAGCGGAATTGAGTAGAGTGGATTGGGAAAATAGATTAAAGGGTAAGACGATACATGATCAGTGGTGTACATTTAAGGAGTTATTTTACAACTTCCAAAAAAATATATATTCCACTAAGAAGAAAAGGGTGTAAAAGAAAAGACAGCCATCCGTGGCTAAGTAAAGAAATTAAGGATAGTATTTGACTAAAAACAAGGGCATATAAGGTAGCCAAATCTAGTGGGAGGATAAAGGATTGGGAAAACTTTAAAAGACAGCAAAAAATAACAAAAGATTGATTAAGAAAGGGAAGATAGATTATGAAAGTAAATTAGCAAAAAATATAAAAACAGATAGTAAGAGTTTTTATAGTTATATAAAAAGAAAAAGGGTGGCTAAAGTAAATGTTGGTCCCTTAGCGGATGAGACCAGGAAATTAATGGTGGGAAATATGGAGATGGCAAAAACACTGAATGAATATTTTGTATTAGTCATTACAGTAGAGGACACTAAGAATATCCCAACACTGGATAAACAGGGGGATATAGGGGGGGAGGAGCTAAACACGATCAAAATCACTAAGGAAGTGGTACTCGGTAAAATAATGGGACTCAAGGCGGATAAATCACCTGGACCTGATGGCTTACATCCTAGGGTCTTGAGGGAAGTGGCGGTAGGGATTGTGGATGCATTGGTAATAATTTTCCAAAACTCCCTGGACTCAGCAAAGGTCCCAGCAGACTGGAAAACTGCTAATGTAACACCCTTATTTAAAAAGGGCAGTAGACAGAAGGCTGGAAACTATAGACCGGTTAGCCTAACATCTGTGGTAGGTAAAATTTTGGAGTCCATTATTAAGGAGACAGTAACAGGACATTTGGATAATCATAATTTAATAGGACAAAGTCAGCATGGTTTTATGAAGGGGAAGTCATGTTTGACAAATTTGCTGGAGTTCTTTGAGGAAGTAACATATAGGGTGGATAAAGGGGAACCAGTGGACGTAGTGTATTTAGACTTCCAAAAGGCATTTGACAAGGTGCCACACAAAAGATTATTGCTTAAGATAAAAAACCACGGGATTGGGGGTAATATTCTGGCATGGATAGAGGATTGGCTATCTAACAGAAGGCAGAGAGTTGGGATAAATGGTTCATTCTCAGACTGGCAATCAGTAACTAGTGGTGTTCCGCAGGGGTCAGTGCTGGGTCCCCAACTCTTTACAATCTATATTAACGATTTGGAGGAGGGGACCGAGTGTAACATATCAAAGTTTGCAGATGATACTAAGATGGGAGGGAAAGTAGTGAGTGAGGAGGACATAAAAAACCTGCAAGGGGACATAGACAGGCTAAGTAAGTGGGCAGAGATTTGGCAGATGGAATACAATACTGGAAAGTGTGAGGTTATGCACTTTGGCAGGAAAAATCGTAGAGCAAGTTATTATCTTAATGGCAAGAAACTGGAAAGTACTGAAGTACAAAGGGATCTGGGGGTCCTGGTGCACGAAACTCAAAAGGTTAGTATGCAGGTGCAGCAAGTGATTAAGAAGGCCAATGGAATGTTGGCTTTCATTGCTAGGGGGATAGAATATAAAAATAGGGAGGTATTGCTTCAGTTGTACAAGGTATTGGTGAGGCCGCACCTGGAATACTGCATACAGTTTTGGTGTCCATACTTAAGAAAAGACATACTTGCTCTCGAGTCAGTACAAAGAAGGTTCACTCGGTTAATCCCAGGGATGAGGGGATGGACATATGAGGAGAGGTTGAGTAGATTGGGACTCTACTCATTGGAGTTCAGAAGAATGAGAGGCGATCTTATTGAAACATATAAGATTGTGAAGGGGTTGGATCGGGTGGATGCGGGGAGGATGTTCCCTATGATGGGTGAAACTAGAACTAGGGGGCATAGTCTTACAATAAGGGGCTGCTCTTTCAAAACTGAGATGAGGAGGAACTACTTCACTCAGAGGGTGGTAGGTCCATGGAATATGCTGCCCCAAAAAGCTGTAGAAGCTACATCATTACATAAATTTAAAACAGAAATAGACAGTTTCCTAGAAGTAAAGGGAATTAAGGGTTACGGGGAGTGGGCAGGAATTTGGACATGAGTCTAGGTTCGGATCGGACATGGCCCTGTGGGTAGCGGAGCGGGCCCAGGGGCCGTGTAGCCTGATCCTGCTCCTATTTCGTGTGTCTAATTCTGTTAGATTCAAGAGATGGTTCTGTGATAGTAGATTGGCAGTTAGGATCAGATCAGCCATGATCTTATTGAATGGCGGAGCAGGCTCGAGGGGCCGATTGGCCTACTCCTGCTCCTATTTCTTATGTTCTTATATTAAGTTTTCCATTTGCTAACCTGGGGCGTTGAGCACACTCGTGCCACACCCATTCTGAGGTTGGCCCACTCAACAAAGACTTCGAATCAAATTTAGGCAGTCAGCTCAATTGCTCACTGCATCATCTAGCTGAGAAATAGGAGAAGGTAGCCACAACAAAATTTATTTACACTTCTGAAAGTTTTTTTTTTGGGGGGGCGGAGTAAAAGTCACATAGCTAGAAATATGAATTAATTTCATGAAAAAAAGCAAAGTATTATGCAATAAAGGAAGGAGGAGATAGTGGTAGCCCCAAGGGAATATTGAATTATATGATAGAACATGATAGAATTTTACATTGAGTTTGAAAGTGATTTAGCCAAGTCCAAAACTAGGGTCTTAAATCTGAACAAAGCAAACAACGTAGGTATGAGAGGCGAGTTGGCTAAGGTAAGTTGAGAAACTAGATTAAAAGATATGGTAGATAAGCAATGGCATACATTTAAAGAAATAATTCACAATTTACAATGAATATACATTCCCTTAAGGATTGAAAACTCCACGGGAAAAATGGTCTAACTGTGGCTAACAAAAGAAGTTAAAGATAGTATTAGATTAAAGGAAGAGGCTTATAATGTTGCCAAAAATGTGTAGTAAGCCTGAGGATTGGGAGGATTTTAGAATTCAGCATAGGAGGACCAAGAAATTGATCAAGAGAGAGAAAATAGAATGAGAGTAAACTAGCAAGAGACATAAAAACAGACTGTAAAAGGTTATATAGGTGTGTAAAAAGGAAGAGACAGGAGAAATTATAATGGGGAATAAGGAAATGGCAGAAACATTAATAAATACTTCGTATCTGTCTTCACGGAAGAAGACACAAAAAACATTTCAGAAATAGTGGGGAACCAAGGGTCGAGTGAGAATGAGGAACTTATGGAAATTAGTATTAGTAAAGAAATAGTACTGGAGAAATTAATGGGACTAAAAGCCAACAAATCCGCTGGACTTGATGGCCTACATCCTAGGGTTTTAAAAGAGGTGGGTACAGAGATAATGAATGCACTCATTTTGATCTCCCTGAATTCCCTAGATTCCAGAACGGTCCCTGCGGATTGGAAGGTAGCAAATGTAGCTCCACTATTTAAGAAAGGAGGGAGAGAGAAAACAGGAAACTATACACCAGTTAGCCTGACATCAGTAGTAGGGAAAATGCTAGAATCTATTATTAGGGCCATGGTAACAGGGCACTTAGAAAATCATAATATAATTGAACAGAGTCAATACGGATTTATTAACGGGAAATCGTGTTTGAAAAAATCTGTTGAGTTTTTTGAGGTTGTAACTACCAGGATAGATAAGGAGGAATCAGTGGATGTAGTATATTTGGATTTCCAAAAGGCATTTGATATGGTGCCACATAAATGGTTGTTATGCAAGATAAGGGCTCATGGGATTTGGGGTAATATATTAGCATGGATAGAGATTTGGTTAATGGACAGAAAACAGAGTAGGGATAAACAGGTCATTTTCAGGTTGGCAGGCTGTAACTAGTGGGGTACCACAAGGATCAGTGCTTGGACCTCAGCTATTTACAATCTATATCAATGACTTAGATGAGGGGACTGAGTGTAATGTATCCAAGTTTGCTGATGATACAAAACTAGGTGGGAAAGTAAGTTGTGAGGTGGATGTAAAGAGGATGCAAAGGGATATAGACAGGTTAAGTGGATGGGCAAGAATGTGGCAGATGACGTATAATGTGGGGAAATGTGAATTTATCCACTTTGGTAGGAAAAATAGAAAAGCAGAATATTTTTTAAATGGTGAGTGATTGGGAAATGTTCGTGTTCAGAGGGACTTGGGTGTCCTTGTATACAAATCAATGAAAGTTAATATGCAGGTACAGCAAGCAATTAGGAAAGCAAATGGTATGTTAGCCTTTATTACAAAAGGATTAGAGTATAAGAGTAAAGAAGTCTTACTCCAATTATATAGGGCCTTGGTGAGACCACATCTGGAGTACTGTGTACAGTCTTGTTTTCCTGACCTAAGGAAGGATATACTTGCCTTAGAGGCAGTGCAACGGAGGTTCTGCAGACTGATTCCTGGGATGGGAGATTGTCCTATGAGGAGAGATTGAGTCGACTAGACCTATATTCCCTAGAATTTAGAATAATGTGGGGTGATCTCATTGAAACATAAAGGCCTAGAAATTCAGTATAGCCACGTTTGGGGCGCTACAGCATGACGTTCGCTAACTTTTGCGCCTGGCGCAACTTAGCGCCACCTTCGCCGATATTCAGTTGCATCGTCCCAAGAGGTTGCTGCTGCACTAAAGCAGGCGATGCACGACTATCATTAGGCGCTAAGCCGGCGATCCGGGGCACAAACACCGAAGGCGGGCGCAGCGCAGGTGCGGCAAGTTGCTCATTGAGGGCAGACAGTCAGGCGCCGGTCAGCACTTAAAGGGGGAGGGTGGAATTGCATGGCTGCCACGCCCTGCACACTGCAGCCCTAAGGCAAGGCCTGAACACTGCTTCTGGAACAGCTCCACGCCCAGGAGAATGGAGAAGGCCAGGGAGAGAGCGCAGCGCTTCGGCGAGGGTGACCTGAGGCTGCTGGTTGGCGCAGTGGACCGCAGGCACCGTATCCTCTTCCCTGAGGGTGGCAGGAGGCCGCTGCCCGCCGAATATCGGAAAGCATGGAGGGATGTGGCAAACAGGGTCACGTCCAACAGCGTGGTTGGCAGGACACCAACCCAGTGCCGGAAAAAATTCAACGACCTCACTCGGGTTGTCAGGGTGAGTACCCTTTCCAGTATCCTCCTCATCCCTGCATGTGCACCTCACTTTTTGGCCAAACGGCTCTGAAAGCCCTAATGGCCAGCCCTCATCCAGCAGCTATGGGACTGTCATGAAAAGCACTTGCGCATTCAGGACTTTAGACACTGTCAGGGCTATTCAACCATGGGAGGCAGTGCGGGCAAGATCAGGGCTTGACACTGTCAGGGCTAATCGACCATGGGAGGCAGTGCGGGCAAGATCAGGGCTTGACATAGAGGCTGTCCTTTCTCTTGCAGGCCAAGCTGGCGCATAACAGAAGACAGCAGCGACAGACCGGGGGAGGCCGTCCTGACCTGAAACAGCTGAGCGACCTTGAGCAGCGAGTGGAGCGGATCATGGCAGGCCGGCTGAGTGGCCCCGTCGCCACTGGAGATGCTGACCCTGTTCTGGGCACCAATGGTAAGGTCATCACCTTTTTGACCTCTTCCTTTCCACTTGCGCCTCACACCAGCATCCTTTGCCACTATCGAACCAATGCAGTGCACAGCAGCACTCATGCCTCCCTCGCTGCCGCCCTGTCCTCACTCTAAAGCAACTCTTGTGCCTCCCTGCTTTCAGATGGTGACTCGCCAGGTGAGGAGGCTCAAGCTGGCACTGTGTCCGAGTCAGACATAGAGGAGGAGGAAGAGGAAGCCAGCCCATCAGGGACACCCTCAACCGAGGCAGCCCATGGCCATGATGGTGACACGTCTTCCCTGGAGGGGAGCAGGGGGGAAGGGTCGGAGGATAGTGAAGCTCCGGGGACCAACGGGCTGCAGCAACGTGGGAGGGGTGGGGAAGCTCGGCGGCCTTCTCCCCAGAGGGTGAGTGCGGCCTCCAGTCCTGCTACGGTGAGCGCAGAGGAGGTGCAGCTCCTAGCGGAAATGGGCGCCCAGGCTGAGCGCAGGCACACTGAGCTCATGGCTGCAGTGGCAAGGATGCCTGACTCCATAGAGTCACTGGCAAGGAGTGTGCAGGAATTCGGGGCAGCACAGGCCAGGAGTCTGCAGGACGTTGCGGCAGCACAGGCCAGGAGTCTGCAACAATTCAGTGCAGCACAGGCCAGGAGTCTGCAACAATTCAGTGCAGCACAGGCCAGGAGTCTGCAGGACGTCGCGGCAGCACAGGCTAGGAGTCAGCAGGACTTCGCTGCTTCACAGGCGGCTTCTAGCCAAGTGCTCAGTCGTGCCGTGCATTCACTGGCTGCTGTCATGCAGACACAGACCAGGGCCACACGGGCACTAACTGCTGCCACACTCGCTGGATCGGCCAGGCATCGCCGGGGCACTCGCCGTGCTGCAGCAGCCCAGCAGTCTGTGCCTCAGCAGATTGCTGCGCATGCTGCAGTGCTGGCCCGTGCACGTGCCAATGTATCAGCCGACCAGGGAGTGCCTGTGATCTGTCAGGTTGGCAGCATTCCTGCAGCCAACACTGTCACTCCTCCATTGCAGCTGCCACCAGCTGTTGGACAGACTGCTGCCGCCCAAGCAGAGTTGGAGCAGTCAGCAGCCGGCCCCTCCAGGCACAGAGCTGGTCCAGGCCGACCCCCAAGGGCATCTGCCATCTCACCATCTGACCCTCAGCAGCCTTCCCCCAGCCTTGCTGCAGCCACTGGGGTCCCATTGAGGAGCAGCTGCAGGGCGGGTAGGGGCCAGTCACGGAAGCGAAATGGATCACCCTCGCAGGCGAAAAAGTAGAAGGTGTGGCCAAATGTTTTGTTTTATATATAAAGGCCGAGACTGGTGTATTTGTTTCATATTTAAAGGCCGAGACTGGTGTATTTGTCTCATATTTAAAGGCCGAGACTGGTATATTTGTTTTACTTATAAAGGCCGAGACTGGTGTATTTGTTTCATATATAAAGGCCGAGACTGCTGTATTTGTTTCATATTTAAAGGCCGAGACTGGTATATTTGTTTTACTTGTAAAGGCCGAGACTGGTGTATTTGTGTTTTTGGGGGGGGTTTCTCTCCATTAGTTTGTCATGTGGGAAGGGCACAGAGGTATCACAGTAAAAAAAATTCTTAAATCGCACTGTCCATGCTTTCTTTTGGAAGTCCTGGTTGCCCTGCTCGGCTGAGGGCTTGTGGAGCGGCTACATTCATCTTCTGCCATTGGCACAAGCCATTCCGAGAGAGGGGGCCTAGAACCGACTTGCAATAAGCTGCCGACGGGCGGCCCTTGCACTTTCTGCCTCCCTCCTGTGCTGATCCTCCTCCTCCTCCTTTGGGGGTCCTCCAATGTCTGCTGGCAGTGGCTGAGTCCTGTGGATAGCCAGGTTGTGCAGCATGCAGCACACGACAACGAAATGGGAGACTTGCTCAGGCGAGTACTGTAGGGCCCCTCCGGAACGATCCAGACAGTGGAACCGTTGCTTCAGCACGCTGATTGTTTGCTCAATGATGTTCCTGGTTGCTTGATGGCTGTCATTGTATCCCTCTTCAGCAGGGGTGCTGGGCACACGGAGCGGGGTCATCAGCCAGGTGCACAAAGGATAGTCTTTGTCCCCAAGAAGCCATCCTCGTGGGTGAGGCTGGGCCTCGAACATGTCTGCCACAGAAGTCTGGCACAGGATGAAGGCATCGTGGCTGCTGCCTGGAAAGCGGGCATTGACAGCTAGGATGAGCTGCCTGTGGTCACACACCAACTGCACGTTGAGCGAATGGTAGCCCTTCCGGTTGCGGTAATCCTCGGCATTCTCTAGAGATGCCCGCAAAGCCACATGCGTGCAGTCAATGGCGCCCTGCACCATGGGGAAGCCCGCTAATGCTGCAAAGCCCATTGCACGCTCTTGCTGCTTGTCAACAGTCATGGGGAAGGAGATGAACTGACGTCTCCTTCTGAAAAGGGCATTGGTCACCTGGCGGATGCAGCAATGTACCGCAAACTGGGAGATGTTGGAAATGTCCCCAGTAGCGGATTGGAAGGAGCCGGTGGCATAGAAGTTGAGAGCCACCGTCACCTTCACTGCCACCGACAGAGACGTCCTGCTCCTCAGCTGTGGCTGCAGATCTCCGTGAAGCAGGTGGCAGATCATAGTGGCCACCGCCTTTCTGAATCGCAGCCTCCGAACACACTGCTCCTCAGACATGTTCAGATATGAGAACTGCTGGCGGTATACCCTGGGTGGATAAGGCCTCCTTTTCCGACGCCTGTTGGCCCTTCTCCGTCTGGCCATGACTGGCACTCTCTCACGGCGTCTCTGAGCCCTTTGAATGCAATGGAGAAGCCCAACGTTTCCACCCATTGCAGCCCCCATTATATGTTTCCAATCAATGCTATGACACTGAAGTTAAAGACAAGTGCAAAGCTGTGGCCTGAAGCCACAAGTACCTGTGCGAGTGTTGAGCCAAACCAGAAAGCTCTCTACCTTTGTCATAGAGTCATAGAGTCATAGAGTTTTACAGCACAGAAAGAGGCCCTTCGGCCCATCGTGTCTGCGCCGTCCATCAATCCCTGTCCAGTCTAATCCCATTTTCCAGCATTTGGTCCATAGCCTTGTATGCAATGGCATTTCAAGTGCTCATCCAAATGCTTTTTGAATGTTGTGAGGGTTCCTGCCTCTACCACCCTTTCAGGCAGAGAGTTCCAGATTCCAACCACCCTCTGGGTGAAAAAGATCCTCCTCAAATCCCCTCTAAATCTCCTGCCCCTTACCTTGAATCTATGCCCCCTTGTTATTGACCCCCCTACTAAGGGGAAAAGTTCCTCTTTATCTACCCTATCTATGCCCCTCATCATTTTGTACACCTCAATCAGGTCCCCCCTCAGCCTTCTTTGCTCCAATGAAAACAACCCCAGCCTGTTTAGTCTTTCTTCATAGCTGAGGCGCTCCATCCCAGGTAACATCCTGGTGAATCTTCTCTGCACCCTCTCTAAAGCAATCACATCCTTCCTATAGTGAGGCGACCAGAACTGCACACAGTACTCCAGCTGTGGCCTCACCAACGTTTTGTACAGCTCCATCATAACCTCCCTGCTCTTATATTCTATGCCTCGGCTAATGAAGGCAAGTATCCCATATGCCTTTTTAACCACCTTATCTACCTGTTCCGCTGCCTTCAGGGATCTATGTACATGCACACCAAGGTCCCTCTGACCCTCTGTACTTCCTAGGGTCCTACCACTCATTGTGTACTCCCTTGCCTTATTTGTCCGTCCAAAATGCATCACCTCGCACTTTTCAGGGTTAAATTCCATTTGCCACTTTTCCGCCCATCTGACCAACTCGTTTATATCTTCCTGTAGCCTGAGGCTTTCCTCCTCACAATTTACCACCCCACCAATTTTCGTGTCATCTGCGAACTTACTGATCATACCTTTTACATTCTCATCCAAATCATTTATGTAGATCACAAACAGCAAGGGACCCAGCACCGATCCCTGAGGTACCCCACTAGACACAGGCTTCCAGTCACAAAAGCAACCTTCGACCATCACCCTCTGCCTCCTGCCACTCAGCCAGTTTAGGATCCAACGCGCCAAGGCACCCTGGATCCCATGGGCTCTTACCTTCTTGACCAGTCTCCTATGCGGGACTTTGTCAAAAACTTTACTGAAGTCCATGTAAACCACATCCACAGCATTTCCCTCATCCACACACCTAGTCACCCCCTCGAAAAATTCAATCAGATTTGTCAGACATGATTTACCCTTGACAAAGCCATGCTGACTATCCCCGATTAATCCTTGCCTCTCCAAGTGGAGACTAATTTTGTCCCTCAGAATTTTTTCCAATAATTTCCCTACCACAGATGTTAGGCTCACTGGCCTGTAATTCCCTGGTTTATCCCTGCTACCCTTCTTGAATAATGGTACTACGTTAGCTGTTCTCCAGTCCTCTGGTACATCCCCTGTGGCCAGAGAGGTTCTGAAAATTTGTGTCAGAGCCCCTGCAATCTCCTCCCTTGCCTCACACAACAGCCTGGGATACATCTCGTCCGGGCCTGGGGATTTATCCACTTTTTGGCCTGCTAAAACCGCTAGTACCTCCTCCCTCCCGATGCTAATATGTTCAAGTATGTCACAGTCCCCTTCCCGATTTCTATGTCTACATCATCTTTCTCCATAGTGAACACAGATGCAAAAAATTCATTTAAAACCCCGCCTACATCATCTGGCTCTACACACAGATTGCCACTTTGGTCCCTAATGGGCCCTACCCTTTCCCTGGTTATCCTCTTGCCCTTAATATACTTATAAAACATCTTAGGATTTTCCTTTATTTTGCTCGCCAGTGTTATTTCATGGCCCCTCCTCGCCCTCCTAATTTCTTTTTTAAGTATGCCCCTGCACTTTTTATACTCCTCTAGGGCTTCCTCCGTCTTTAGTCTTTTGTAACTGCCAAAAGCCCCCCTTTTTTTCCTAATGCATTTTTGTATATCCCTTGTCATCCAAGGTTCCCTTTGCTTGTTGGTCCCACCCTTGACCTTTACAGGAACATGTTGGCGTTGTACTCTCTCTATTTCCCTTCTGAAAGCCTCCCACTGCTTTGATGTGGATTTTCCTATAAGTAGCTGCTCCCAGTCCACTTTGGCCAGATCCTGCCTTATCATATTAAAATCGGCCATCCCCCAATTTAGAACCCTTATTTCCGGGCCGTCATTGTCTTTTTCCATGACCACCTTAAATCTCACCGAATTATGGTCACTGTCGCCAAAATGCTCTCCTACTGACACTTCCACCACTTGCCCGGCTACATTCCCTAGAATTAGGTCCAGTACTGCCCCCTCTCTTGTAGGGCTTTCTACATGTTGTCTCAAAAAGCTCTCCTGGATGCACTTTAAGAATTCTGCACCCTCTAAGCCTTTCACACTCTGACTATCCCAATTAATATTGGGGAAGTTGAAATCCCCCACTATTATTACCCTATTATTTTCGCACTTCTCTGAGATTTGCCTACATATCTGTTCCTCTATCTCCCCCTGACTGTTTGGGGGCCTATAGTACACTCCCAGCAAGGTGCTTGCCCCTTTTTGTTTTTAATTTCTACCCATATGGCCTCATTAGAGGAACCCGCTAATATATCATCCCTCCTTACAGCAGTAATCGACTCCTTAATTAATATTGCAACACCCCCTCCCCTTTTACACCCCCCTCTGTCTCTCCTGAAGATTCTATACCCCGGAATATTGAGCTGCCAGTCCTGACCCTCCCTCAACCATGTCTCCGTGATAGCAACAATATCGTACTACCATGTGTTCAACAACAACTTCAGTTCATCCACCTTATTTGCAAGACTCCTTGCATTAAAATAAATGCCTTCCAGCCTTGCCATATTCCCTTTTGCCCTCACATATTTTCTCTGCCTTCCCAGCTGACTTGTTTTTTCCTCTGTATTTGGCTGTAAATCACCCCCTACTATAGCTCCACTCTGTATCCCATCCCCCTGCCAAGTTAGTTTAAACCCCCCCCAGCAGTGCTAGCAAACCTCCCCGCAAGGATATTGGTCCCCCTCTGGTTCAGGTGTAGACCGTCCGACTTGTACAAGTCCCACCTTCCCCAGAAGCAGGCCCAGTGATCCAGGAAACTAAAGCCCTCCCCCCTGCACCATCCCTTTAGCCACGCATTCATCTGTTCTATCTTCCTATTCCTATACTCACTAGCACGTGGCACCGGGAGTAATCCAGAGATCCAAAGATCCGTCTCTCACAAAGAAGGAGTGGTGCAAAATGGCTGCCATTTATACTGCAGGAGAAGTCCCCTTTAATTAGCACCCCCCGCGCCCCGCAGCGACTGGGAACCATTCCCCTCTACCAGTCGCTAGGGGCGCCAGGCGCACAATAGGCCGGCACCACTGAATTTCCGGTTCGGGGCGCACAAAGGGCGTTGCACCATGAAATGACGTCAGGATCTGCGCGCGCAGTTGAGCACGCGCAAAGGTTTTGCACCACCACTAAATCTTAACTGAAGTTCGCGAGAGGCACAGATCGCGCCGCGCCCGGGCACTAGCTGCTTAGCGCCCCACTTCTCCTCCTCCTAAGGCGCTAGCGGCTGGCGCAAGCAACTGAATTTCTAGGCCAAAATTCTTACAGGGCTTGACATGGTAGATGCTGGTTCCCTGGCTTTGGGGAATCTAGAACTAGGGGTCACAGTCTCAGAATAAGGGGTCGGCCATTTAGGGCTGAGAAGAGGAGAAACTTCTTCACTCAAAGGGTTGTGAATCTTTGGAATGTTCTGCCCCAAAGGGTTGTGGACGCTCAGTCGTTGAGTATATTCAAGACAGAGTTTGATAGATTTTTGGATATTAAGGGAATCGAGGGATATGGGGATAGTGTGGGAAGTTGGAGTTGAGGTAGAAGATCAGCCGTGATCTTACTGAATGGCGCAGCAAGCCCAAAGGGCCGAATGGCCTATTGCTGCTCATATTTCTTATGTTCTTGTGTTCTTATTCAGAAAACATATCCATTCTCTGCATCTGATGACAATGTGACTGCAGAAATATGGGAAAATGATTATTGCCCAGCTATCTGGTATAGATTTTGGTTAAAAACTTGAATAGAAGTTTCAAAAGTTACTAGACTTATTGTGCATACTTCTGTAAATTATCAAAAACTACAGTCTCATACAGTACAGTATGTTAAATATGAATAATGGCCCAGAAATTCAGGTCCGCACAGGTGAGTACGCGCAGGGTACTCACGCGTAGGCCCAACAAAAGTGCCGGTTTCGTGCATGCACTGCGCATGCGCGGGAAACCGGAACTTCCGTTCCCTTAAAGGAAGGGGTTCACAGGTCGAACGCGTGCGCCAGAGAGGCAGCGCGTGCGCTTGGAACTTACGTTTTTTTTGCAGGTTTCTCTGGGAGGGTAAGTCTCCAGGAGTTACACTTTTAAAAAGCAGTCGCAAGGCTTGCTTTTAACAAGGTAAGTGGTGAATTAAGTAAAATTAAAACATTTTTTCCAGTTTTATTATTTTTAAATACTTTATAAAGAAAGGTAAGTTTATTTTTAGCCCCGTTAGAAACTGTAATTAATTTTTTCAAAAATTTAAATTATTGTTTAAAATAGTTATTTTATGTAATTTATAGTTATTTTAAAAATGTGATTTAAAAAAAATGTATTTGAAGTTTTAGTTATGTTTTGGGGCAGATTTGTATTTATAGTTTTGACAGCTCTTCCTGTCAAATTTATGAATGGGCATTCCCTGCTACCATTGGCTCTCCATGGCCCGTGTGATCCCAGGGGACGCTTTGAACTAACTGCGCCCCTGGGATAACGCAAGCACTGCGCGCCGGCAGTTGGAGGAGGCCCAGGATCGGAATCCCACGCGGGCCCACAGCACAAGGTCCGGCGCACTAGGTTAAGTGCAGGTAGGAGGCTTGCACCCGCGGGAAGCCTTCGACCCAAATTTCTGGGCCATTATGCGCAAATATCTTGTGACATCTATGAAACTGTAGATCTATTTCACAATGCAGGTTTTCTTTAAAAGATGACAGTCTACATGGAAAAACTTTCAAAAATCTAATTATTCGTGAATCTCATCAAAGATCAGGTATGAACTCTGTCTCAGTTGGGAGCTTAAATACAATAAAAGATAAGACATGAATGCATCTCAGCAAGCAAGAAATCCAGGCTTTATGGTCACAGAACATTGCACTCTAACTCCATAAAATTGAAATAAGTCTAAATGCTTCAAATTTGCCTATAAAGTTGTGCCACTGGATCAGGCAATGGAACTAAGTGTTGTAATTTAAAAAATCAGGCTCCTTAGCAGGTGACACTTCCTTCACAGTTCACTGAGTAAAGACATTTTGCTGAACTGCCTGTACAGCACATTAATAGGCATCAAAAGTTTTGTATTAGTGTTTCAGATAGTTTTGGCATCCCTCTGTCAAGGACTAGCAAGTTTTATCCTAGAGCCAATTATACAATACCTATCAAGTCAGTAATTGACCAGTATTTTATTCAATTGTTGAAGATAAACAAGCTCCTCAGAAGAATATGTAAGATAGGGAGCTTCTTAAATCATGCAGTGTGGATGATAATCAATAATGTGTAAACTCTCATAGAAATTTACGGCACAGAAGGAGACCATTCGGCCCATCATGCCTGTGCCGGCCGAAAAAGAGCTATCCAGCCTAATCCCACTTTCCAGCTCTTGGTCCGTAGCACTGTAAACATAGAAACATAGAGATAGGAACAGGAGTAGGCCATTCGGCCCTTCGAGCCTGCTCCGCCATTCAATGAGATCATGGCTGATCTTCGTCTGAGATCATAGCTGATCTTACCAGTTCAGTACCCCGTCCCCGCCTTTTCTCCGTAACCCTTAATCCCCTTAGCCTTCAGAAATATATCCAATTCTCTCTTGAAAATATTTATTGAATTAGCCTTCACAGCCCTCTGTGGCAGGGAATTCCACAGGCTCACCACTCTTTGAGTGAAGAAATTCTTCCTCATCTCTGTTTTAAATGATTTGCCCGCTATTTTTAGACTGTGGCCCCTGGTTCTGTGCTCCCCTGCCATTGGAAACATTCTCTCTGAATTCAGCCTGTCCAGGCCTGCCATAATTTTATATGTTTCGATGAGATCCCCTCTCAATCTTCTAAACTCCAGTGAGTACAAGCCCAAACTATTCAATCTCTCCTCGTAGGTCATTCCCGCCATTCCAGGTATCAGCCTGGTGAATCGCCACTGCACTCTTTCCATGGCAAGAACATCCTTCCGCAGATGGGGCGACCAAAACTGTACACAATACTCCAGATGCGGTCTCACCAGCACCTTGTACAGCTGTAGTAAGGTATCCCTATTCCTATACTCGAACCCCCTTGATATGAAGGCCAACATACCATTTGCCTTCTTAATCGCCTGTTGCACCTGCATGCTCTCCTTCAGTGACTGGTGCACAAGAACACCCAGGTCCCTCTGCACTTCCCCATCTCCCAATCTATTGCCATTTAGATAATAATCCACCCTCCTGTTTTTACCCCCAAAGTGGATAACCTCGCATTTATCCACATTATAGTGCATCTGCCACGTATCCGCCCATTCCCCCAACCTGTCCAAATCGCACTGTAGCCTCCTGACATCCTCATCAGAGCCCACCCCTCCTCCTAGTTTAGTGTCGTCAGCGAATTTGGAAATATTGCATCCAATTCCCTGATCCAGATCATTTATATATATTGTGAACAGCTGGGGTCCCAGGACAGATCCTTGCGGCACCCCGCTGGTCACTGCCTGCCACTCCGAAAACGAGCCGTTTATTCCAACTCTCTGTTTTCTATCCGCCAGCCAGTTCTCTATCCACGTTAATACTTTGCCCCCAATCCCATGAGCCTTAATTTTGCATGATAATCTTTTGTGTGGAACCTTATCGAAGGCTTTCTGGAAGTCAAGGTACACCACATCCACTGGCTCTCCCCCATCTATTTTACCAGTTACTTCCTCAAAAAATTCCAGCAGATTAGTCAAACACGATTTACCCTTTGTAAATCCATGTTGACTCTGTCCGATCCTTTCCCCATTTGTCAAGTGCTCCGCTATTTTATCCTTAATAATGGACTCTAGCATTTTGCCCACAACCGATGTAAGGCTTACTGGTCTATAATTCCCTGCTTTCTCTCTACCCCCCTTTTTAAATATTGGGGTAACATTAGCTACCCTCCAATCCACGGGTACTGTTCCCGAGTCAATGGAGTTCCGGAAGATGATCCTTAGAGCATCTGCTATCTCCAGGGCCACCTCCTTAAGTACCCTAGGATGTAGTTTATCAGGCCCCGGGGATTTGTCGGCCTTCAGTCCCCTCAACTTACCCAACACCATATCCCTAGAGATACTAATTTCTGTCAGCTCCTCCCTCTCATTAGTCCCTATGTTTGTCGATATTCCTGGGAGGTTATTTGTGTCCTCCTTTGTGAATACAGAACCAAAGTATGAGTTTAATTGGTCTGCCATTTCCTTATTCTCCATTATATATTCTCCCGAATCGGACTGCAAGGGACCGACTTGGGATTTTACCAGTCTTTTCCTCCTGATATACCGATAAAAGCTTTTGCAGTCTGTCTTTATGTTTGCTGCAAGTTTACTTTCGTATTCTATTTTCCCCTTCCTGATTAATCCCTTTGTCCTCTTTTGCTGTATCCTGTACTGCCCCCAATCTTCCGGTCTGGTGCTTTTTTTTGCCAGTTGATATGCCCTTTTTTTTGATTTTATGCTGTCCCTAATTTCCCTCGTTATCCACGGTTGAGTCACCTTTTTAGGTTTATTTTTATGCCAAACCGGTATAAACATGTTCTGGAATTCTTCCATTCTATCTTTGAATGCTTGCCATTGTCTATCCACTGTCACATCCAAGCACTTTTAAAATGTGTTGAGGGTTTCTGCCTCTACCACCCTTTCAGGGAGTGAGTTCCAGACCTCCACCACCCTCTGGGTGAAAAAAGTTCTCCTCAACTACCCTCTAATCCTTCTACCAATTACTTTCCATCATCATTTGGAAGATAACTTATAATTTTACATAGTTTACACTGGACATCAACCACTTAGTTTATACAAGTACGGAGATTTGCCTGCAAAATCCTACTGGTCCAAACCTTTTGGGATAAAAGTATTTATTTTATTATAGGGTTGTTAATGATATTTTGACTTTTCAGGAGAGGTCTTAACTAGATGCACTGAAAATCAAAATTTCCATTTAGTGACCTAAATCATGTGAGGCATCTGGAACTTGTTTCAAAAGATACCTATATAAATAAAACATTTCTCTGTTAATGAAATACTGTTAATCACTTAACGCTCCACTAGTGTGTTAGGAGTATTTCTTGCTCATAAAGAACTGAATAAAATTGTGACTACTGCATTTTTCCTATTCATATCTAAACAATTAATGATAGCCAAAAAAAATCAGTAATCCCACACAAAATAAATCACAGAAATCTTGAAGCAGTATGGCATTTAGGATTATCACCATCGAGATCTCTATTATTGTTTGTGATACATGTTGGATGCTGTAATGTATACCAGACAATGTCTGCAATTGTTCCCAACTTTCTGTGAAATTAGCAAATATTATTATTTGCAAAGAGTACTTCTCACTAGTATCAATAAGCTTATTTTGGAAGGTAATTTTAGTTTAAAATATTAGTGAATATTTTGCTTATTATTTCTTGGCATAGGACAAAACATAAATATAACTCCAATTTTGATGATTTCATACAGAAAAACTCATTTGACCCATCAAGTGGCAATAATCGAGTAAAGCAGAAATTATTCAAAATGATTCTCAATTCACCCTATTTTTACCTTGCTGTTCAGATGTAAGATAGGAGGTCTAAGAAAAGCCCCACTGAAATAGGGCGACAGAACCCTTCAAGCTCCCAAAGGAACTATCAGGCCATAACTTTTCCCTAAGGCATATTGAGGCTTTTATTAGGCCCATAATGGAACCTGCTCCTACTCTTGGCAGGCATGGGTTCTGTTCCTCCACTTTAACCGCCCACCAAACCCGTTCCCAACAGGTGGGCAGGGTTAAAGTCAGCCTATAATTTTTGGGCCATCCATGAGATACATGGTACTGTTGTGTCATCTTTTCTTGCAAGTTTCCTTTAAGTGTATCATCATCTTATTCATCTGTTCCCTGGTTGTGCAGGTAGTGCTGTACCACCCCATCATTTGCCCAAAGAATCGGTTTTGTGCCTCCTCATTGGGTTTCCTTTCACTCCCAAATGCCTGGCACTTCTTACCTGCCACCCCACCCCCACCAACAGCAGCCTTGGCCAATGCTGAAAAATATCTAAAATTAATTTTGACGCTTGATGAAGGATGAAACAAATATATGTGTCCCCATATGCAGCCACTTACTTTTAAGTGCATACCTCACTTAAATTTTCATCTGTCGGACAGATTATCTCCTTCCTCTCCTACTTGCTCGCTGCACAAGGCTAAAACTGCACAAGCAACTATGGATAATTATTAAAACGAGCTGAAGTGGAAAATTGGGGCAGTCAGTTCACTGTATAGCTGACTAGCTTTGCTCTAGTATTGTGGCAAAGAAGCCTCAATTGTGCCAACAGAAAATCTTCCTTTAATTTCCTTTGATTAAATAGTATGTGTTTTAATTTTAATGTCAACAATTTGCAATCAGTAGCCATGGCCACTTCATAGAAAATTTGTTTTTTTAACTGGTAAATGTATTTAAAACTGTATATTTAGATTTACAGCATATTCAAACAAAAGAATGATAGCCACAGTGCTTGAAGAGACTTGATAGGATCAAGCTACATAAGTACTTAGCCTACCTGTATTACACAGAATAAACTGCCATCACACTAAAGACCTACAGATATAGACAAAAGTCAGACCGTAGGTCCGAGCGCTTTGTTTCCACCCAGTTCCCACTGCATCCATTTACAGCAGCGGACAGCCATCTGCACTGCAGCAAACAAGCTGCTCTACCTTACCTTCTACCAGCTGCTTGCTTCTATAATTTCAACCTTAAAGAAAAGGCAATTTAAAAACAAAATGCTGGGGTTAATTCTCCACTTCAAAAGGCACGTAATTTGCAACAGCAAATACTGTACTTTGTGGTTCCGGATTGCTTGAACTGAATCAGACACTGCGAATAAACAAACATCCAAACAAAGATTACACAAAACAAGGACCTTTAAAGACCAGCCAGACTGAATAGAGGTAATTAATCTTATGCACCGACGGAGAAAGAGATGCCATTCCATATGTGAGCCAACTGCTAAATACCTCAAGAGCAAGCTGCAAACTGAATCCGATCACCTGCTGTTCCAAGAATAAATATAAAAAGCAGGGACCCCTTTAGTAGCTATGTCAGGGTTGTATACCATGATCATTAGGAAAATTAAGTCTGAAAAACTAACAATATACAATCAATTGTTCTTTTGATTTACCCATTATTTGGCTGCCAAAAGGAATGTGAGGAAAGAACATACAAACACATTTATAACTGTACTGTGCAAAGCACGTAGAGGACTATTTTTCTGATGTTGGCAAAATCTTTACCCAATTTCTGCCAGTCAAAAAATTGGATTTTAGGCAGAAATTGTTTTCGGGTAGATTGATTTTCCTCAGTAGCACTCTGCTGCTAGAAATATGGCAGGTAAGGCTTTCTACCTGCCTGATTGACCTAGAGCTGACATTGACAAATTTCCCAGATATAGCATCATTACCATTTTTCAGGTGAACTTCTCAAAATATTCTTGCCTGCACTGGGAAGCCTGCCTTTGAGAGGTGGGATAAAAAATGGCTGTTTCCATATTTTGAGACCAGAGGTGGTTGCCTCTGGGGCAGTACAAGGATAGGGGCATTTTGAAGCTGAAAATTTAATTTTTGCCATCAGAAGGAGGAAATCAATCGCCCTGGAATTGATACCACTCCCTGGAGAGGGAATTTAATTTTTTTTAAACCCTTCTGTCACCTTTGCAATGTTGGATGCCAGTAATATGCTGATGTTACCTGCATCCAACATAGTGGCAATGAAGGAAAACATGATGTATGATGTCACTCCATCATACCACCTACTTTGACATATGTGGGCAGGCATATTCAGTGTTCATGGTTAATTCCAGTGGAAATACCCCAAAAGTGACCGATTGAAAACCAGCAAAGTGACTCCCTGTATAATTCTGTAATTTTTATTACAAACATTGTGACTTTTGAAACGGAGACCATGGTCTTCATATGTTCTTTTTCTCTTAGCGTTAGGGCCTCCTTAGATAATGTCGCTCCCACCAGAAACAAGTATGAGCTGGGCCATCTTACCTGACTTCAAGAAGCCAGAGGAATAGTTTAAGATGACCTTGATGGTGAGCTTCACTTGACTTAAGAAGGATAAAATTATACTTGGGGGTGCAAAACAGGTGGTAGTGGATTGGTCGCCTGTTGTACACATGCCTCATTTTGATTTCCACTTATATCTAGGTGCATAACGGCGGCTGATCTGCTTCTGTTCATTTTGTGATTGCCGAAGTTGAATTTTACCCCCTAGTGGTAGCCAAGTTTCCCACACAGGTCATCTGCAAAGGATACCCAGCAGCTGAGGCATGACAGAAAGCATGGATGAGACAGTTAACTCTCAGAGTGATGGCCAATTCAACTGTCTACCTCAGAGGACTGAAGTGCTAGCAATAGTTGCATCAAGAGGCTCCACACTTTTGGCAAGCGTAACAACTGATAATTAATGCCGCATTCTCTTGTGCCCATCAATCCCTCCACCACCGCCCCCCCCCCCTCCATGGGGGTGAAAGTGTGTTTTCTGGCAAAAAAGGTTTGATTTAACAATGGATTAAAGACTGCCCATATGCCAAATGTTACTAGTGGTGACTTGAAAGGAACCAGTCACATGAAAATCCAGTGTTGTACTAAGCTTCACAGCAACGCACAGGGCTGTAGCTTGTGTTAGATCTTGTCTGGTGGTCAAGACTGTACAACTTTGTGAAAGCCTCTCTCATGAAGTATAGGTGGTCAGTTCAGATCTCCTTAGAGATCTCAAGTATGCATACCTGGATCTGATTATTTGGAGCCTAGAATGAGTCCAGATGCACGCCAGGCACCCGGACGGCAAGGGCACCTGATCTGCAAGCACACCTGATTTGCTTTCCTCTGTCTGAACTCCTCTAAATCTATTGACAGTCTTTACAAATCTCAATGGAATTCCCAATGCTAAGCAGTGTGGCAACAGCTAAGGTTTGAAATTGCTGTCAGCAACAATGCTGTGACTACAGCACATAAGGAGTTATGCAATGAAAAATGTCAACAGCAAACAGCAGAAGAAAGTAATGCAACAAAAACAGAAGTAGCACTCTAAAAAGTAAAAAAGTTACAACGCTGTAGAAATCTGTCAGTCATAGTTTTAAGAATCCAAGTTCTCATGCGCACCACATTGCAGCCCAGAAGAATCCACTTTGAATGCGTGAGCAGTACTAAGGACTGAAGATAGAGGCCAACAACTCCTGGAATTCATATTTACATATATATGACAGTCTAAAATACGGAGCTGGTTTAATGAGGCCCATGCACGCTCTTGGTGTAGCCTCCAAAAACACTTAATAATTTGAGATTGCAAATTCAGCACAACGTGTATTAAGTGCTCAGGTCTATTTGCCCAATTCCATGAGACACCATCATGGAATTAGCCTTTCTGAACACACCATTGTGGAAAATCCCTTTATAAGTAATAGAAGGCCAAGGAGGGGTCACCATCACTATAACTAGACACTATAAATACACACAGCAAATTGAGACCATGTGATTACTGTACTTACAAAAAGATACAACAGTAGAAGGATTCAGTGAAATGCAATGAAGACGCTTTCAGGTTTTGGGGCATTAGTTACCGCACCCCCCACACCCCCATGGATAATCAACATTTCTACATGACACAACACTTCCAGTAGTGAAAGAAATACTTTTATATAGCACCTTTCACAACCTCAGAATGTCCCAAAACGTTTACAGCCAATGAAGTACTGTCACTGTTGTAATGTAGGAAAGCGGGGAAGCCAATTTGCGCATAGCCAGTTCCCACAAACAGCAATGTGATAATGACCAGATAATCTGTTTTAGTGATGTTGGTTGATGGATAAATATTGGCCAGGATAACACCCATGCTCTTCTTCAAAATAGTACCAAGGAATCTTTATGTCCACCTGAGAGAGAAGACGGGGCATCAGCTTAACATCTCATCCGAAAGACGGCACCTCTGACAGCACAGTGCTCCCTCAGTACTGCCCTGGAGTGTCAAACTAGATATTCGTATGCAAGTCGCTGGGCTGGGACTTGAACCCACAAGAGGTGAGAGTGCTACCCATTGAGCCACAGCAAGATCATAGGTTAAGTCATCTACGAAATGCAAGACAAAAACCAAAATAAAGATGGGAATTGATCAAGTAGCCACAAAGAGGTATTTGCACAAAATAAGGATTAAAGAACCTGGAAACATGAAGCTAAACTTAGTAAAGGGATTAATTTCTTCACACTTGCAGTTAATAGCATATGGGACAGACTGCTACCTACTGTCGTAAATATAGACTGCAGTAGAATGTTTCAAAAACAACTAAATCGCTTCCTAATTCAGCAAAGAGCACAAGGATATAGCTTTGAGGTTGGTAAATTAATTTAAAACAAGTTAGATTAAAAATAAAAATAGAAATTAAGTTCAGTCAGCACCTATAAAGAGAGAAGACAGATTCTGATATTTTGGATATGTACTCTTCATCAGAACTTCTGATTAAGAATTTACAATCAAAATGTCAGAACCTGTCTTTTCTCTATTCAGGTGCTGATTGACCCGTTGTGTATTACTAGCATTTTAAATTTTAATTCAAATCTCCAGCATATACGGTTTTCCTTTTTATTTTAGATATTTATTTAATAAAATTATTAAATGTGAAATATTCAACAAACATGCACCATAAAATCTGACTTACATGTCACAGAACATTTGCACATGTTTTTACAACTGCAACATAATGAGATTGTTGTACTGCTGCGATCTTTTTTACACCATAATGATTTATATACTGGACTTTATGGTACAGAGAAGCCCAGAGAAACAATAAATCCTATTGCTGGGAATAAACTGAGGCAGTCCATATATATAATGTTAAATTAAAACTCTTTAAAAGAATTACTTTAAAACCTATTTTTACATTTTATGAATTACAAATTCTTTAATGTAAAATAAGATTGGCTTTGTAGTTGAAAATATTAGCCTGAATACATTAGACTTCCAATAAAGTATCTTGTGCTTTCTGCAAGAAGTTTTTGCCAGACATTAAAGGTAGGAAAGTATTAATCTTGCAGCACAGAACACATTTTCTTTACTGTATCAAATACTTCCAAAATGTTGTAACCACAATTCCAATGCTAGAGGTAACAAATCCAGTTAAATAATCTATTTCTTCACACTGTGACACCATGCTGGAATCTGTAGTTAAAATTTGTTATTTTGTGAGCTATTGGCTTTATATAAAAGACACACAGTATAATGCCAAAGCAAATCAACATGACGGAAAATAGACATAATTACTTTAAATTGATGTGATTTCATTCTGCCCAACAATGGAAATAGAAAATAAGCAGAACTGTATTATTTTGAATCTATTTTAAAGACACTTCCATCTGGAAGGAAGCAGAAGCCATCAGCATTGTAATTAAAATGCAATTACTGTCCCACACTACAATCCCAGGACAACCATTCCATCTGTGTGATATGCAATGGGAACAAACACACTTTTTTTTTTACAGTTTTATAGGTCTAGCAAATATTTTCTTTTATATTAATCATGTGCATTGAGAGGCTGTACAAATGTTGGCACCCAGCATTCAATATACCATTATTTGGAAAATGTAAGGGAATGGTGTTAAATAGATTGATACATCCACACCATCTTGTAGCATAAAACCTTAATTACTTCTGACTAAGTCTGTAATTAAAATATATCACCACAGTATCTTTACCAATGAGTGGGTGTTTGACTGCATGCTTCTTTGCCTGTTATAGATGATTTTTTTTTGTAAATATCATTAAGGTAAACAATAGACTGCACAACAAATCAATTCAAGCCAAGGGGGACGAAAAATTTGGCTCTGTAGCAGCTGATTTTTCAGCGTTATGGGTGCCTTCTTTTGACGAAAGTGGTGTCCGCGCCACACACGCACATTTCTGGTGCGTGATGCGCCAGATGCCATCTTGGTGAGGGCATTAGCATTGGCGCTGGGAGCGTGCGGCAGAAGTATATAGAGGAGGCAGATTGTGACATCAGCGTGCAATGCTGATTTGACACCAGCGCTGCCATTTTCATGCTCAACGCTGAAACTAATGCCCTGTGTTAACCTCGCACAGCTGAACATGCGTTCAGCAGCAGCAAGGACCCCCACCAGCAATATTTAAAGGGATCATCATCTACTTACAGGTTTGTTGCTGATTAATTTCTACTGCCTCTGTGTAAGTTTGTGGAAGTCGTTGGAGCTTTCTAGAGTTGTTTAAAGTTGGTGAGGTGACAGGGAGTGGTGCTGCAAGTGGAGAAGGCCTTGCTTCTGACTTCAAGGGTTCTGGTCAGACCACTTGCTCCCAGTCATGTGTGCTCAAGTTGTCAATCCCCTTGGCCTGCAGCATGACAGGGAGATGGAGCAGAGGCAGCAAAGAAGAGGACAAGCTGCTTGCAGAGGGAGAAGGAGGAGGGGGAGGAGTGCTCTCAGCAGGAGGCCTTACCCACCTAGTGTCTTCCAAGAGCAATTCTCTTACCTCAACCTGAGCCAGGAGCAGTGTGTGAGGTGTCTGCACTTTACGAAGGAAGTGCTCACAGATTCTTGCAATTCTTGCAACCCGACCTGCAGCCTCACTCCAGGGCAAGGACAGCGCTGCCAGTGGTGGCAAAGAAGATAGCATTAGTAAAAAAAATAGTACTGGAGAAATTAATGGGACTGAAAGCCAATAAATCCCCTGGACCTGATGGCCTACATCCTAGGGTTTTGAAAGAGTTGGCTATAGAGATAGTGGATGCATTGGTTGTCATTTTCCAAAATTCCATAGATTCTAGAACAATTCTAGAAGGTTAAAAGGTTCTGCTGGGGATGATGTAACCAGCACATAAATTAAACCTATGCGAGTTGATTACATAAGAAATAGGAGTAGGAGAGGCCACACGCCATTCAAAAAGATCATGGCTGAACTTCTATATCAACTCCACTTTCCTGCCCTATCCTCATATCCCTTGATTCCCAAAAATCTGTCGGTTGCAGTCTTGAATATACTCATTGACCGAGCATCCACAGCCCTCTGGCGAAGAGAATTTCAAAGATTCACAACCCTCTGAGTGAAGAAATTTCTCCTCATCCCAGTCCTAAATGGCTGACCCCATATCCTGAGATTATGACCCCTAGTTCTAGACTCTCCAGCCAGGGGAAACAGCCTCTCAGCATCGACCCTGTCAAGGCCTCTATGAATTTTATACGTTTCAATGAGATCACCTCTCATTCTTCTAAACTCCAGAGAATATAGGCCCATTCTACTCAATCTCTCCTCATAGGATAACCCTCTCATCCCAGGAATCAATCTAGTGAAACTTTGTTGCATCATCTCTAAGGCAAGTATATCTTTTTTAGGTAACGTGACCAGAACTGTACACAGTACCCCAAGTGTGGTCTCACCAAAGCCCTATATAATTGCAGCAAGACTTCCTGGGCGAAAAATTGAGTAGTGCCCACTTTTAGCGCCCCCACGACGGAAATTGAGTGGTAGCGCCCCAAGAGGGAAGCGGGGCGCTACTGGAAGCACTCCACATCCCTCTTAGGGCGGTGCAAGGGAATATCTCAGCGCTACGTGCCGCAGCGCCATGCAGGCCTTCCTCCCCTTCTTAAAGGGGTGGGGTCTTGCGCAGTGCGACCCGGGGCCCAGCTGGGCCCCCGGGGATCGGGAGAGCCAGCAAAAGAGCCCGGCACTCAAGAGAAGTGCCGGGCTCTTGGAGCGCAGCCGGCACTCTGCAGGGGGGGGTTCAGGAGGTCTGGGACGGGAGCGCAGGCAGGTGCTGGCAGGCGGCCAGCAACAAAAATGACCACCCCGCACCTCACCTTTAAATAGTGCCTTCCCGGCCGCAGGTAGGCCCCCCTGACCCCGTCGGACATAGCGACCGGCGGTAAGTGAGGGGGCACTCCCGAAGATCGCGGCCGGGGTGCGAGCCGGGCACTGCACATGGCGATGATGTCATCGGCGGCGGCGCACGGCGTTATTGGTTAGCACCACCGCTAACCTCCCGCTGAATTTTGCGGGAAGCATGGGTGGCGCTGCGCCCGGGCACTAGTTGCTTTGCGCCCCATTAGCACCCTGGCACAAAGCAACCGAATTTTTACCCCCCTTACTCTTATACTCCAAACCCCTTGCAATAAATGTTAACATACCATTTGCCTTCCTAATTGCTTGCTGTAGCTGCATGTTAACTTTCCGTGATTCATGTACAAGGACCCCCAAAACCCTCTGAATACCATAATTCAATTGATTTATTTAATTTTCAGCCAATGGGTGGGGTGGCTTCACAAACTTATTTTTAATTTTCTGCCACTGTTTTTGTTTAAGATAATTTGATCAGGAAATAAACAGTAGCAGGGTACTTTTGAAGTTCCTGACGTGGTGAGTACAGGTAAGGATTCTATTTACAGAAAAATGGCAAACCTGGAAGTTGCATTTAGCAGCACCAGCCTGTGAGCAACTTACAAGCTTGGAATCATCCAATCACAGAGTATAAGGAATAGAATAGCGCCACAGTGCCACCTAGGTTGAAGATGCAGGTAGGAGCACTCAATCACTCAGAACAAATAATAAAACACTGCAAGCTAAAAAGGGAAAATTCAAGTGTAGTATAAATAGTGCAACAGAAAACTGTGATAAGGAAAGTGTTATAGGATGTGTCTCACTTAAAGGAAGTCTGAAAATGACAATTACTTACTCCCATATTAACCAGTGTTTAATGAGGGTAAGGGGGGGGAAAAGGGGGGAATATTTTGAAATCTGCCTGCACTTGATGCTTGTGCATGCAATATATCAAATAAAGATTGCCAAAAAATCTGGAATAACCGTCCCAAATTTCACCACTGCCTGCCCATTAACTGTGGCAATATGCAGCGGGGCATGGGAAGTTCAGCCCTTAGGGGCTCCATTTTCATATGGAGCGTGAATCGGGCGGGCAGAGGGTGAGGTGTCTACTCCAGTTGCCCGATACAGTCAGAAGGAGGCCCAATTAATTTTCATGGTTCGGCCTCAATAACATGTAATCGGTGAGGAGCTGGTGCTAATCTTGTTGTGTATGTACCTTTAAGAGAATAACTGGTCTCAGACTGCAGTACCGGCAGTCACCACCCCTGTATAAAAGGCGCTAGAGAGCCTCTGTTGTTTAGATTCGTTATGGACTTCCACCAGTAAACACCTGTTTGTTTTCACTCCTGCTAGTCCGTGTCTAAATCATTCACGGACTTAACACTGGCGACGAATAAAGAAACGAACTTACCTGCAACTCAGCAGCAGCTCCGACGACGTTGTTGAAGGTCGGAACCAGAAGAAAGAAAAAAAAATAGAGGCCATTGAAACTCGAGAAACGGGCGTCGACCGTCAATCATTGGGTTCAAGGCTTTGCAGGAGTGACTTTCCAGAGCCCGGCTGGGTTCCTCGGTCTGTGGTTTCCCAGCTAATCGGGCTGGTGGCAGGTAGTGCTCTGATCCTTCCTGGGCTGCGGCGGGCTGAAGCTCGATCGGGTGGCCTTTCAACGGGGCCGGGCAGCGAGTCGGGAAGCAAGGAGAAAGAGAGAGGGTGGAGCATACAAGGCACAGCCGGTGTTTCGAAGCTGGGCAGCTTTCGGACCTCAGAAGAGGGAGGGAAGTGTCCCAGAGGGTCCGCTCCACGACGGGAAAATAATAAAAGAAAAAGAATACGCGCAAGAAACCGTGGAAGGCAGCGCTAACAACAGCGGGGAAGAAGACAAAGCGCGGGAGGCGCCATTTTGTTAAATTGGAGAAGAAGGCAAAGCGCGGGAGGCGCCATTTTAGATTTGCAAGATGCCGAAGACTGGCTGTATCACTGCTTTTGATAATACATTAGAGGACTGGACCACGTATGTGGAAAGAGTAGAGGTATATTTTGAGGCAAACGATATAGCGGAGGGGAAAAAGGCATCGATATTGTTAAACTTAATGGGCGCTAGAACGTACGGCCTATTGCGGGATCTGATTACTCCAGCCAAACCGAAGGCGAAGAGTTTTAACGAAATTGTTGCTATTCTACAGGAGCACTTAAACCCTGCACCACTGTTGATAGCAGAAAGATTTAAATTCCACAGGAGAACTCAGCACAAAGATGAGAGCAATGCTGAGTATCTTACGGAACTGCGCAAGCTATCAAAGCACTGCCAGTTCGGAGCAGGACTGGCAGATACCCTACGGGACAAATTTGTCTGTGGACTCCTGAGTGAAGGAACACAGAAGAAGTTACTCGCAGAAAAAGAGCTGACGCTAGATCAGGCTTTCAGCGTGGCAGTATCGTATGAAGCAGCAGCCAGGGAAGCTGCAGAAATTCAACAAAAACCACAGGAATACGGCACCCACGAAATGACACGGGGATTTGCAAAATGTTATCGCTGCGGCAGAACTAACCATGACCAGAAGGACTGCTGGTCCAAAGACAAAATATGCAGACAATGCGGGAAGATTGGACACATTGCACGAGTTTGTAGGTCTGGGAAGAAGACCAGCGACAACAAAAAGGCTACTAAGGAACCGTACAAGAAAGTACAAAAGATGACAGACAGTAGTTCCAAAGACCAGATGAGCGATAGTGAATCCGGAAACAGGAGACTAAGCTGTCTCAAACTTCACAATGTAATCGCAAAAGAGGATCACCGAACCATTTGGGTCACTCTCACGATAGCAGGGTCCCAAGTTAAAATGGAATTGGATACAGGATCAGCGCTAACCGTCATGAATCGACGAGACTACGAGCGGCTATTTTCACACATACCCTCGAGAGAGACATCCATCGTCTTGACGACGTATACGAGGCAAAAAGTATACCCCAGAGGAAAAATAAGGGTGCCTGTCGAATACAATGGCAAGAAAATACGGAAATTGTACCTCTACATACTGCCAAATGGTGGACCACCGTTATTGGGACGGGAATGGATCAGGAAGATAAACTTGGATTGGCATTCCATTCATGCAATGACGGTGGACGGTAAAAAAGATGACGACGTCACTCCTGGACGATTGTCAACAATCTTAGCTAACGCCAAAGAGGTATTTCAACAAGAACTGGGCATGCTTAAAGGCATAACCGCCTCGTTAAAAATAGAAGAGAATGCAGTTCCCAAGTTTTTCAAAGCGAGACCGGTACCATATGCAATTCGCCCAGCCGTCGAGGTAGAGCTGGAGAATCTGGAGAAGGCGGGTGTGTTGTCCAAGGTCGACTGGAGCGAGTGGGCGACACCCATCGTTCCTGTCATGAAGAAAACGTTAAGCAATATGTCCGGAGAGCCAAGGAAGATTCGCATCTGTGGGGATTTCAAGGTGACGGTGAACCCTGTCCTTCACACAGTACAATATCCTCTTCCAAGGATAGAAGACATCTTCGCCTCACTGTCTGGAGGGAAGCGTTTTACAAAAATTGACCTAGCACAAGCATATTTGCAGATGGAGGTTGAAGAGTCCTCTAGGAAGTATCTCACGATAAACACTCACAAAGGTCTTTACCAGTATCATCGATTGATATTCGGAGTAGCATCGGCTCCGGCGATATGGCAAAGAGCGATGGAACAAGTCCTGCAAGGGATTCCGGGGACTCAGTGTTACTTGGACGACATCCTTGTAACAGGTGAAAATGACAGTGAACACCTTAACAACCTAGAACAGGTGCTCACTAGACTACGGGAACATGGGTTGCGAGCCAACTGCCCCAAGTGCGAATTTTTTAAGAAACAGATATCGTATTGTGGCCACGTGATTGATGAAGAGGGGTTACATAAGTTCCCTGACAAAATTGAAGCGGTTGTTAAGGCCCCAGCGCCTGAAAATGTGTCGCAACTGAGGTCATTCCTCGGGTTGGTGAATTACTATCATAAGTTTTTGCCGAATTTGTCGACAATTCTGCACCCACTGAACGCCCTGCTACGAACGGGGGTAGCATGGAAATGGAGCGATGATTGTAAACGTGCTTTTCAGAAGAGTAAGGACTTAATCACTTCCAAGGAAGTATTGGCTCACTACAACCCAGCAGTGCCAATCAGGCTGGCGTGTGATGCGTCTCCCTATGGCATTGGGGCGGTACTGTCACATAAATTCCTTGATGGTTCGGAGTGGCCGATAGCTTTTGCGTCACGCTCGTTAACTTCTGCCGAGCGTAACTACGCCCAGATTGACAGAGGCCCTCAGCCTAGTGTGGGGGGTGAAGAAGTTCAATCACTATCTGCACGGTCAAAAATTTACTCTACTAACCGATCATCAACCTCTTGTCTCCATTTTCAACCCTCAGAAGGGCGTACCGATAATGACAGCACAACGGCTGCAGAGATGGTCCCTTTTCCTAGGGGCACACCAATATGACATCGAGTACAAAGGAACTTAACAGCATGGAAATGCTGATGGATTGTCACGTCTACCATTGCCGACGGTGGAAGAAGAAGACCTTGCAGTGGATCCAATGGAGTTATTCCACTCGACCATAGTCGAATGTCTCCCTGTGACGAGTGCAAACATAGAAAAGGAAACACGGAATGACCCGACACTATCACGGGTCTATGATTTAACGGTGAAGGGATGGCCAGCACATGGCGAACCACTGCTGCCAGCATTCTCGCCGAGAAGAGAACAGCTGTCAGTGTGCAGAGGAACCTTGATGTGTGGATCCAGAGTAGTAATTCCACCTAAGTTGACAGATAGAGTGCTCAATGAGCTTCATGAGGGTCATCTGGGTGGGGTAAAAATGAAAAGCTTAGCCAGAGCGTTTGTGTGGTGGCCGGGAATCGATAGAGAAATCGAAGAGATGACCAAGAGCTGTGCAGGATGCCAGAAGGTCCAAAACGCCCCACCACAAGCTCCTCTGCATCCATGGGAGTGGCCCTCATCTCCATGGCAAAGGGTGCACATTGATTTTGCTGGTCCCTTCATGGACTCGATGTTTTTAATTGCGGTGGATGCACATTCAAAGTGGCCAGAGGTAATAAAAATGTCCTCAACCACCACGGAAAAAACTATCACAGTTTTACGAACCATATTCGCCAGGAATGGGCTGCCTGAACAGATTTGCTCTTTTGTGTCTGAAGAGTTCTGGAGGTTCTTAAAGAACAATGGTGTTAAGCATTACACATCTGCCCCATATCATCCAGCCACTAATGGATTGGCCGAGAGGTTTGTCCAAACATTCAAGAAGGCTATCAAGGCAATGTGTAATGAAGATATACCCCTACAACACAAGGTGGACAACTTCTTGTTTGCCTACCGGAATGCGACACATGCGGTTACCAGCCAAACTCCAGCCATGATGTTCTTCAATCGAAGACTACGATGCCGCTTGGATTTGGTTAAGCCAAACGTCCGAAGAGATGTGGAGAACAGGCAGTTTCAGAATATGAATGAAAGGCCGACCAGGAGTTTTAAGATAGGTCAACCAGTTTTGGCCCGGGACTACCGCACTGAGAAATGGCAACCAGGAACGATTTGTACACGACAAGGACCTCTCATGTATACCATGGACGTTGGGGAGAGCATTGTAAGATGCCATGTTGACCAGATTCTAGAGTCACGGGAAAACTTCAACTCCACACCACGATCTGATACACCTGGTAATGAAATCGACGTTCCAATTGCAGCTACCGCAGAACCGGTAATATTGGAAGCAGATGAACCAAACAACAACATTGATTCCGACTCAACATTGCCAGAAGAACCTGATACCCCAAAGAGGCGTTATCCAGACAGAATCAGGAAGCCTCCTCAAAGACTGAACTTATAATTGCTTAAACTTAACCAATGTATCTAGCAACAGTAATTGTGATTGTAATTCGTTATCATTTAGTTGTTAAATGAATGTTATGTACTGTTTATCTAAAAGGGGAGGAATTGTTGTGTATGTACCTTTAAGAGAATAACTGGTCTCAGACTGTAGTACCGGCAGTCACCACCCCTGTATAAAAGGCGCTAGAGAGCCTCTGTTGTTTAGATTCGTTATGGACTTCCACCAGTAAACATCTGTTTGTTTTCACTCCTGCTAGTCCGTGTCTAAATCATTCACGGACTTAACAAATCTTGCTGCCAATAAGCAACTCACCAATTGGGAGGATGGGGGACCTGGCTGTTCTACTTAAAGGCAGCCTGTAGGCTACAGCCCCTTAATAGGGAAGTGTACTTTTCAATGGTGGCTAATGAATGCTGCAGCTGGGCCTCCCTTCAGGAGTCAGTGACATCGGTAATAGTATCTCTAAAGGATGCTCCTACTGGGGTCATGAAAGCTCTGGGCTGAGCCATCTTCTCCACCTTGGACAGGCTGGAAGACTGAATAGATGGGGGCTTCAGTCAGATCACAGATCTCCTACAGCCCGCTCTCCCGCAGATCAGTGGGAGCGCTGAGCTACATCCTGATAGCAAAGGCAGTCGTACAATGGGAAGGGAACATGTTGTAAGCTCTCAGGATGACAGCATGCCTGCACCCTCGCCACCCTCTCAACCAATGCTCACACTGGTGCCAGAAAGCCAACTGGGCAGATTACCCGAGCACATTTCCTTTAAGCTGCGAGCACTCCGGAGCTCCCGCGCAGCCGGCTCACTGGCTTTTAAATGGGGAGAAACCGTGCATGCACGGTATTTTAAATGAGCAGCTAGCCCCTTAAAGGGGCCACACACCCCAAAAAAGGCCACTCAGGCCCAAGCTCCTTGGGCTTGCTGACCACAAGCCCTTGACTCAACAACAGCAGGCTTCCAGCTCCCATGCTGTAGCCACTAGAGGAACACCTTGTAGGAGCACTACAATGGGTAAGAGAGTACTTTAGACAGACAGTAAGGCTCAATTAGTGTGTTCAGTATTTGTAAAAGGCTGTAAAATATAATCCTTTTAACAATTTTTGTGTGCAGAGAGTATGCCTATAGTAGCTGGTGACCCTGCAAGGTTAATTGATAATGAATAATAATGTTTGTCTTTGGACAGATGCAGTTTATTTGAGGGTGGAAGGACTAAGAGAGGTGGTGGCTCTATGTGTTATCCCTTTGCAGAGCAAAGTTATGCAGCATACAGCAAATCACTAAATACTCTTTGTGGGCTGTATTACAGGAAGCCACTGGACTTGTTCAGGCATCAGAATTATTGCTTAATGATTGGAACAGTCTGCTAAATGATGTTTGTAGTTGACCTATAAATCTGATTGTAGTGCAGTTTGGCTACTGTGCTAGCTGTGGCTCAGTTGGTAGCACCCTTGTCTCTAAGTCAGAAGGTTGTGGGTTTAAGTCTCACTCCAGGAACTTGAGCACAAAAAATTCCAGCCTGACACTCCAGTGCATTACTGAGGAAGTGCTGCACTGTTGGAGGTGCTGCTTTTCGGATGAGATGTTAAACTGAGGTCCCGTCTGCTCTCTCAGGTGGATGTAAAAAAGCCTATGCCACTATTTTGAAGAAGAGCAGGGGAGTTATCCCTGTTGCCCTAGCCAATATTTATCCCTCAATCAACATCACAAACAGATTATCTGGTATTATCACATTGCTGTTTGTGGGAGCTTGATGTGTGCAAATTGGCTGCTGTGTTTCGTACATTACGACAGTGACTACACTTCAAAAAGTACTTCATTGACTGTAAAGTGCTTTGTGAAAGGCACTATATAAATGCAAGTCTTTCTTTATGGGTTCTTGAAAAGAGTCATGATTCAAGTGTGCAGGATTTATCCCTTGTCCCCTCCCCATGCCATCAGTCACCTGCTTAATGCAAGCATGAACTGCTGATAGACTGATGTCACCAATATCCCCTGTGGTAGCCTGGAAAGAGCCACAGACAAAGAAGTTCAGGGTTGTAGTGACCTTGACTGCAGTAGGCAATGCTGTGTTAGCTGTGGCTGTTGGTTGCAGATTTTGTTGCAGCACAACTCTGACAGCCTCCAGAAGCAAAGCCTATTTATGCACTGCTTCTCATAGAACAACAGGTATATTGTCCTTTGCCTATAAATTCTGTTGGGAGGGTGAGGATTCCTGCAAACATGCCTCCTTCTATCTGCTCTCCATGCACCTGCAACTCTATTTGCTCCTTCCGCCTGCTGCTGCTCCACCTTTTCTTGTGAGAGTGGAACTGTCAGAAATTGCCAGAAGCCTCTTTAGAATGCTCTAGTATGTTCTAAGTAGTCAAAAACCACAATGTGTTCTAAAACGTTCCAATATTTTGCCTGAGATTTGTGAGGAACCATTTAAATTCTGCTGGAAATGGCCTCCTCCCAACCTGCACAACCCTATATTTGTGGGCAGGATGAGGAATTGGTAGCAGCAACACAGGCAGGGACAAAAATGACGTTGGAGGTTTTGTCAATGTCAATTGACCCTGATTTGTCTATTCATTAGGCCTGGTGGGAGCTCCGAGTGCCTAAATTGAGGTTCACACAAAAATCTGAACAAAGGGATAACCAGTGGTAAGTCGGCAGTTCTGTTCTCCATGCAACTTCTGTCTCACTGCCGCCTTATTTTGGGGCAGAAGTGAAACGAAAATCAACGCTTATGTCTTTTCTTATCTAAGTTTAAATTCATGACCCTTTGTCCTCAAGTTTGTACTGAGTATCAGTCTGGAATCCTGTTCTCTGTCCCCTCAAAAATCTGAAATATTTCAATAAGGTCACTTCCAAGCAACCTTTTTTTCCCCAATATAAGCAGCTTTAGTACCTTTAAGAGGTAATTTTATGACTTGCACTCTTTGTGGGGAGCCTTTCCCACTGGTAACAATTGATTGGGCACCTGCCAATTCAAAGATTATGTGCAGTGCATGCGCATATTTTCAATATGAGCTCCTAGTATGTCAAGCTCCTCATTGAAAGCATGAAATCAAAATTTACCCCTTTGGGTGCCCAACCCCATTTAATATAGTTGCCCTTCTTTATACTCTCCAATGCCAGGATGTTCACCTTATAGTGAAATGTCAGAAGTATACAATTAACTTCGCAAGCAGTTGTTAAACGAACTCCAATTCCTAACTTAGCATTATAATATAGTTATTAGCAATAATGGAAGAAACATAAGTTGGGTCTTTGTTTGCCAAATTAGATATATTAAACAAAATCAAAATCATAACTTACAAACAGCAGACAGCTAGACTGGGAGTCAAGGGCATATGTGACTGCCACAGTGCAGGATGTTATCATATCTGCTGGGAACTGCATCTATCTATCTAAATCTAATACTAGTCTGAAGACACTTTTGGAGAGAAATTCATTATAACCCCGAAATGGGCGGTAACTTCAGAAAGGTTTGAGATTTAGCGCCAAGTGCTACTGAATCAAACTGAATGCAAAATTAAGTATCATCGCTTAAAGAAAGGATTGGAGCACTAAATTAAGCGCTAATGGCTTAGCTCAGTGGCGCTACACTCAAAGCACTAACCAATATCAGGTGCAGTCTAATCGCAAGTCATCACTGCCACAGGCTCTTTCCAGTTCTTAAAGGGGAAGTTCATTGATGTTGCAGAACCTCTTTTTCAGCATTGCTGGCTGTGAACCTGTGTCAGCAAGCAGGAGCAGGCCAAGCTGAAGGAGCCGGACAACTCAAGCAGGTGTCATGATGACAGGTCCACGCCCCAGGGAGAGCCCGCAGATTTTCGGACCAAGCATCGGAGGAGTTAGTGTCTGCTGTGGCGAGATGGAGGGCGGAGCTCTGCCAAGGAAGTGGCAGGAGGCCCCTGCCGCAAGTCTTCCGTGCCATATGGAGGGAGGTTGCCCAGCATGTCTCGGGCAGCACTGTGGTCCCCAGGACCCACACATAGTGCAGGAAGAAATTTTACAACATCACTCGGAGAACTGTGGAGGTTGATTTATTATTTGAATGGCAATAGATTGGGAGAAGGGGAAGTGCAAAGAGACCTGGGTGTTCTTGCGCACCAGTCGCTGAAGGTAAGCATGCAGGTGCAGCAGGCGGTTAAGAAGGCAAATGGTATGTTGGCCTTCGTAGCAAGAAGGTTCGAGTACAGGAACAAGGATGTCTTGCTGCAGTTGTACAGGGCCTTGGTGAGACCGCATCTTGAGAATTGTGTGCAGTTTTGGTCGCCTTATCTGAGGAAGGACGTTCTTGCCATGGAAGGAGTGCAGCGAAGATTCACCAGGCTGATACCTGGGATGGCAGGAATGACGTATGAGGAGAGGTTGTGTCGATTGGGCTTATACTCACTGGAGTTTTGAGAGGGGATCTCATCGAAACCTATAAAATTCTGTCAGGCCTGGACAGACTAGATGCAGGAAGGATATTCCCGATGGCCGGGGAGTCCAGAACCAGGGGTCATAGTCTAAGGATAAGGGGTAAGCCATTTAGGACTGAGATGAGGAGGAATTTCTTCACCCAGAGAGTGGTGAACCTGTGGAATTCTCTGCCACAGAGGGCGGTGGAGGCCAGTTCATTAAATATATTCAAGGAGGAGTTGGATATATTTCTTAAGGCTAAAGGGATCAAGGGATATGGGGAGAAGGCAGGGCCAGGGTACTGAATTTGGATGATCAGCCATGATCTTAATGAATGGTGGAGCAGGCTCGAGGGGCTGAATGGCCTGCTCCTGCTCCTATTTTTTATGTTCTCATGTTCTTATGTCAGGGTGAGTCAATGCCTCAATAAATGCTACACACCACCGTCTGAACCACAGTCTGCACACACTGGCCAAAGCAGCACACCCCCAGCGCTCACCCACCAACAATCTCTACCTACCAACACTCTCACTCACATCTGACACCTTGCACACAATGGTAGCTATTCAACTATGACAGGCACATCTCCCAAACACATTGCTCTACACTCACTCACAAACTTTCCTTTCTCTTGCAGGTCAAGATGGCTCACAACAGGAGGGAGCAGGAGCAGACAGGCGGGGGACAAGCCGACACCCAACCATTGTCTGTGCTGGAAAATAGAGTGCTGGAGATTATTGGGTGCCAGATGGTGGGTGCCGTGGCCACCGGCGACATTGGCCCTCTTGGGGACAACAACGGTATGTTCATCCCTACTCCTTCTTCTCACATCCCACATCCGCCTCACCCCACAAGCCTATCGCACTTTCCAGCTAATCATGCTGTGTGCATGCATTTCTCCCTTCCTGCCCCCCTCCACTCATCTTAACCGAACTATTGTGCCTTTATGCTTTCAGATAATGAGCAAGCACCTGAGCAGCCTGTCCCTGAGGGCAGGGTTGAGAGCGAGAAGAGGAGGAGGAAGAACACACCGCGTCACTGCATGTCTCACCTGCAGGCACCAGCTCAGATACTGGCACTACACGTTTTTTTAGAGACTAGTATAGTAGCAGGATTGGCACAGGGTGAGGTACTGGGGACGAGTGGGCTGCAGCAAGGCCAGGGGGAAAAGGGTAGTTCGGGGGCCAGCTCCCCGGACAGCGAGTTCTGATGCACAGGACTCAGATGAGGATCTCAATGGGGAGGCTTTTAGAAGAAGGGTGATGGGCATGCACACAGAGATAATTGGCCCAGAAATTCGGCTCGGAGGCTTCCCGCAGGTGCAAGCCTCCTACCTGCACTTAACCTAGTGTGCCGGACCTTGTGCTGTGGGCCCGTGTGGGATTCCGATCCTGGGCCGCTTCCAACTGCCGGCGTGCAATGCTTGCGTATCCCAGGAGCGCAGTTAGTTCGAAGCATCCCCTGGGATCACGTGGGCCATGGAGAGCCAATGGTAGCAGGGAATGCCCATTCATAAATTTGACAGGAAGAGCTGTCAAAACTATAAATACAAATCAGCCTCAAAACATAACTAAAACTTCAAATAATTTTTTTTTAAATCACATTTTTACAATAACTAAATTACATAAAATAACCATTTTAAACAATAATTTAAATTTTTGAAAAATTTAATTACAGTTTCTAACGGCTAAAAATAAACTTACCTTTCTTTAAAGTATTTAAAAATAATAAACCTGTGGAAAAAATTTTACTTAATTCACCACTTACCTTGTTAAAAGCAGGCCTTGCGACTGCTTTTTAAAAGTGTAACTCCTGGAGACTTACCCTCCCGGAGAAACCTGCAAAAAAAATGTAAGTTCCAGGCGTACGCGCTGCCTCTCCGGCGCACGCGTTCGACCTGTGAACCCCTTCCTTTAAGGGAACGGAAGTTCCGGTTTCCCGCGCATGTGCAGTGCATGCACGAAACCGGCACTTTCATTGGACCTACGCGTGAGTACCCAGCGCATACTCACCCGTGGGGACCCGAATTTCTGGGCCATTAGGTGCAATGGCAAGGGTGCCCAAGAGCCGGTCGGCAATGGTAAGGAGTGTGGAGGAGTCCACCTCAAACACTGCACAAAGCTCTGCGCACACCATGGAGCCCATCATTTCCAGTCTGGAAGGGATAGTCAACTCCCAGAGAGACTGTGGCAACCCAAACCCGATGCCGCATGTGATGGGCGATCTGGCAGCTTCCATTGCAGCACAGGCGGAAGCGACGCAACGTCTTAGTGCTGTAATGCAGTCTATGGTTGGTGCCATTCAATCTCAGACTGCTCTCATGCAGTCTCAGCTTGATGCCACACAAGCTCTGACTGCTACCATCATGGCTGGGTCTACCACCGTCGACTGGGGCTTTCACGGTGTCACAGCAGGCCAGCAATCTGTGCTGCAACAGATTGCTAGGGATGCTGAGGTGCTATCCCAGGGGAGTGGCAGTGGGTCAGTGGAGCAGGAACCTGCTGTCCTCTCCCAGGATGATAGCATTCCTGCTCCCACCGCTGGCACTCTGCCATTGCCCTTGTCGCTGCCTGTCACCAGCCAGCCTAGACTGCTGCCGCCCATGCGGAGGTGGTGCAGTCTACAGCCGGGCCTTACAGGGATGGAATGATGGGGATGTGGTGAGCAACAGGATCTAGGTTTAATTTATTGGAACCGCAGTCTGATGAGGCGGTCACGGACCGCCTTTCCGGAAGGCTGATTGAGTGACTGCCTCCTCCCTCGCTCCTGTTCCTTCTCGTCTTCCTCTTCCTCCTCTTCTTTTTTGTCTTCCTCCTCCCGAGGTGGTCCAGCAATCCCTGGTGGCAAGGGCTGGGCCCTCATGATGGCCAAATTGTGGAGCATGCAGCAAACGACAACAAAATGGGACACCCGCTCAGCTGAGTACTGGAGTATTGGGGTTACGGAGGGGAGTCATGAGCCAGGTGGAGAGCGGATAGCCCTTGTCTCCGACCAGCCAGCCGTGAGGTTGATGTGGTGGCTGGAAGAGTGCTGGCACACCAGTCTGGTGCAGGTTGAAGGCATCGTGGCTGCTCCCAGGATAGTGGGCATTCATCCATAGGTTTTCAAGATAATAAAAAAATTAAAATTTTGTTTATGATATTTCAGCTTCTACCTTAATCCCATATGTCTATCCCAATCTTTACTTTGCTGTCTGTAAAATTATTAAAAAGTGAAGGATATATGAAGGTTTGCTGTCTGTGAGAATTCTTCAATGTGATTTGCTGCCTAGCCTGCTTGATGACATTACTGTTGCTGGAGATCCCCTATAGGTGACGCCAGAATGAAATTAAGTTGGGAAAAGTGAAATCCATGACACAGAGGTCACTAGATCTTTGAGGGCAGCTTTCTTTGAGGTCAGCGGCGAGCGCCGTCACATCGCCACAGACCAGAAAATCCGGGCCATTGTTTGTATCAGCGCAGATGAGACACAAAAGTGTCATTACTGTAATAAAACACAATTTATATGCAGCTACCTCCAACCAAGTACTGCTAAATTTCCCATGATTTATTTTCTGTGAGGGGGTGAGATTTAAGGCATCCAAATATGGATATTTAGTTATTTAGAAGAATAGTACACATATATTTAATTAAAATCTTATCGCTTTAGATTTGTTAAGCTTATTAGTTATTCCAACTTAGAATAAATGATCTCTATTTGCTGAAGGTGGCTTACAATAGCTGAATAAAGTAACCAAATGCGGTCATAGAAAGTGTTTACTCAGCGACCAGTTTGCATATTACAAGCTCAGCTCAGCATGAAGGGCACTTTGGACTATGAGAAAAGAACAGCAAAAGGAACCAAAAATGACATAGTAGTTTTGCAGCATAAAATGAATGAACTTAATGTTACAAATGTAACCCCAATTTAGTAATTTTGGTAAATTCAAATTGTGATCGCCTATGGAGTGGACATACTGACAATAAGGAGAGCTGATCTTGCTGAATTGTCCAAGGGAAGTCTCTCCTTAATTTTTATGCAACAAGTGGTTAGAATTTGGAATGCAATGCCTCATAGGGTGTTGGATATGGATTGAATAGTAGCTTTCAAAAGGGAATTGGATAAATACTTGAAGGAGAAAAATTGCAGGGATATGGGGAAAGAGCGGGTGAGTGGGACTAACTGGATTGCTCTTCAAAAGAGCCGGCATAGAGAAACTCGATAGGCCGAATGACCTCCTTCTGTGCTGTACTATTCTATGATTCTATGATTTGAATAGAAGCATATATCCTCAAGGAGATAAGCTACAAAGCATGCACAGGTCATTACAACACTTCTTCATTCAACAAAAACTGCATGGCACTTTTGCAGTTAGGTGCAATAATACTATGCACACAGCACTTCACAGGTCGCCTGCTAAAGAGTAATGCCATGAAACTCTATACAAGCTAATATGAGAAGGCAGGGTGTTATGACAATAGGCACTTTTTGGGCTGCATAGGCACTTCCTAACATTTTCTAACTGTGCTCTGCTTTCAGGTCAAGTCTGCTCACAACCATCAGGAGAGAATCAGGACTGGTGGTGAGCCAGCTGAGCTGAGCAGTTATTAGAGTTCCAGAAGATGATCCTTGATTTTTTTGGCCGTGAATCTGTTGAGGTGATTGGAGAGGGTCAATTTGGAGTATCCCCCTTTATGATGATCCTTCATACACTGACTTCCTTTCATACACTGACTTCCTTTCTAAATCCTCACAGCAGGAGCTACAATTACAAAATATCTGCATGATGGCCTAAATGCCTTATGTTCTTACTGCCTTTGTCTAGGCAGCCATAGCTCAATCATTGCCTCTGTGGTGAAGTGGAGAGGCCAAAGAGAACAAAGAGATTTAGGTGTCCATGTACACGAATTACTAAAAGTTAGTGCACAGGTACAAAAAGTAATCAAGAAGGCTAAAAGAATGTTGGCCTTTATCTTAAGAGGGTTGGAATACAAAAGTAAAGAAGTGATGCTTCAGTTGTACAGAGGCCTTGGTCAGACCCCATCTGGAGTATACAGCATTCAGTTTTGAGCACCGTACTTCAGGAAAGATGCTTTGGCCTTAGAGGCAGGGTACAGTGCAGATTCACCAAAATTATATCAGGGCTTAAAGGGCTAAATTATGAGTACAGGTTGCATAAACTCGGTTTGTACTCCTTTCAGTTTAGATGGTTGAGGGGTGATCTACTTGAGAGGTTTAAAATGATTAAGGGATTCAGAGAGAAACTATTTCCTCTGGTGGGGGAACCCAGAACAAGGGGGCATAATCTTACAATCACAGCTACGCCAGTTAGTAATGAAATCAGGAAGCATTTTTTCACACAATAGGTAGTGGAAATTTGCAACTCTCTCCCTCAAAAGGATGTGAATTCTGGGTCAACTGAAATTTTCAAGACTGAGGTTGATAGATTTTTGTTAGGAAATGTATCAAGGCATATGGAGAAAAGGTACAGAAATGGTATTGAGGCACAGATCCACAATGCTTTAGTAGAATGGCAAAACAGGCTCAAGGAGACGAATGGCCCACTCCCGTTCCCGTGTAACTCACATAGCCTGCTACAAGACCTTCTACTAATCTGCAAGTGCATTTAATTTAAAGGGACAGTGCACCTCCACCACTGATCATTATGAAATGTATGTGCTCAGATGATGGGAAGTGTCCACACCACTCATATTCCTTTAACATTTTTTTCTCTATTTCAAAGGAAAGAACAACCCATAACCATCACGTAAGACATGCAAATGATTAAACCTCTGAGTCATCATAGGCAGATAGACAGGAGACTATGGGAGAGTTAGAGATGAGATGGCAATAGAAAGCTGGTAAAAGCTCATCACAGGTAGTGTCCACTTCATGTCCTTTCTCAAAGTATTGCAATGCAGTTACACTCAGCAATGATGATGTGCATTGTTACACAAGATATTCTGGGGGCTAAATTGGATAGCCCCCAAAAATGGGCACGGGGATCATGATGCGCGATTAACTTGCGCCTGTTGATTGCAACGCAGGCAACATGCTAACTTCGGGCTGCCTGCTCATTTAAATAATCTCTGCTACCAGCCAGCACCAACCGCGCTGTTCATTAGTTGCACGCATCAGCAAGGGGCCACAAAATCTTAACTTGCAAGCACCAATTAAAGCTAGTCTGCACTGCTTAAAGCTAGCCTTCACCTCTTAAAGGGGAGGTGTATTGTGGCTGGAGTAGATGCTGGGAGTCGTGATTGAAGAGATGCTGACCTGGGAAACAGTGAAGAATGGCACAACATGGGAGACAACGGGCTATAAGGATTTCAGATGCTGCACTGGAGGCCTTGGTGGAAGAGGTGGAAAGTAGGAGAGAAATCCTGTATCCGCAAGGGCCCAGGAGGTCCTCCAGACACATGCACAGAAGGCAGTAGGAGCAGACAGCCCTAGAGGTCAATGCCAGGAGTCAAGCCCCGAGGATGTAGATGCAATGCAGGAAGAGGTTCAATGACCTCACACAGAGGTCAAGGTCAGTGAATGCATCTTCAAATGCCATATCCTACCAGCTACACCACTAGCCTCAGCCACTGCTCAATTCACCACACCCCCATCACTCACCAAGCAACAATCTCGATCAATAAGGACTCATACCTAACATTCATAGCTTCACCTCACCCTCACACACTTAGCACTGCTGCAAGCCTCACACCACATCTCACAGCTTGCAAACACTGCCAGCTATTCAACCATGAAAGCCACATCGCCCAAACAGATTGCACAACACTCACTGACACACTTATCTCTCTCTTACAGGACAAGGTGGCACACAACCAGAGGCAACAGAAGTTAACTGGCAGGTGACAGGCGCGCCTGCATGTCCTACCACCATGGAGCAAACAGTGCTGCCCATTATTGGAATGGCCATTGCTGAGGTTATGGCCAGCGGCGGGGCTGAACCTGTCAAAGATGACGGTATCCCCACACCTAATCCTCCTTTTCGCATCCCACTTTCCCCTCATCTCACAATCCCTTCTGATTTACAAGCTGCAGATGGTGTAAGCATCCACCTCTTACTTTCCACCTCCACTACAAACGTACCCTTTTGCCTTCCTCCTTTCAGATACCAAAGAAGTGCAACCTGGTCAGGCAGTGGAGGAACGGCAAGAAGACAGTGATGATGAGACACAGCGTCACCCGATTTCAAATTCGCATGCAACCAGCTCAGATATTGACACTGCGCGTGATTCAGAGGATAGCATAGAGGCGGGATCTGCACGTGGTGAAACTCCGGGCACGAGTGGCCTGCAGACAGAGCAGGGAACAAGGATAGCGCAAGTGCCAGCTCGTTCGCTAGAGGGTGAGGTCGGGCAAGAGTTCTGCTGCAGAGGATTCAGATGAGGACTTCGATGGGACAGGCTACAGATGAAGGCTGATGGGTATGCACAATGAAATGCTTGGAATATTGGCAAACCTGCCAGAAAGCCTGCGTGCAATGTCAAGGAGCATGGAGGATTCCGGCACCAACTTGGCACAGAGCTTGGAGCTCTGATGGTGATGCCCTTAAATGTCAAGGGGCGGTGGTTAAACTCTCGCTTGCTGGAGATAGTTATTGCCTGGCACTTCTGTGGCACAAATGTTACCTGCCACTTATCAGCCCAAGCCTGAACGTCGTCCAAGTCTTGTTGCATGTGGGCATGGACTGCTTCATTATCTGAGGAGTTATGAATGTCACTAAACACTGTGCAGTCATCAGCGAACATCCCCATTTCTGACCTTATGTTGGAGGGACAGTCATTGATGAAGCAGCTGAAGATGATTGGGCCTAGAACACTGCCCTGAGGAACTCCTGCAGCGATGTCCTGGGGCTGTGATGATTGCCCTTCAACCACCACAAACATCTTCCTTTGTGCTAGGTATGACTCCAGCCAGTGGAGAGTTTTTCCCCGATCCCACTGACTTCAGTTTTACTAAGGCTCCTTGATGCCACACTCGGTCAAATACTGCCTTGATGTCAAGGGCAGTCACTCTCACCTCACCTCTGGAATTCAGCTCCTTTGTCCATGTTTGGACCAAGGCTGTAATGAGGTTGGGAGCCGAGTGGTCTTGGTGGAATCCAAACTGGGCATCAGTGAGCAGGTTATTGGTGAGTAAGTGCCGCTTGATAGCACTGTTGATGATACCTTCCATCACTTTGCTGATGATTTGAGAGTAGACTGATGGGGCGGTAATTGGCCGGATTGGATTTGTCCTGCTTTTTGTGGACAGGACATACCTGGGCAGTTTTCCACATTGTCGGATAGATGCCAGTGTTATAGTTGTACTGGAACAGCTTGGATAGAGGCGTGGCTAGTTCTGGAGCACAAGTCTTCAGCACGATAGCCGGGATGTGTCGGGGCCCATAGCCTTTGCTGTATCCAGTGCACTCTGCCATTTCTTGATATCATGTGGAGTGAATCGAATTGGCTGAAGACTGGCTTCTGTGATGGTGGAGACCTCAGGAGTAGGCCGATATGGATCATCCACTCAGCACTTCTGGCTGAAGATGGTTGCAAACGCTTCAGCCTCGTCTTTCGCACTCACGTGCTGAGCTCCACCATCATTGAAGATGAGGATATTCATGGAGCCTCCTCCTTCTGGTAATTGTTTAATGGTCCACCACCATTAACGACTGGATGTGGCAGGACTGCAGAGCTTTGATCTGCTCCATTGATTGTGGGATCGCTTAACCCTGTCTATAGCATGCTGCTTATTCTTTTTAGCATGCATGGAGTCCTGTGTTGCAGCTTCCCTAGTGATGGGCCTTCAATAACCACAAAACTAGAAGTTATAGACTTAAACAAGTTGGCTTTTAATCACTAAGATCAGAGCTAACATCTTAACACGCCGACTGGTTCACAGGAATGAGTCATACAGATCCTGGGATCTTTATGTAAGAGAAGTCCGGGGCGGAGCCAAGAGCCAAGACCTGGAACCTCCTAGGTTAGTCGGGAAAGAGGAAGTGAAACTATACACAGTGGGAGAGGGTAATATACATGAGTGCAAAACGAATACAGGATCAAGACAAACAGATTTCATTACATTCACCCCTTCTATAGATTTAGTCCATCGGGGTGATGTTTCTTAAAAGTTGGTATAAGTGAGTCTGTCAGGAGGTTTTGCAGTTCTCAGTGATCGGCGCAAAGCCAGTTGGGGTGCCTCTAGGGGAGTGGATTCTGGTTCCTCCGCTGTCCGGGCCTCCGCAGTGTCTTCCAGGTTATCTGCCGTGTCCTCCAGGTTAAAGTTGGGTATTGATACCTCTGGGCGTCCTGTCTCTTTGTAGTGTAGGTCTTCATCGGGTAGTCTCCCATCGTTCTCTCCGCTCCCCGAGGGAGCGAGGTCTTTTATGGAAACAGTGTCCTCTCGCCCGTCAGAGTATTCGATATAGGCATACTGAGGGTTTGCATGGAGGAGCTGTACCTTTTCCACAAGGGGGTCCGTTTTATGGCCTCTCACGTGCTTCCGCAATAGTACTGTCCCCGGAGACGTCAGCCACGCGGGTAGAGATATGCACGAGGTGGATTTCCGGGGGAAAACGAACATCTTTTCGTGAGGGGTAGCGTTAGTGGCGGTACATAACAGAGACCTTATGGAGTGGAGCACGTCTGGGAGGACTTCCTGCCAGCGGGAGGTCGGAAGGCCTTTTGACTTTAAGGCTAACGTGACAGCCTTCCAAACAGTAGCATTCTCCCTTTCCACTTGCCCATTACCCCGGGGGTTGTAGCTAGTGGTTCTGCTAGTGGCTATCCCCTTCGAGAGCAAGAACTGGCGCAGCTCGTCACTCATGAATGACGTCCCCCTATCGCTGTGTATGTAGTTCGGCATGCCAAACATGCAGAATAGATTACAGAGACACTTGATGACCGTGGCACTGGTCATGTCTGGGCAGGGAATGGCGAAGGGGAAGCGGGAATATTCATCAATGATATTGAGGAAGTATACGTTACGGTCGGCAGAGGGAAGGGGTCCCTTGAAGTCCAGACTTAGGCGCTCGAATGGCCGTGTGGCTTTGATAAGGTGTGCACGGTCAGGCCTGTAGAAACGAGGCTTGCATTCCGCACAGATGTGGCAGGCTCTGGTCATTGCCCTGACCTCCTCGATGGAGTGGGGCAGATTGCGGGACTTTATAAAATGGTATAGTCAGGTGACCCCTGGGTGACAGAGGTCGTTGTGGAGACCCTGTAATTTGTCCGTATGAATGCTGGCACACATTCCCCGCGATAGGGCGTCTGGGGGTTCATTAAGGGCTCCCGGCCTGTACATAATATCATAGTCGAACGTGGATAGTTCGATCCTCCACCTGAGTATTTTGTCATTCTTGATTTTCCCCCTTTGTTTATTATTAAACATGAAAGCCACCGACCGCTGGTCGGTGAGCAGGGTGAAACGTTTGCCGGCTAGGTAGTGTCTCCAGTGCCGCACTGCCTCCACTATAGCCTGTGCCTCCTTCTCGACAGAAGAGTGCCTGATTTCAGGTCCCTGAAGGGTTCGGGAGAAGAAGGCCACAGGTCTCCCAGCCTGATTGAGGGTCGCAGCTAAGGCAAAGTCTGACGCATCGCTTTCGACTTGAAAGGGAATGCATTTGTCCACTGCACACACTGCAGCCCTTTCAATGTCCTGTTTAATACTGGTGAAAGCCTCCCGAGCTTCAGCTGATAGTGGGAAGGACGTCGATTTAATGAGGGGTCGGGCCTTATCAGAGTAATTGGGCACCCATTGGGCATAATACGAAAAAAATCCCAAGCACCTTTTTAAAGCTTTGGGATTGTGTGGCAGGGGCAGTTCCTTTAGGGGGCGTAATCGGTCAGGGTCCGGTCCAATTACCCCATCTTCCACCACACAGCCGAGGATACAGAGACGGGTTGTGTTGAAGACACATTTGTCTTCATTGTAGGTTAGATTCAGCTTTAGGGCAGTTTTTAAAAATCTCGCAAGATTTAGATCGTGGTCTTGCTGGTTGTGCCTGCAGATAGTGACATTGTCCAGATAGGGGTAGGTAGCTTGTAGTTTATTCTCATCAACCATGCGGTCCATCTCACGTTGGAAGACCGAGACCCCATTTGTTACTCCGAAGGGCACTCTGAGAAAATGGTAGAGGCGCCCGTTCGCCTTGAAGGCGGTGTATGGGCGGTCCTCCGTTCTAATGGGGAGCTGGTGATACGCGGATTTGAGGTCGATAGTCGAGAAAACTCGGTATTGCGCAATCTGGTTGACCATTTCTGATATGCGGGGTAAAGGGTAGGCGTCCAGCTGGGTATAAATATTAACAGTCTGGCTGTAGTCAATTACCATCCGTTTCTTTTCGCTATTTTTAACTATGACTACTTGGGCACGCCACGGGCTGGTACTGCATTCAATAATGCCTTCCCGCAGGAGTCTGTCCACTTCCGCCTTGATAAAGTGTCTGTCTTCCAGACTGTAACGTCTACTTTTGGTCGCTATGGGCCTACAGTTCGGAGCGAGATTAGCGAATAAAGAGGGCGGGCTGATTTTTAAGGTTGATAGGCCACAGACTGTGAGTGGCGGCTGGGACCCGCCATATGCTAGCGTGACACTTTCGTGGTGGCACTGGAAGTCCAGGCCCAAGATTACATTAACACAGAGTTCTGGCATCACAAGGAGTTTAAAATCCTTGTAGTCCGTGCCTTTTACAGTCAGTGTTACCACACAGTAGCCCAAAATGTCCGAAGTGTGGGGCTTAGCAGCCATAGCAATTCTGCTCCGTGTAGGGGTTACCGTTAATGAGTGCCGCCGTACCAGGCTAGGGTGGATAAAACTCTCAGTACTCCCACAGTCAATTAAACATTTCGTTAAATTCCCGTTTACCTGTATGTCCATCATGGATTTTGTCAACGGGTGTGGCCTGGATTGATCCACCATGATCGAAGCCACTGTTGGGCCCTGGGCGGCCGTTGAGTCGGGAAAAGATGGCGGATCCCAAGATGGCGGCCCTCACGGCACGCACGAGGCGGTGACGGAGTTGGAAATCGGATTCCCCCTGCAGACTTTGCTAAAATGCCCCTTTTTCTTACATTTGAAGCATGTAGCGTCCTTCACTGGGCATCGTTGTCTGGGGTGCTTGGCCTGGCCGCAGAAGTAGCATTTCGGGCCTCGAGACATTGCCGCTGTAGTAGGACTCCTGGGTGAACTTCTGTGTGGGGACTCCGGTGGCGTAGAGCTGGTCTGAGACCTGGATGGGGAAGATGGCTGATTCCAAGATGGCGGCCCCCTCGGCGCGCACAAGGTGGTGAGGGCCACATGGCCGGAAGAATAAGAGTCAGAGTTTTTCTGGGCCACGTCCAGCGATCGCGCAGTGGCCACTGCCTTTTTTAAATCCAGGACCTCCTTCTCCAGCAGTCTCTGCCGGATATAATTCGATTTGAGGCCCGTGATGAAGGAATCGCGGACCAATTCGTCAGAGTACGCGTTGGCCGTCACGGCCTTGCAGTTACAGTCCCAGACCAGGTCCTTTAGGCCCTGTAAGAAATCGTCCATTGATTCCTCTGGTCGCTGCCTGTGTGTAGCCAGCAGATGTCTGGCGTACACTTTGTTTACCGGCCTCTGGTATTGGGCCTTCAGGATAGTGATGGCCTCCGTGTAAGAGGTGGCATCCCGGATGAACGAATAAATCCGATGACTTACGCGAGTAGTCAGTAGACTCAGTTTATCTAACTCGCTAGCGGATGAGGCCCCCGCGAAGAGTTCGAAGCATTTGAGCCAGTGTCCAAATTGATTTGATGCTTCAGCAGAATGTGGATCCAAATCCAGACGCTCTGGTTTTAGGAGTCGATCCATCCTAGTATTCTTTAGTGATTAAAATTGATGGGCCTTCAATAACCACAAAACTAGAAGTTATAGACTTAAACAAGTTGGCTTTTAATCACTAAGATCAGAGCTAACATCTCAACACGCCGACTGGTTCACAGGAATGAGTCATACAGATCCTGGGATCTTTATGTAAGAGAAGTCAGGGGCAGAGCCAAGAGCCAAGACCTGGAACCTCCCAGGTTAGTCGGGAAAGAGGAAGTGAAACTATACACAGTGGGGGAGGGTAATATACATGAGTGCAAAACGAATACAGGATCAAGACAAACAGATTTCATTACACCTAGGTTAATCTCATTTTTAGGTACGCCTGGTGCTGCTCCTGGCATGCTATTTTACACTCCTTATTGAACCAGGATTGGTCCCCTGGCTTGATGGTAATGGTAGAGTGAGGGATATGCCGGGCCATGAGGTTACAGATTGCGGTGGAATACAATTCTGCTGCTGCTGATGGCCCACAGCGCCTCATGGATGCCCAGTTTTGAGCTGCTAGATCTGTTCTGAATCGATCCCATTTAGCACGGTGGTAGTGCCACACAACACGATGGAGGGTGTCCTCAGTATGAAGACGGGACTTCGTCTCCACAATGACTGTGCAGTGGTCACTGCTACCAATACAATCATGGACAGATGCATCTGCGACATGTAGATTGGTGAGGACGAGGTCAAGTAGGTTTTTCCCCTCGTGTTGGTTCTCTCGTCACCTGTCGCAGGCCCAGACTGGCAGCTATGTCCTTCAGGACTCGGCCAGCTCGGTCGGTAGTGGTGCTCCTGGCTACAGAGCCACTCTTGGTGATGGACATTGAAGTCCCCCACCCAGAGTACATTCTAGAAACATAGAAACATAGAAGATAGTAGCAGGAGTAGGCCACTTGGCCCCTCGAGCCTGTTCCACCATTCAATGCGATCATGGCTGATCATCCAAATTCAGTACCCTGTCCCTGCTTTCTCCCCATATCCCTTGATCCCCTTAGCCTTAAGAAATATATCTAACTCCTTCTTGAATATATTTAATGAATTGGCCTCAACTGTCTTCTGTGGCAGAGAATTCCACAGGTTCACCACTCTCTGGGTGAAGAAATTCCTCCTCATCTGTGTCCTAAATGGCTTACCCCTTATCCTTAGACTGTGACCCCTGGTTCTGGACACCCCGCCATCGGGAACAGCCTTCCTGCATTCTGTGCCCTTGCTACTCTCAATGCTTTTTCCAAGTGGTGTTCAACATGGAGTACTGATTCATCAGCTGAGGGAAGGTGGTAGTTGGTGAGGAAATCTACATGATATAAGGGGTTAATTTCAAGTGTTTGCTGGGTAAAAGTTTTCAGACTTGACACTAGGCAAGTGTCGATGTGTAACTAGAGCTATTGCACGTACTCGAACTACAGCCAAGAACAGATGCCTGCCCACCTAATGGTACCAATGACCTGATAACTTGTGACCGAAAGCAAAGCTTGCCTCCCTTATATATGATTAAAGAGGACCTCCGGTTACACGATTCATGCCCTGTTATAGATTAACGGTTGACTTATGTGTCCAGGATCCTTCTGTCAATATGTTATTTCTACCTGATGATTAATCTAAAATGTATCCTGATAGAGGAACAAAGGGATTTCAATCAAACTTGTTTGTTACACTGTATAAATATAGAACGTTTACACTGTATCATTGGAATAGTAGCCTCACCCCTTGAGTGGAGGTACTGATTCCCCTTGCAAGAGAAGTTAAATAAAAGGCCTGTCCGTCTGACGAATCCAAGTGTGTATTGAGTCATTACCCAGAGCTAAGAAGTAAGGCACTTCTACAATTTGGAGGTTCCGCCGAGATGGCTTGCTGTACCAATTGGTGAGTTAACAGACGCCGAGTACGTTGCTCGGTTGGGAAAATCCCATCGGCCGAAGGTGGTGTTTTGCCACATTTTTGGGACTTTCCCTGCCATAAGCATAGCTGCGCACAGTCTGTTTATTCCATTGGACAGCACTGCCATCGGGTAATTGACTCACAAGGTTCGGGGGTTAAACTGCCGTTGTGACTGCTTCCCTTTCAGAAACGGAACAGAGGACCAGCCATGAGGCGCTGACGCCCCGCGAACAGGATCGTGCAGAAAAGGACGGTAGGAAGCGCTGAAATAAAGGTACCAGAGAGAGAAGGTTAAGTCAGGAATTTGATTAACTAAGGAGCTAGCGATTTACTGGAAATTGAACTAGCAAGGTTCCAGCTTGCTGAGAGAGAAGGTTAAGTCAGGAATTTGATTAACTAAGGAGCTAGCGATTTACTGGAAATTGAACTAGCAAGGTTCCAGCTTGAAGTTAGCTGGGACAAATTGAAGGCCCTTTTTGCTAAAGATTTGGCTAAAGGGAGTAGGGTAGAAGGAGAGAAGAGCTTGAAGTTAGCTGGGACAAATTGAAGGCCCTTTTTGCTAAAGATTTGGCTAAAGGGAATAGAGAAAAAAAAAAGAGAGAAGAGTGGGCGGATGTCTGAAACACAGTGTCAATGTTTAATGTTTATGAGAGTGAGTATTTAACTACTTGTTATTATCAATCAACTTTGCAGCTTTGTCCAGTAAGGCTGCATAGGTTGGGGATTTAGTAACACTTTGGTTGTTGTTTAACAAGAGTATTGTTTATTGTTTATTGTTATATGTATTAATGTTTAGTCATGTCTGATCTGTAGAGGCGTCCCACGCAGATCATAGAGTGTTACGGAATTGTTGTATGTTTTAACTAAAATATTTAAGCTGCTACAATGGGTTCTAGTAACAGTAAACTGCCTGAAAAAGGCACGCCAGCTGCTTTTATGTTAAAACATTGCGGTCAGTCAGCTATTGACCACTTACCAAGTTGGTCCAAATGGACCTCAGGCAGTAATCACCCCTTTCCACCAGATGGAACGTTTAATATAGACAGAATTACTTGTCTCGAGGAATGCCTGTTAGAAAGAGACCCCGGAAGAAAAAGGAATAAGGGTGTGGATTGGTCTGCATTTTGTGATTGGAAAAGAGAAGCCGAGAAAAGAAGGGAGATGAGTGTTATTGCCAGCAAAAGGGGGAGAGAGCAGGAAAAGCAGAAAAAGATCCCTCAAGCTTTGCAATGCCCATTAAGTAAAGAGAAGAAATCCCCCACGGAAGACGACGAAAAGGAGGATAGTGATGATGATTTAGTCCAAACAACTAGGAGGTTATATCCTCAGTATGAGCCACTACCAGCAGTATTGCCAAAACCTTCCCCACGTCAGTCGGTGTCATCACCCCCTCCATATAGAGAGCGGGCTCCGGCCCCCCACTTATCATCACCATGGCCACATACCAGCCCGGGGGTATCATCTAGAACCCGAAGTAAGGACCCCCGTAGTCCGGATTTAGAGGTGCCTCCCACGGCCCCTTCCTCCCCCGTGGAATTAGAATCACCGGTTTTACCGGTAAGACAGGCCCCCATGAAATTATTTCCGAACCCTCAAGGAGAGGGGAATGTTTCTGTTCACCGTCCATGGTCCCCGTCTGAGTTGCGAACTATAATGAGTGAACTTCCAGATCCAGAATTAGAATTAGACAAACTTAAAAATGATTGTTCTGTGTCACCAACCTAGTATTTTGGATATGGAAATCCTTTGTAAAGGTTGGTTGAAGGAATCTCAGTTACAATTGATTTGTTTGGGGTGGAGGCAGAAGAAACTTCCCGAATTGACTTCTATACTTAAAGATTTACAAGAAAGAAATAGAGAGCAAAAAGGGAAAAAGATTTATAATATGTTAGTGGAGTATGAGAAAAGTGAACCACTGGGAGAACCGTTCCCCATAGCGGCCCAACAACAATATCAACAACAGCAATATCGGGGAGGATATGGAAGGGGCAGAGGAAGAGGTAGATACCGGGCAGGAAGGGGAGGAACTTATAGAGGCAGAGGATCAGGTCAACAGGGAGGTTTTGGAGGATTAGGCCAGCAGGGATGTTTTGAATGTGGACAAATGGGCCATTGGAAGGCCCAATGCCCAAATAAGGGAATGGGAGGTGGAATACAGAATCCCGATTTTACCACTTCCAATCCTTTCGCTACAAGAGGTACTCAAGGACAGAGCCAGTGACAATTAGACCCAGGTGCACCAGAAACCCAAATGCCCGTAGTTTCCAAAGATGCCAGAAGTGAACCTGAAATAGAGATTGAAGTGGCGGGACAGCCAACCACTTTTTTGGTAGATACAGGAGCTACTTTTTCCATGATAGGAAAAGACTTGGCCAAGAAAATCCCAACAAGCGGAACAAAGGTTTCCATAATAGGAGTGACTGGGATTCCCCAAAGTTTAAAAAGATCAGCGCCAATAACAATACAATTTGATCAATATGAACAAGGACATACGTTCTTACTATCTGAAGATTCCGGTATGAATTTATGTGGGAGAGATTTACTGTGCAAGATGAACGCGACTATAATATGTTCCCCCACGGGAATAACGGTGCAAATCCCAGAAGAAAAGGCTTGTATTTGCCCAATGAAAGAGACCCAACACCCTGTTCTGTATACATGGGAAGTGCTACAAGGAAATCTACGATCAGATCTAGTAGACCAAATAGAGGTATGGGAAGGAATGACATCCGTCTTGTCTGACTATATTAATACCTCAAACATAAGAAGCTGGCACTACGATTTGCATTGTACCGTTTATTATGATAAAACTGGACACGATTGGAAATTGGAAAAGTTTTACCAACCGTTTTTAAAACGAAGTTACCTTTTATCTACCGAGATGATTTTTGTTGGGCCAGAAGGAATCGCAGCCTTAGTTAATTTAACCATGACTTCAAGGTCGTTGTTCAGGATAAAACATTCTAAGCCACATCTGACTTTAGCTGTGGCACAAGGATACCGATCAAAGGACTTAGGGCCAATGGTACTGAGAATGAGCTTACTACCAGTAACGTATACATGGTATAAAGAGGGAGCCGCCCTTCTCCAGTACGGTAGTGATGGATTTGCAGTAAAGTTAGCTACAAAGGAAATTTTTAATGGATTTCTCGAAAGAAGAGAGTTGGGACACAATGGAGTATGGTTATCTAAACAGGTTGAAGAATGGCTTGAACAAGTCCCAGGGAAATTATGGGCACAACATCCTAATGAAGTAGGAAAAATGTATACGGCACAACCTTATAAAGTTACCATAAATCCAGCGGCACCATTGCCGCGAAGACAGCAGTATCCATTGTCTGAAAGAGCAGAAAGGGGGATACAGCCAGTAATTGAATCACTTTTAGAGCAAGGTATTATTGTTCCTACTAAAAGCCCTTGCAATACCCCGATTCTGCCAGTAGAAAAGGCGGAGTCCCAAAAATGGAGGTTTGTGCAAGATCTAAGGGCGGTAAATGAAGCAGTCTTCCCTACCTATCCGGTGGTCCCCAATCCAGTCACAATTTTAATCAGCATACCGGCAGATACTACTTTTTACACGGTAGTCGATTTATGTTAAATTCTTCTCACCAAATGTGCTACCCAACATCTAACCTCAGCCAGGTTAACTAAATATGAGGTAGAACTTTTGTCCAATACAAGATTGGTAATTAAAAGATGCAATACCCTGAATCCAGCTACTTTATTACCTACAGAGGAAGAAGGAGAACCACACTCCTGTGTAGAAATCACTCAGCTGGTTTCTAAACCAAGGGTAGATCTGACTGAAGACCCTATACTAAATCCAGATTGTATATTTTACGTAGATGGATCAGCATTGAGAGACTTGAAGGGAAGTCCAAAAACAGCATATGCAGTAGCTACCCAGAACGAAACAATAGAAGCGTTTCGTCTCCCAAGTTCATTTTCAGCACAACAAGCGGAATTATTTGCGCTAACCAGAGCATGTATATTAGCTACAGGTCAATCTGTTAATATTTATACAGATTCTAGATATGCGTTTGGAGTAGCCCATGATTACGGACAGATTTGGAAACTTCGTGGTTTTTTAACATCTTCAGGAACCCAAATTAAAAACGCACAAGAGGTGAAAAACCTTTTATTGGCAATCCAAAAACCTAAACAAGTTGCAATTATTAAGTGTCAAGCGCACACAGGGCATTTGGATGAGGTTGCACTGGGAAATGCAGCAGCAGATCAAGCTGCTAAAACCGTAGCCTTATCACAAATAGGATCACAGGTTAAGACTTGTCCAGTTAAAGAAAGTACAGATCAACAACAGACCCCGTCCCTGAATGATGTGCTAGCCCATCAAGAAAAGGCTAGCCCTGAAGAAATAGCGGAGTGGAATGTTAATCATTGTTTTAAAAACACTGACGGCTTATGGGTTCATCATGACGGCCGCATGGTGGCACCCAAATCATTACTATCACCAATTGCCCGATGTGTTCATAAATTCACCCATGCGGGCAAAGGGGGGATGGCGGACTATATCCTCAAGACCTGGTATGCACCAGGAATCTCAAAGTTGGCAAAACAAATATGTGAAAATTGTACTATCTGCCAGACCATAAATGCAGGGAAAATAAAGAAGGTACAGCCCGCATCCCACCCAAACCCCATGGGCCCTTTTGTACACTTACAAATGGATTTTATTGAATTACCTGTATGTATGAGCTTTAAATATATATTAGTTATTATTGATATGTTTTCAAGATGGATTGAAGCGTTTCCTTGTAGAAAGAATGACGCTACTACTGTTGCTAAATGTTTATTGAAGGACATTGTCCCTCGCTTTGGGATACCAGCAAAACTGTCAAGTGACAATGGGTCCCATTTTACGGGAACAGTGATTAAGGAACTATGCAAAGCTTTACAGATTAACCAGCACCTTCATTGTAGTTATCATCCACAGTCGGCTGGACTAGTGGAAAGATATAACGGGATGCTGAAAAACAAGCTTGCAAAACTGTGTAAAGAAACTGGACTTAAATGGGTTGATTTGTTACCCATAGCTTTAATGACAATGCGGTCTGCTACCAACAGAACTACAGGATTGTCGCCTCACGAGATCGTCATGGGAAGACCACAAAGATTGCCTTTTTCGGCACCTTTAACAGCTAAACAAATGGACATTCATAAAATGGAGGAAGATATGTTGAGTTATTGCATTGCACTAACCAAATGCATTTCTAGTTTCCATCAACAGGTGAAGGAAGCCCAGGTCGATCCCGCTGAAGGAAAGTGCCATACTTTCGAGCCAGGAGATAACGTTTACATAAAAATCTTCAAACGAAAGAATGGCCTTCAACCCAGATTTGAGGGACCCTTCCAAGTACTCCTGACCACAAACACCGCTGTAAAAGTAAAGGAGCGACCAACATGGATACACGCGTCCCATTGTAAGAAGGCATCAGTTGAAGACAATACACTACCAAGATGAACTGGATTTGGACTCTGATGAGATTGTTCCTTTTGTTAACGATAATTGAAACTGCCATATGGATTTACCCAGACCCTCTGAAAGGCAAACCATGTATAGAAGAATGTGTATTTTTAACCAAAAATCTCTTTTATGTTATATGCTATAATGAGACCATGAAAGTTCAGCTTCAGGACCATACTATGCAGGTACCCCCGTATCAACCCCTAAATCTTAGGGTAAGACAGGGTAAGATAGTAGAAGAAGATAGTGGACAGAGGCTTGATAAGCTGTGGGTCACATGCCCTGATACTGTATTACCAAGTGACAAAACTGCGAACGGAGGGGTTTTCTGCAATGGTAATTCAAGAGGAGGACTGGCCCTGACAGCTAAGTTAATGTTTTGTGATAATCCTTTTACACAACCCCTCGTTTCAACATCAATTACTCAGAAAAGAAAAATTAATAGGACCGCTAGGAAACAAGGAGGGAGAAGTAGAAGACTGTTAAATAAGCATAACTATCATCAAGTTAATACCTTTGTATACATGAGCTATCTGTATGCTAAAAAACAGAACCTTGCCAAATGCTGGATATGCAGCCACATCCCTGTGCATGCAGAGGGTGGAATACCTCTAAGGCCCATTCCCTTCGAGATAGAAGAGATGGTAGGGTGGTTATTACAGTCTAATACCACCTGGAATAAGGAGGCAGCCAGTACATTTCAGACCCAAAATAGTTTAAACCCAGATCAGTTGGAAAATGAATGGAAAAATGCAGGATACAACCTTATAAAATTTGAAGGGTGGTTTCATCCCCTATATGATAATCGAAGGAATCCAGAGAGTCTAGTAGTTACGTCAATAGGAACCATAAATAAAACAAAAGGAGAAGTCTGTCTTGTAAACGACAATGGAGAAGGATTGATGGTTGGATGGAGTGAGTGCAAATGTAACTACACTTTGACTAAAACTACTACTAAACCACCAGGTGCAATCGAATGGCCTTATTGGGGATGGTGGAATCTGTCCACAGTACAAAATTTGACTAGCAAAAAATTTTGGAAAGGAGAATACGGAATAGGAATGATGCACCAGATATGGAACAAATTTGAAGCCTATAATAACACCTATTTCATCTGTGGGCATAGAGCATACCCCTGGTTACCACAAAATTGGACTGGGTCATGTTATTTGGGATATGTAGTGCCTTATATACATCACATTTCATCTTTGGATAGCCACCCTGGGACACGAGCAAAACGAGCCATTACAGAAATTGAAAGGTTCTTTGCTATAGCATTTCCCTGGTATGGAACAGGGAAGTTAACAAGAGAATCTATAAACATGGCAGCAGTGTTGGAACAAATAGCCAATGATACTGCAGATGCTCTTAGTAATGTAAACGCAGAAATGGTGGCTTTGCGCACTGTTGCCTTACAAAACCGCATGGCTCTGGACTATTTGTTGGCAAAAGAAGGGGGCACATGTGCAATCATAAAAACCGAATGTTGCACCTATATCCCAGATAGCTCAGAAAATATCACCAATCTGGTAAACCACATAAAGAAGGCCGTAGAGAAACTACGTCAACCTGAACCATGGTCAATGTGGGATTGGATTTCAGGATGGGGAGGAGCATTGGGAAAGCAAATTTTGGAAGCTTTTATCGCAATTGTGATGATAATAATTTTAATTAGTTTATTGATTGGTTGTTTAAAATTATTGTGTACAAAAGTCCTTTCCTTATTAGCGTCAACTCCTCCAGTACCAATGATGTCTGAATATGAGGATATTAAGGGTGAGACCTTTGATGTAGAGTTTCTTAAACTTAGCGAGATAGATTGTCCTTAGAAAGGACAAAAGGGGGGAATGAGGAAATCTACATGATATAAGGGGTTAATTTCAAGTGTTTGCTGGGTAAAAGTTTTCAGACTTGACACTAGGCAAGTGTCGATGTGTAACTAGAGCTATTGCACGTACTCGAACTACAGCCAAGAACAGATGCCTGCCCACCTAATGGTACCAATGACCTGATAACTTGTGACCGAAAGCAAAGCTTGCCTCCCTTATATATGATTAAAGAGGACCTCCGGTTACACGATTCATGCCCTGTTATAGATTAACGGTTGACTTATGTGTCCAGGATCCTTCTGTCAATATGTTATTTCTACCTGATGATTAATCTAAAATGTATCCTGATAGAGGAACAAAGGGATTTCAATCAAACTTGTTTGTTACACTGTATAAATATAGAACGTTTACACTGTATCATTGGAATAGTAGCCTCACCCCTTGAGTGGAGGTACTGATTCCCCTTGCAAGAGAAGTTAAATAAAAGGCCTGTCCGTCTGACGAATCCAAGTGTGTATTGAGTCATTACCCAGAGCTAAGAAGTAAGGCACTTCTACATTGGTAATCAGCAGGAGGTTTCTTTGCCCATGTTTGTCCAGAAGCCATGAGACTTCATGGGGTCTAGAGTCAATGTTGAGGACTCCCAGGGCCACTCCTTCCCGACTGTATACCACTGTGCTGCCACCCCTGGTGGGTCTGTCCTGCCGGGACAGGACATACCCAGGGATGGTGATGGAGCTTGGAACATTGGCTGAAAGGTATGATTCTGTGAGTATGACTATGTCAAGCTGTTGCTTGACTAGTCTGTGGGACAGCGCTCCCAATTTTGGCACAAGTCCCCAGATGTTGGTGAGGAGGACTTTGCAGGGTCAACTGGGCTGGGTGTGCTGTCCCCGTGTCCATAGCCGGTGCCGAGGTCAATGCCAGTGGTCCGTCCAGTTTCATTCAACAAAGGAGGACAAAGGGATTAATTAAGAAAGGGAAAATAGAATATGAGAGTAAGCTATCAGGGAACATAAAAACTGACTGTAAAAGCTTTTATAGATATGTGAAGAGAAAAAGATTGGTGAAGTCAAGCATAGGTCCCTTACAGTCAGAATCAGGGGAATTTATAATGGGAAACAAGGAAATGGCAGTCCAACTAAATACATACTTTGGTTCTGTCTTCACAAAGGAGGACACAAATAACCTCCCAGAGATGCCGGGGAACATAGGGTCTAATGAGAGGGAGGAACTGAAAGAAATCAGTATCTGTAGGGAAATGGTGTTAGGAAAATTGATGGGACTGAAGGCCGATAAATCCCCAGGGCCTCATGGCCTACATCCCAGGGTACTTAAGGAAGTGGCCCTAGAGATAGTAGATGCATTGCTGTTCATCTTCCAGAACTCGATAGACTCTGGAACAGTACCCATGGATTGGAGGGGAGCTAATGTTACCCCACTATTCAAAAAAGGTGGTAGAGAAAAAGTGGGGAATTATAGACCGGTAAACCTGACATCGGTAGTGGGGAAAATGCTAGAGTCTATTATAAAAGATGTAATAGCAGAGCACTTGGAAAGCAGTGACAGGATCGGACAAAGTCAACATGGATTTACAAAAGGTAAATCATGCTTGACTAATCTACTGGAATTTTTTGAACTGGTAAAATAGATAAGGGAGAACCAGTGGATGTGGTGTATTTGGACTTTCAGAAGGCTTTCGATAAGGTCCCACATAAGAGATTAGCGTGCAAAATTAAGGCACAAGGGATTGGGGGCAAGGTATTGACTTGGATAGAGAACTGGTTGGCAGACAGAAAGCAAAGAGTTGGAATAAACGGGTCGTTTTCCGAGTGGCAGGCAGTGACTAGTGGGGTACCGCAAGGATCGGTCCTAGGACCCCAGCTGTTCACAATATTTTAATGATCTGGACGAGGGAATTGGATGTAATAGCTCCAAATTTGCAGACGGCACAAAGCTGGGTGGGAGGGTAAGCTGTGAGGAGGATGTCGTGAAACTCCAGTACGATTTGGACAGGTTGGGTGATTGGACAGAAACATGGCAAATGCACTATAATGTGGATAAATGTGAGGTTATCCACTTTGGTGGCAAAAACAGGAAGGCAGATTATTATTTGAATGGCAATAGATTGGGAGAAGGGGAAGTGCAAAGAGACCTGGGCGTTCTTGTGCACCAGTCGCTGAAGGTAAGCATGCAGGTGCAGCAGGCGGTTAAGAAGGCAAATGGTATGTTGGCCTTCGTAGCAAGAGGGTTCGAGTATAAGAACAAGGATGTCTTGCTGCAGTTGTACAGGGCCTTGGTGAGACGGCACCTTGAGTATTGTGTGCAGTTTTGGTCACCTTACCTGAGGAAGGACGTTCTTGCCATGGAGGGAGTGCAGCGAAGATTCACCAGGCTGATACCTGGGATGGCAGGAATGACGTACGAGGAGAGATTGTGTCGATTGGGCTTATACTCACTGGAGTTTAGAAGATTGAGAGGGGATCTCATCGAAACCTATAAAATTCTGTCAGGTCTGGACAGACTAGATGCAGAAAGGATGTTTCTGATGGCTGGGGAGTCCAGAACCAGGGGTCACAGTCAAAGGATAAGGGGTAAGTCATTTAGGACAGAAATGAGGAGGAATTTCTTCACCCAGAGAGTGGTGAACCTGTGGAATTCTCTGCCACAGAGGGTGGTGGAGGCTAGTTCATTAAATATATTCAAGAAAGAGTTGGATATGTTTCTTGAGGCTAAAGGGATCAAGGGATATGGGGAGAAGGCAGGGACAGGGTACTGAATTTGGATGATCAGCCATGATCTCATTGAATGGCGGAGCAGGCTCGAAGGGCTGAATGGCCTACTCCTGCTCCTATCTTCTATGTTTCTATGTTTCTATTGTGTTTCGTAGCGGTTTGTTACAACTGAGTGGCTTGCTAGGCCCTTTCAGAGGGCAGTTAAGAGTCTGGGTCTGGAGTCATATATAGGCAGATTTCCTTCCCTAAAAGGACATTAGTGAACCAGATGGGGTTTTACGACAATCCGATAGTTTCACGGTTACCATTATTGATACTAGCTTTTTATTCCAAATTTATTTAATTGAATTTAAATTCCCAGCTGCCATGGTGGTATTTGAACTCACGTCTCTGGATCAAAAGTCCAGGCCTCTGAATTACTAGCCGAGTGACATTACTACAAAAGCAAAATACTGCGGATGCGGGAAATCTGAAATAAAAACAGAAAATGCTGGAAATACTCCGCCGGTCAGGCAGCATCTGTGGAGAGAGAAACAGAGTTAAAGTCTCAGGTTGCACCATCTCTTAATCTCTCTTAATGTCTCTTAATCTCTCCTGCCTTCCATCCTATCACAGACCTTCCCTTTTGTTCTTTCCTCCCCTCCCACTTTCCCTGCCCCTGCACTTGCTTAAAAACCTGTTCCATCTCCAGCTTTTTCCAGTTCTGATGAAGGGTCATCACCCTGAAACGTTAACTCTGTTTCTTTCTCCACAGATGCTGCCTGACCTGCTGAGTATTTCCAGTATTTTCCGTTTTTATTCCAGTGACATTACTACTATGCTACCATTCCCGGTTTGATGGGCGATGTCTCAGCTTCCATGGCAGCACAAGCAGCAGCCACCCAACGTCTCAGTGTTGCAGTGGAAGTTTAGACTGCTGTCATGCAAGGTCAGCTTGCTGCCATACAAGCTCAGACTCCTGCTATCATAGGTGTAGATTAGTGTGAAAAGGGCCTTGCAGGGTGTCACAGCAGTCCAGCGATCTGTCCTCGAACAGATTCCATGATTGCTGAGGTGCAACCCCAGGAGAGAGGCAATGGCTCCATGCAGCACGAACCAGCTGTCTCTCAGAAGACAGCATTCGTGCTCCCACCGCTGCCACTCCGTTAGTGCCCTTGCTGTTGCCTGTCAGCCAGCCAGCTCAGACTGCTGCTGCCCATGCCTAGATGGTGCAGTTTGTAGCCAGGCCTACTAGCCAGCCAGAGCTGCTCAAGGTTGTCCTCCTAGGCCATCTGCAGTCTCCTCCACTGAAAGTCAGCAGCCTTCCACCAGCCATGATGCAGCCACTGGGGTAGCATTTTTTTTTTTTAATTCATTGATGGAATGTGGGCATCGCTGGCTAGGCCTGCATTTAGTGCCCATCCCTAATTGCCCTTGAGAAGATGGTGGTGAGCCGCCTTCTTGAACCGCTGCAGTCCATATGGTGTAGGTACACCCACAATGCTGTTAGGAAGGGAGTTCCAGGATTTTGGCCCAGCGACAGTGAAGGAACGGCGATACAGGTCCAAGTCAGGATGGTGTGTGGTTTGGAGGGGAACTTGTAGGTGGTGATGTTCCCATGCGTCTGCTGCCCTTGTCCTTCTAAGTGGTAGAGGTCGCAAGTTTGGAAGGTGCTGTTGAAGAAGCTTTGGCGAGTTGCTGCAGTGCATCTTGTAGATGGTACACACTGCGGCCACAGTACGCCGGTGGTGGAGGGAGTGAATGTTGAAGGTGGTGGATGGAATGCCAATCAAGCGGGCTGCTTTATCCTGAATGGTGTCGAGCTTCTTGAGTGTTGTTGGAGCTACACTCATCCAGGCAAGTGGAGAGTATTCCATCACACTCATGACTTGTGCCTTGTAGATGGTGGAAAGGCTTTGGGGAGTCAGGAGGTGAGACACTCGCCGCAGAATTCCCAGCCTCTGGCCTGCTCTTGTAGCCACAGTATTTATATGGCTGGTCCAGTTCAGTTTCTGATCAATGGTAACCCCCAGGATGTTGTTCGTGGGGGATTCAGCGATGGTAATGCCATTGAATGTCAAGGGGAGATGGTTAGAGTCTCGCTTGTTGGAGATGGTCATTGCCTGGCACTTGTGTGGTGCGAATGTTACTTGCCACTTGTCAGCCCAAGTCTGAATGTTGTCCAGGTCTTGCTGCATATGGACACGGACTGCGTCAGTATCTGACGAGTCTTGAATGGTGCTGAACAGTGTGCAATCAGCAGCGAACATCCCCACTTCTGACCTTATGATGGAGGGAAGGTCATTGATGAAACAGCTGAAGATGATTGGCCCTGAGGAACTCCTGCAGTGATGTCATGTGATTGAGATGAATGACCTCCAACAACCACAGCCAACTTCCTTTGTGCTAGGTATGATTCCAACCAATGGAGAGTTTTCCCCTTGATTCCCATTGACTTCAGTTTTGCTAGGGCTCCTTGATGCCACACTCGATCAAATGCTGCCTTGATGTCAAGGGCAGTCACTCTCACCTCACCTTTTGAGTTCAGCTCTTTTGTCCATGTTTGGACCAAGGCTGTAATGAGGTCAGGAGCTGAGTGGCCCTGGCGGAACCCAAACTGGGCGTCAGTTAGCAGGTTATTGCTGAGTAAGTGCCGCTTGATAGCACTGTCGACGACACCTTCCATCACTTTGCTGATGATTGAGAGTAGACTGATGGGACGGTAATTGGCCGGGTCGGATTTGTCCTGCTTTTTGTAGACAGGACATACTTGGGCAATTTTCCACATTGCCAGGTAGATGCCAGTGTTGTAGCTGTACTGGAACAGCTTGGCTAGGGGCGCAGCTAGTTCTGGAGCACAAGTCTTCAGTACTATTGCTGGAATGTTGTCAGGGCCCATAGCCTTTGCAGTATCCAATGTCTTCAGCCGTTTCTTGACATCAGGTGGAGTGAATTGAATGGGCTGAAGACTGGCATCCGTGATGCTGGGGACCTCAGGAGGAGGCCGAGATGGATCATCCACTCGGCACTTCTGGCTGAAGATAGTTGCAAATGCTTCAGCCTTGTCTTTTGCACTCACGTGCTGGGCTCCACCATCATTGAGGATGGGGATATTTTTGGAGCCTCCTTCTCCTGTTGACTGTTTAATTGTCCACCACCACTCACGACTGGATGTGGCAGGACTGCAGAGCTTTGATTTGATCTGATGGTTGTGAGATCGCTTAGCTCTGTCTATCGCATGTTGCTTCCGTTGTTTGGCATGCAAGTAGTCCTGTGTTGTAGCCTCACCAGGTTGACACCTCATTTTTCGGTATGTCTGGTGCTGTTCCCGGCATGCTCTCCTGCACTCTTCGTTAAACCAGGGTTGATCTCCCGGCTTGATGGTAATGGTAGAGTGAGGGATATGCCGGGCCATGCGGTTACAGATTGTGATTGAATACAATTCTGCTGCTGCTGATGGCCCACAGCGCCTCATGGATGCCCAGTTTTGAGTTGCCAGATCTGTTCGAAATCTGTCCCATTTAGCACGGTGGTAGTGCCACACAACATGGTGGAGGGTATCCTCAACATGAAGACGGGACTTCGTCTCCACAAGGACTGTGCGGTGGTCACTTCCTCCAATGCTGTCGTGGACAGATGCATCTGCAACGGGTAGATTGGTGAGGACGAGACCAAGTAGGTTTTTCCCTCTTGTTGGTTCCCTCACCACCTGTCGCAGACCCAGTCTGGCAGCTATGTCCTTTAGGACTCGGCCAGCTCGGTCAGTTGTGGTGCTACCGAGCCACTCTTGGTGATGGATATTGAAGTCCCCCACCCAGAGGACATTTTGTGCCCTTGCTACTCTCAGTGCTTCTTCCAATTGGTGTTCAACATGAAGGAGTACTGATTCATCAGCTGAGGGAGGGCAGTAGGTAGTAATCAGCAGGAGGTTTCCTTGCCCATGTTTGACTTGATGCCGTGAAACCTCATGGGGTCCTGAATCAATGTTGAGGACTGCGTAGGAGCACGAGGACAGGCATAGACACACGCAAGTCAGGCACTAAGGGAATGCACACGAGTGATTAGTTGACCTTTGTATGCAATAGGGCATGATTTAATTTATAAAATAGTTTGGAATGTTTATTTTGTGGTGGCTTTTATGTTTGCATTGTGGCCAAGTGGACGCTATGATAGTCAGTGATAGAGGGAAGATAAGGTGTGGGACTGCTGGGGAATGGGGAATTGGGGTTGCGGTTACTCGTATTGCACTCGGATGTGTTCTTCACAGACAGCCAGGACGGAAAGGGGCTGTTTAAGTTGCCATCTCCCTTCCTCTTCCTCCTTACCCTGTAGCTAATGGAAAGGACTGTGCTCTCATGATGGCGAGGTTGTTCAGCCTGCAGCAGACCACCACGAATACTGCAGGGCTCCTCCAGAGCAGTCCAGGCAGCAGAAGCGTTCTTTCAGCGCGCCAATGGTCTGTTCAATCATATTTCATGTGGCAGCATGGCTTTCATTGTATGCACCAGAGTCATGAGCCATGTTGTCAACGGATAGCCCTTGTCGCCCAATAGCCACCCTTTGATTTGCTGTGGTGGTTCAAATGCAGCTAGCACAGCGGACTGCCGCAGAATGAAGGCATGATTCTGCCAGGATACCGGGCATGATGCTCTGCCTATGGTCACACACCAGCTGGATGTTAAGGGAGAGGACTACCTTTTGGTTCTGGTTTAGGGCAGAGTTGACAGGCAGCGCGCGCAATGCGATTTGCGTGCAGTCAATGGCACACTGCACTCCTACAAAGCCGCATGCTTGCTCCACCTGCTCGTCTCTGGCAAGAGAGAATGAATTGTAGTTAGCTCTCTTTGAATAGAGTGCCTCAGTGACCTCCCTTACGCAATAGTGGATGGCAAACTGCGAGACGCTGCAAATATCTCCAGCTCCAGTCTGGAAGGAGCCAGATGCATAAAAGTTTATCGACACGGTCACCTTCACAGCCACTGGCAATGCGGCCCTTGCCCTGTTCTGAGGTTGCAGTTGTGGCTGCAGCAGGTGTCAGATTTCAGTGAGGATGCCTTTCCCGAAGCGCAGATATCTCACACATTGCTCCTTGCTGGTGTTCAGGTAGGAGAATTGCTCCCTGAACATCCTGGGCAGATATGGCCTCCTGCTAAGAGCCCTTCTCCCCCTCCTCCCTCTTCCGGAAGCTTGTCGTGCTCTGCGTGGCCTCTGTTCATTTTCCAAGTCATGCTGTATTCCAAGGGGAATGTCTACTAGTGCACCCATGTCTGACAGCAAGAGGTTTGTGCAGAAGCCTTGAAGTCAGCGAAATGTCTTTCAGCACCTGCCACACCACTCTCTGTAGACTTTTGCAACTTGAAACAACTATTGAAAGCATTAAACACTTGTAGAGTTGTAGCAACAGCCAGAAGAAATCAACCAGCAACTAACCTGTAAGTAGTTAATGATCCCTTTAAATAGCACTGGTGGGGGGGTCCTTCCTGCTGCTGAACGCATGTTCAGTGGTGCGAGCTTAAAAGAAGCCACTGGCTGGAGCATTGCGCTCCAAAATGGCACTGCTGGCATCAAACTTGCAACGCTGATTAACGTCATGATCTGCCTGCTCTGCATACTTCCGGCAGATGTTATCTGTGCACGTGCTAATGCCCTCACCAATATGGCATCCGGTGCGATTCGCACCACAAGTGTACGAGCGCACATCGGATGCCATTTTGGTACCCAAACAGCACCCATAGCGCCCAAACAATGGGTGCTACCGATCCCAATTTCGCACCGATTGTACTTCACATCACAAAGGGTGGCTTGCAGGAAGCGGTCAACCACTTAAATGGCCATCAGTGCATGTGCAGATCTGGAAGCACCAGCTCAGAGACACCCAACTAGTGAGTCAAAAGGGCAGTCACTGGGTGAAATATTGACCATGAGTGAGAATAAAGACCTGGGAGAGGATATGGTTGAGATGATGGACAAGTGGGAGGAGTCCACTACCATATCTGCAACACATTGCAGGACTATTTCCATGACCTGCAGAACACCCTGGAGACTGTTACAACCTGGGAGATTTCTGCACCAACAAGACACCAGGTTCAGTTTCAAGGGACATCGGTGACAGTGGCAGCTAAATAGTGCCGCCAAAAATGTTTTGAACAGGATGCTTGCACTGGGCTTCAAAGAACTGATTGGTGTCAGTACAGACTGAAAAGTCCCAATCAATAGTACCTCTGAGCCTGTGCACTGCAGCAATGAATTGCAAGGAGTGGATGCAGATGTTACGGTCTCTCCAGAAGTTAACAGAATATGCATAAAAATTGAGGGGCTCATCAAAAGGGGCTTTGAGTGCCAAATGTGTTCAGTCAGCTGCTCTTTCTGCCGGTCTGTAGAGCTCTCTCTTTCTTTGTCTGTTTCCATTGATAAAGATATGAATTGTACAGCCCAACTAAATACAATTTCAGTGACCATCCTGATGCAATGGTGAGCAGTTGCCTGACTAATGTGAAAAAGGTCACCAGATGCTGCTTTGAAGGATCCAGTCTCAAAGAAATGGTGGCCTTGACTAGTACAGACACTGTTGTTCTCCTGGTTGAAGTGAGCTGCAGGTTTTCAGTCAGCAGTTGACATAATTCCCCAATAGTCTCTGGGGGAGGGGGGGTGCAGGGGAGTACAGGCGTTTGAGGCACTGATGGTCAGAATGTTTAAGTAGGTTCTTCATCCATAGGCCCTGGTGAGTGAGTATGTGTATGTAGGGAAGAGATGCCTTCTATGATGCCTTAATCTAAAAGCATTCAATCAAGCCTCTTCCCTGCCTTCATCCACCTCCTCTTCAGAGCTTAAGAATAGAGGGACTCCCACTGGGAAATCAACGCAGTACAAAGCAGTACTCTGAGCAAAGCTGAGTAAAATTAGCAGCAAAAGTCCTGACTGAACCTCCAAAGTACTAAGAGAAATATGCAGTCAACATCAACCTTCAGTAGCAGAACACAAAAATGGCATCCTCAATGTGGTATCTACCTCATAGATGCCTACCTACAGCTCCCATCATCATTTATATAGTGCCAGTAACTATATGGGGTGAATTTGAGGTCAAAGTTAGGGAAAGTGGGTCAGAGAGGTTAGCCATGCCCCCTTGATTCCACTGACATGCAGCCTTGAAGGGGACTAGCAAATTTTTGGGAGGATTAGTCTGCTGCAGTTTTTTAGTCGTAGTTCTAAGGCAATAGCCTTTAAGAATCCATTTTACTGTTTTACACGCTGAAACAGGTGGCAAATAAGAGGAAAATCTAGCCCCACATTTCTCTCAAGCAGCATTGTCCTGCCATTTTGTTGCTTGTTGGCAATACATTGGTAGTACTCATGCTGCATCAGGTAGTATGAACTCCTGAAAGTTCACTGCCTATGGCCTCAAACTACTGAGACTACAGTGTCCTGATGCTGCTGCTCCTCATCCATAGTGTCTATAACCGTTAGATGTGATTTGACACCCATGCTGCACAATTCACGCCTTTTTTGGCCAATATTTTCTGCTCTGCTCACCACTGGAACCCTTCTGGCTCTCTCTAATGCTTTACTGCTAGCTTTCAATAGAAGAAATCAAAGCATATGAGAATTCAGTAAATCCTGAACAAGTATCAAACCAAAGTTGTGCGTGCAGGTGTCATCATGGCAAGTTGTGAAACTGAATTCAATATATCTGGTAATTTGTGGGTTAGCACCAGAAAATTACCATGAAAGCTGCCATTAAAACCCAATTGGTTCACTAATATTCTTCACGGAAGGAATCATGCCACCCCAACTTGGCCTACCTAAGACTCCAGTCCCACACTATGGGTTGAATTTTGCCAGCGCTCAGAAGGCAGGTTTGGAGGTGGGTCCACTGTTAAAATCTAAAAGATTGACAGCGGGCCGGTATTTCCCATTGAACTCGCCTCCTTGTCAGTTTCCCAAGTACCGTTTCTGCCTGCACTTTGCACACACGGCACTAAGCAGCTGGTCATTCAATTGTGCTTGTTAGGAGGGTGTTTAAAGTAACAAAATTCCCATTTTCCCAGCTTCAAAGCGTTTTGCCAAGTTTTCCACAAGGTTCCCGTCACTCTGGGATCACGCCAGGTAAGTATGTCGGGTTCTGAACAACTCTCCATTTCTTTCAATAGGTGACATCTGCGAAAGTGGTTTAAAACCTGCCATTTTACAGCTGGTCAGTTTCCAGTCTCAGAAGCTTCAGCCTTCAGTATTTAGAATCCACTTTTGAGCTTTAAGCACTTTTGAAGTGTTTGGTGTAATATCTCTATCCACTGTCACCTCCTTGGAACAACCTATCTCAACATTGACAGATTACTTCTATCATCTCAAGCTCACCTGCCATCTATTCCATCACTATCAGTGCCCTTGAAAAATCTCACCTTGGTCCTCAGAATCCCAAAACGATCAGCCTCAACATCAGCATCACCGAGCACACCAGCAGCACCAACATCCACACCAACCTTCTCCGCAATCAACTGATGCTGCACAGGAAACAGGGCATCATCACCCGTGCACATTGCTGCCCTAGATGCCAGCGATGGCCTCACCATGTCCAGATTAGCTTCACTTATCACTGCACACCCTGGCTGCCACATGATGCACCAGGTTGGCACCACCCCACACCAGCACTATAAAGCATCCGTACAATGTCCAAGCCATTCCTTTCACACTCCTCACCATTTGGGGGGGTGGGACGTTATGTCTTACCACTGCAACTCACTAAGACACTTTCAAAGGTGCACACAAATCTGGTCCAATAAGGCAAAGTGGTGACAATAAGAATTTCAATGCTTGACTACACATTAACAGAAAGTTTACACGACCATTGGCTAAAACACCCAAGTACCTACCCTTGTGTGTTGTTAGTTGTTATGATTGGACTAGGATGAGGGTGAGTGTGAGGGGTGGCTAGTGAGATGGGGTAGTGATAATGTAGATAGAGGGGGATGGGTGGAGGAGCAAGGTAAGTTGTTGTGAGTAAGGATGTGCAGGACTAGGGTAGAGAAGACAGGGTGATGGGGATGTGATGAGTGGCACAGGAGGTTGAGGTTGAGTGTGGCTATGCAGTAACGTTCCGTGATCTAATGTAATCATTGAAAGGATTACGCCACTTTAGCCTGGTCCTCCTGACAACATCCCTGCTTGTGTCCTCCTGTGCAATGTGCAACCAGGCTACGTTGGTCTCCTGGGGAGGTTTCTTCCGCCCATTGGAAGGGAAGAGGACTTCCCTGTGTGCTGTGACTCCCTCAATAAGCATATGGAGGGAGTCATGGGAGAGACTGGATGCAGCCGTGCACCTCTGTGCAGTGGTTGTCAGTGCTTGCAGCACCTCAATGCTGTAGAACATAGAAACATAGAAGATAGGAGCAGGAGTAGGCCATTCGGCCCCTCAAGCCTGTTCCGCCATTTAATGAGATCATGGCTGATCATCCAAATTCAGTACCCTGTCCCTTTCTCCCCATATCCCTTGATCCTTTTAGCCTTAAGAAATATATCCAACTCCTTCTTGAATATATTTAATAAGTTGGCCTCAACTGCCTTCTGTGGTAGAGAATTCCACAGGTTCACCACTCTCTGGGTGAAGAAATTCCTCCTCATCTCAGTCCTAAATGGCATACCCCTTATCCTTAGACTGTGACCCCTGGTTCTGGACTCCCCCGCCATCGGGAACATCCTTCCTGCATCTGGTCTGTCTAGTCCTGTTAGAATTTTATAAGTTTCAATGAGATCCCCTCTCATTCTTCTAAACTCTAGCGAATATAAGCCTAATCGACCCAATCTCTCTTCATACATCATTCTTGCCATCCCAGGTATCAGTCTGGTGAATCTTCGTTGTACTCCCTCCATGGCAAGAACATCCTTCCTCAGATAAGGCGACCAAAACTGCACACAATACTCAAGGTGTGGTCTCACCAAGGCCCTGTACAACTGCAGAAAGACATCCTTGCTCCTGTACTTGAATCCTCTCGCTATGAAGGCCAACATACCATTTGCCTTCTTAACCGCCTGCTGCACCTGCATGCTTACCTTCAGCGACTGGTGCACAAGGACACCCAGGTCTCGTTGCACTTCCCCTTTTCCCAATCTATTGCTGTTCAGATAATAATCTGTCTTCCAGTTTTTGCCACAAAAGTGGATAACCTCGCATTTATCCACATTATACTGCATCTGCCATGCATCTGCCCAATCACCCAACCTGTCCAAATCATACTGGAGTTTCTCTGCACCCTCCTCACAGCACACACGCCCACCCAGCTTTGTATCGTCTGCAAACTTGGAGATATTACATCTAGTTCCCTCGTCTAGATCATTAATATATATTGTGAATAACTGCGGTACCCCACGAGTCACTGCCTGCCACTCGGAAAAAGACCCATTTATTCCAACTCTTTGCTTCCTGTCTGCCAACCAGTTCTCTGTCCAAGTCAGTATCTTACCCCCAATCCCATGTGCTTTAACTTTGCACGCCAATCTCTTATGCAGGACCTTATCGAAAGCTTTCTGAAAGTCCAAATGCACCACATCCACTGGGTCTCCCTTATCTATTCTACCAATTACATCCTCAAAAAATTCCAGTAGATTAGTCAAGCATGATTTACCTTTTGTAAATCCATGTTGACTTTGTCTGATCCTGCCACTGTTTTCCAAGTGCTCTGCTATTACATCTTTTATAATGGACTCTAGCATTTTCCCCACTTCCGATGTCAGGCTTACCGGTCTATAATTCCCCGTTTTCTCTCTACCACCTTTTTTAAATAGTGGGGTTACATTAGCTACCCTCCAATCCATGGGAACTATTCCAGAGTCTATAGAATTTTGGAAGATGACCAGCATTACATCTACTATTTCTAGGGCCACTTCCTTAAGTACCCTAGGATGTAGATTATCAGGCCCAGGGGATTTACCGGCCTTCAATCCCGTCAATTTCCCTAACACCATTTCCCTACAAATACTGATTTAATTCAATTCCTCCCTCTTATTAGACCCTATGTTCCTCGACATCTCTGGAAGGTTATTTGTGTCCTCCTTAGTGAAGACAGAACCAAAGTGTATATTTAATTGGTCCGCCATTTCTTTGTTCCCCATTATAAATTCCCCTGATTCTGACTGCAAGGGACCTACGCTTGACTTCACCAATCTTATGCACTGCAGCAACTCGCCAAAGCTCCTTCAACAGCACCTTCCAAACCCGCGACCTCTACCACTTAGAAGGACAAGGGCAGCAGACGCATGGGAACATCACCACCGACAAGTTCCCCTCCAAGCCACACACCATCCTGACTTGGACCTGTATCGCCGATCCTTCACTGTCGCTGGGCCAAAATCCTGGAACTCCCTTCCTAACAGCATTGTGGGTGTACCTACACCATATGGACTGCAGCGGTTCAAGGCGACGGCTCAGCACCATCTTCTCAAGGGCAATTAGGGATGGGCACTAAATGCAGGCCTAGCCAGCGACGCCCACATCCCATCAATAATAAAAAAATTAAAATAAAAAATTCTCTTCACATATCTATAGAAGCTTTTACAGTCAGTTTTTATGTTCTCTGCAAGCTTACCCTCATATTCTATTTTGCCCCCCTTAATTAATCCCTTTGTTCTCCTTTGCTGAATCCTAAACTGCTCCCAATCCTCAGGTTTGCTGCTTTTTCTGGCCAATTTATATGACCTCTCCTTGGATCTTATGCTATCCCTAATTTCCCTTGTTAGCCATTGTTGAGTCACCTTTTTTGTTTTATTTTTATGCCAAACAGGGATGAACAAATTCTGTAGTTCATCCATGCGATCTTTAAATGTTTGCCATTGCCTATCCACCGTCAACCCTTTAAGTAACATTCCCCAATCCATCCTAGCCAACTCACGCCTCATACCATCATAGTTTCCTTTATTTAAATTCAGGACCCTAGTCTCTGAGTCAACTACTTCACTCTCCATCTTAATGAAGAATTCTATCATATTATGATCGCTCCTCCCCAAGGGGCCTCGCACAACAAGATTGCTAATTAATCCTTTCTCATTACATAATACCCAGTCTAAGATGGCCTGATCTCTAGTTGGTTCCTCGACATATTGGCCCAGGAAACCATCCCGTATACACTCTAGGAATTTCTGCTCCACAGTATTGTTACTAATTTAGTTAGCCCAATCTATATGTAGATTAAAGTCACCCATGGTAATTGCTGTGCCCTTATTGCACGCATCTCTAATGTCCCGTTTAATGCCATCCCCAATCTCAGCATTACTGTTTGGGGGTCTGTATACAACTCCCACTAACGTTTTCTGCCCCTTGGTATTTCTCAGCTCTACCCATACAGATTCCACATCATCAGAGCTAATATCCTTCCTTACTATTGTGTTAATCTCCTCTTTAACCAGCAATGCTACACCACCTCCTTTTCCTTTTTTCCTGTGTTTCCCGAATATTGAATACCCCTGGATGTTGAATTCCCAGCCTTGGTCACCCTGAAGCCATGTCTCCATAATTCCAATTACATCATATCCGTTTACATCTATTTGCGCAGCTAATTAATCCACCTTATTACGAATGCTCCTCGCATTAAGGCACAAAGAGCTCGATTTTACCAGGCCCGAGGAGGCAGGAATGGAGGTGTGTGAGGTGTTAAAAAAATCACAAAAATTGGCGGGCGGGCCTGATCCCGCCTCCGAGCAATTTTCCCACATGCGCGTTGTCTGACCCTATCTCCATCCTGCCTCCAAGCGGCGGGATAGGCCCTTAACAACCAGTTAAGTGCCTCTATAATCCCATTTTGAGAGGCCTTTCTGATTTTAACACTTTTCCCACGCGCTTCACGCCTCCTCTGAAACACGCCAGTGAAACCTGGCGGCAGCACAAGTGGATTCGTTACCAACAGCTGCAGCTCCACCATTAAAAAGGAGTTTTCAGCAATCTTCATTTGCAGGTGGCAGAACTTTATTGTCTCAGGTCTGGGGAACTTTTAACAGGCCTACTCATTGTTCTGGAAGTTTGGAGTCTGACACCCATCTCCAGTGTGACCTGCTGGGAAACCCCTCTCCCCATCTTGACTGAGCGCTTCATCCACTGAGGCATATACCAGAAGCATGGGAACCATTTATTTCCTTTCCTTCTGGGCATCAGATTCGGATGAAGACCAGCCGTGGCAGCAGCACAACCATGAACAGCAGCACCACCAACAGCAGCAGCATCAACAGGAGTGCCAAGCTGCTGCTCACCCACCTGAAGCTGCACAGGCCAGAAGGCACCAGCGCATGACCACATTGCTGCCCAGGATGCAAGGGAGGCACTTGGCCAGATTTGCTTAGCCTGCACAATCAAACACTTTTGCCTCGCAGCTTCTTATCAGACCATCGACAATGGCCAAGAGCCTGCGGATTCCTATCACTCTGACCACCATACTGACAATTGCAAGTCACCCTAAGCCCTCAATGTGGAAGTCCCATTTGCAAAATGACAGATGCCACAACTGCAACAGTTTCCCATCAGTATTTTTTATGACAATATGCAACTGATGGCATGTTAAAAATAAACACAAAGTTACACCCAAGTGATTATGTTAAGTCTGTGTGTTATAGTGATAATTACTACACAGACTAAGAGAGTAAATTCAACAGGTCTTTACTGGTTGGAGGTCGGGACTATATTGAATACAATATTACTACACAGTGCTTATATACCGGTGTGGTCACCACCGGTATTACGTATACAGCAGCCAGAGAAAGTAGTACATCTCTTAAGGTGGAACAGGCTTAAGTTCTCTTAAGGTGGAACAGGTTACATACACCACAATCCTCCCTTTTTAGCTTAACAGTCATATCCCCATTTAACATAACATAATAACATATATACATATATAACTTCAGGTATAACAGTTCAAAGGTTCAGTCTCTCAGGAGGCTTTCTGATGCGGCTTGGATAACGCCTCTCAGTAGTCTCTGATTCTTGTTGTTGAGGTGCCTCCTCTATTTGGTTTCCAATGTATTAGGTGTCATCATCATCAAATACATTCCCTGCCGAGGTAGATGCTTCAGGTTCATTAACGTCTTCCACAGTTGTCTCTGTCACAACCATAGGTTCGACCCTTGCTCTCGACTCTACCAGTTGATCCGCATGACGCCTTATCACATTATGACCAATATCTACTGTGTACATCAGAGGTCCTTGTCTGGCCCGAATTGTTCCGGACTGCCATTTTTCGTTTCCATAGCCCCTTGCCAACACTGGTTGTCCTACGTCGAAAGTTCGAGTGGTCTTGTTGTTAATATGCCAAAACTGTTTGTTTTCCACTTCCCTCCGCACATTTGGTTTTAACAAGTCCAACTTGGACCGCAACCTCCTGTTATAAAACATCATGGCAGGACTTTGGTTAGTCACTGCATGATCGGCGTTTCGATACGACATCAGGAACTTGTCGACCTTGTGTTGCAGCGGAATCTGATAATCGTTCATGGCCTTAATTGCCTTTTTGAATGTCTGGACAAATCTTTCAGCCAACCCGTTTGTCGCCGGATGATATGGGGCAGAGGTATAATGTTTTACTCCATTCTTCTTTAAGAATTGTCGGAATTCTTCCGATACAAACTGTGGTCCATTGTCCGAACAGATCTGTTCTGGCAATCCGTTCCTTGCGAATATTGTTCTTAACACCGCAATTGTCTTTTCTGAAGTAGTGGTATTCATCTTGATGACTTCTGGCCATTTGGAATGTGCGTCCACCGCGATTAGGAACATGGAGTCCATGAATGGACCAGCAAAGTCAATGTGTACGCGTTGCCATGGGGCTGAAGGCCATTCCCATGGGTGTAGCGGTGCTATCGGAGGTGCATTTTGCACTTTTTGGCACCCAGCGCAGCTTTTCGTTAACTCCTCAATCTGTTGGTCAATACCCGGCCACCATACATAAGCCCTAGCAAGACTTTTCATTTTAACTCCCCCCAGATGACCTTCATGCAGTTCGTTTAAAACTCTTTCCCTTAACTTGGGAGGAATAATCACTCTTGTCCCGTACATCAAGGTACCATGGCAGACGGACAGCTGGTCTCGCCTTGCCGAAAATGCCGGTAACAGAGGATCACCTCGTGTTGGCCATCCTTTCACTGTCACCTCGTAGACTCTGGACAGTGTCGGGTCGTTCCTGGTTTCTCTTTCAATACTTGCATTGGTGACTGGTAAACACTCGATGATGGTCGAATGAAATAACTCAACAGGGTCAACTTTCGTCGTGTCTTCTTCTTCAGGCAATGGCAGGCACGACAGCCCATCAGCATTGCCATGCTGTTTCGTACCTTTGAATTCTATTTGATATTGATGTGCCCCTAGGAAAAGAGACCATCTCTGGAGACGCTGCGCTGTCATCACCGAAACACCCTTCTTAGGGTTAAAAATGGATACCAACGGTTGATGGTCTGTCAGAAGTGTGAATTTTTGGCCCTGCAGGTAATGATTAAACTTCTTCACTCCCCATACAAGGCTAAGAGCCTCCCTATCGATCTGCGCATAGTTGCGCTCAGCGGAGGTCAATGATCTGGATGCAAACGCGACTGGCCTTTCCGTGCCATTTGGCAACTTGTGTGAGAGTACTGCCCCAATACCATATGGGGAAGCATCACAAGCCAACCGAATAGGCAGTGTCGGGTTGAAGTGAGCCAACACTTCCTCTGAGGTGATCAATTCTTTGCTTTTGCGAAATGCCTTCTTACAGTTTTCGCCCCATTCCCATGGTACCCCTTTCTGTAAAAGAGCGTTTAACGGGTGCAGTACCGTGGATAGATTTGGCAGAAATTTATGGTAATAGTTAATTAATCCTAGAAACGACCTCAACTGAGAGACATTCTCCGGAGCGGGAGCCTTTACAACTGCCTCAATCTTGTCAGGAGACTTATGAAGCCCCTCCCGGTCAATGACATGGCCACAGTACGAGATCCGCTTCTGGAAGAACTCACATTTCTGCCGATTTACTCTAAGTCCATACTCTTTCAGTCTGTTGAGCACCAGTTCCAAGTTTGCGAGATGTTGTTCATCACCATTGTGATAAAAATGCTAACTTCTGGGAAGTTATGTCATCACTTCCTGTGAACTATGAACTGTGAACTATGAACTGTGTACATACCTCACTTCCTGTCATATGTCACTTCCTGTTGGACTGGTATAAATACTGGTCTGTTCAGTATTGTAAGAGGCTTCTACCAGAGGCATGGTAAAGACCTCTCTTGTATATAGTGTGTTTATAAGTTACTTAAAGCTTACTTTAAAGTTACTTGATGGTAAGTCTCCTTTTTCTTACATCAATTTAAGTAACTTAGTATTTACACTGACAAATACTAGACCTTCAGACAAACTCGGAAGTTAAGGATCCAGGGAACCACCCATCATGGAGAAAATCCTTAGACCTATTCGTCTGGACTTGGACCCGAATACACCAGCAGCTGGCAGGGTATGGAAGCATTGGTAGCGTACTTTTGAGAATTTTCTGGATGAATGTAAAGTGGATGCTCCTGCTAAATTGAAGATACTTGTCAATTATGTGACCCCAAAAGTGTTCGAATATGTTGATGACTGGGATAATTACGAAGAGGTGATTCGGGCACTTAAGAAACTGTATGCGAAGACCCCAAATGAGGTCTATGCTAGACATCTACTGGCCACAGCCCGACAAGGGCCAGGGGAATCAATTGACGAATTCCTGCAAGAACTTCGCAGGCTCAGCGTAGATTGTAACTTTCAGGCAGCCTCAGCTGAGCTGTACCGCCAAGAAATGATTCGTGATGCTTTCATCTGCGGGATTGCCTCTCCATTTATACGCCAGCGTCTACTAGAAAGTAAAACACTTGAGCTACAAAAAGCTTTTGACCTAGCTTGTTTACTGGATTTGGCAAAGAGAAATGCAGACCTCTATCAGCTGCCCAGATCTCGATCTGCTGCTGTAGCTGCAACCAGACAATTCAAGCGGTCTCAGGTGAACCCTATCATGGGGGAATCTAATTCTGATAATTCTGATGAAGAAGAGGAGGACGACCCCACTTTAGCAGCCTCTTGGCAATCTAGGAAGGAATGCTTCTTTTGTGGAGATGCTTTTCACCCGAGGAAAACCTGCCCTGCTCGCAATGCAATCTGCAGTTATTGCGGGAAAAAAGGACACTTTGCTAAAGTTTGCCTATCAAGGGCCTCTACGAGGGCCAATCCAGCTAAGACCTACCGAACTGCCCCAATTAGGGCCTATCAAGATGCTCCAGCTAGGACCTATCAAGCTTCCTCTCGAGCTCTCTCCCGAAGAAGCACACCGAGAGTTTTAGCCACTCTCTGTGCAACGACACCAATTACAGCTGCTTGCCCACAGAACCTGTCTCAGGCAGCCACAAAAATTTCAATTAAAGGGCATACCTTAGATGCCTTAATTGACTCAGGAAGTACTGATAGTTTCATTAAGGAACAGATTGTTGCGAAATTGAAACTACATGTCTTCCCATCGGACCAGGCAATTGCGATGGCCCAGTCATCACTTAATACCAGAATCTCCGGCTTTTGTGTTGTTGATATGACACTTCATGGTCGTATGTATCCCTCCACCCGACTTTCGGTGCTCAAAGACTTATGTAGTGATCTCCTCTTAGGGCTGGACTTCCAAAAACAGCATAAGAAACTCACCATTGAGTTTGGTGGATCCAAACCCGGACTTACTATTTCTAATATACCATCTAAATTACCTTTTTGTGCATTATCAGCAGCTTCACTTGATGAACCCTCATTATTTGCCAGTATTCCGCCTCAATGCCAACCGATAATAACGAAATCGCGGCGCTTTAATCAGGAAGACCAATCTTTTATTGCGGCTGAAATCTCTCGACTTCTAGCAGAGGATATCATTGAACCATGTTCGTCGCCCTGGCGGGCTCAAGTCGTCATTGTCAAGAACCCTCTAAAACCTCACAAACAGCGACTATGCATCGATTATTCGCAAACCATCAATCAATATACCGACTTGGACGCCTACCCATTGCCACGCATTGATGATATGGTTAATAAACTGGCCGAATACAAAGTGTTCTCAACTTACGATTTAAAAAGTGCCTATCATCAGTTACCCTTGAAGGTCTCAGATAAGCAGTACACAGCCTTTGAGGCTAATGGACGGCTGTACCAATTTCGTCGCCTCCCATTCGGGGTTACTAATGGAGTGGCTGCCTTTCAACGGGCAATGGATGGCCTGGTTAAGCAGGAAAACCTAAGGGACACTTTTCCCTATCTTGATAACATTACCATTGCAGGTCACGATCAACAGGAACACGACTCCAACCTCCAAAAATTTCGGGATGCCCTCCATCGCCGTAATTTGACACTGAATGAATCCAAATCTGTTGAGTCGCAACCGACCATCAACATCCTTGGCTACTGCGTAGGCAATGGTATCATTAAGCCAGACCCAGAAAGACTTCGCCCGCTCCAAGAGCTCCCGTCACCTAAGAATCCGGCTTCTTTACGTCGGGCTCTCGGTCTGTTTGCATACTACGCTAAATGGATTCCTCATTTTTCGGACAAAATCCAACCCTTGCTGCATGCTAGATCATTTCCACTGGGAACAGCGGCTGTTGCAGCCTTTAACCTTCTCAAAAAACAGTTGGAGAAAGCGGCTCTTCACTCCATCGATGAGAATCTCCCTTTCGTGGTTGAATGTGATGCCTCGGAGGTGGCGATCTCGGCTACTCTGAATCAGGAAGGTCGTCCTGTAGCATTTATGTCCAGGACCTTACAAGGTGCCGAGCTACATTATCCTCCGGTTGAGAAAGAAGCCACAGCCATCATAGAGGCAGTACGGAAGTGGAACCATTTTCTAGCTCGCCAGCACTTTACATTGATCACGGACCAACGATCAGTCGCCTTCATGCTCGATAATCGAAAACGAACCAAAATTAAGAATAATAAAATACAACTTTGGAGGATGGAACTGGCCTCTTTTGGTTATACCATTCTCTATCGGCCTGGCAAGGAGAATGTGGCCCCGGACACCCTCACACGGGCATTCTGCTCCACTATGTCATCCTCCACTCTCATGGATGTCCACAATGGTTTGTGTCATCCTGGCGTTACGCGCATGCTACATTTCGTACGATCACGGAATCTCCCTTTTTCCACTGGAGATGTAAAGAAAATATGCTCAGAATGCCGGCTTTGTGCGGAATTAAAACCTCAGTTCTTCCGCCCCTCAGCTGGTATACTCATACATGCAACCCAACCGATGCAACGACTTAGCATCGATTTTAAGGGCCCAGTGCCCTCTTCAACTCGGAACACATATTTGCTCACCATGATCGACGAATATTCACGTTTTCCGTTTGCCTTCCCCTGCTCCAATATGCTGGCGTCCACAGTAATCTGCTGCCTTGAGCAGGTATTTTCTCTCTGTGGCATGCCGGCTTATATTCACTCAGATCGGGGTCCATCCTTTATGTCAAGGGAACTCAAGGACTACCTCTCAGAACGGGGAATTGCTACAAGCAAAACAACACCATACCATCCCATCGGAAATGGGCAGGTAGAGAGGTATAACGGTATCATCTGGAATTCCGTACGTCTCGCTTTAAGATCTCGGGGCCTACCAGACCAGCAATGGGAAACAGTGCTTCCGGATGCATTGCACTCTATACGGTCCCTGCTTTCTACAGCCACAAATACTACACCTCATGAGCGGTTCTTTGGATTCCAGCGTCGCTCATCTCATGGGACATCACTCCCGTCATGGCTAACTACTCCTGGACCTGTATTACTCCGAAGATACGTTCGGACGTCTAAAAATGACCCTCTCGTAGACGAGGTTGAACTAACCGATGCCAACCCCACCTATGCAAACATACGATATTCCGACGGCCGAGAATCTACCGTATCATTACGGGATCTGGCTCCCTGCCCACCAGGACCTAGTGGGACATCGGGTGATGGCATTTCACCAGGAAACTCTTGGGACCTATCGGGTACCCCTCTCCAGGATCCTGATCGGACACCAACTAGCTTGGTGCCGGTAGAACCCCGTGCTCAAGGTTGCGACCCTCCCAGTACCGCGCATGAAAGTACTGATCCACCACAGACCAGCTCTGCACCTCCCTCTGAACAGAGGCAGTCCGACTTTGAACCTATTGGGGCTCGTACTCGAAGCCATGATCTCCCCGACCCTTCACAGGGCAATCCAGGCCACACAGACTCTGACCAATGGCCAACCGCATGTAAGCGGACCAGCGACCCTCTACGACGGGAATCCAAACGGGTGCGACTCTTCCTTGTTCGGCGGCTGCGGACCAAAAGGTAGACCACAGCCTTCTAATCCTGCAGGAGGGAAGAATGTGATAAAAATGCTAACTTCTGGGAAGTTATGTCATCACTTCCTGTGAACTATGAACTGTGAACTATGAACTGTGTACATACCTCACTTCCTGTCATATGTCACTTCCTGTTGGACTGGTATAAATACTGGTCTGTTCAGTATTGTAAGAGGCTTCTACCAGAGGCATGGTAAAGACCTCTCTTGTATATAGTGTGTTTATAAGTTACTTAAAGCTTACTTTAAAGTTACTTGATGGTAAGTCTCCTTTTTCTTACATCAACCATCACCTGTGATCAGAATATCGTCCAGGTAACATTGTGTGCCTGGAATTCCCTGTAATACCTGCTCCATGGCCCTCTGCCAAATTGCTGGAGCCGATGCCACTCCAAAAACCAGCCTATTGTACCGGTACAACCCTCGATGCGTGTTGATCGTGAGGTATTGGCGTGACTCTTCCTCAACCTCCATCTGCAAGTACGCCTGCGCCAGGTCTATCTTGGTGAAGTGTTTCCCACCAGACAATGAAGCGAAAATATCCTCAATCCGTGGAAGCGGATACTGCACCGTGTGAAGCACCGGATTAACGGTGATTTTGAAATCTCCACAGATGCGAACCTTCCCTGGATCTCCTGGCTTGTTGCTCGCAGGACGTTTCATAACGGGAACAATGGGCGTAGCCCACTCACTCCAATCTACCTTAGACAGTACACCTGAACGTTCTAGTGCTTCCAGTTCCGCTTCAACAGTAGGTCGTATTGCATAGGGTACCGGTCTGGCTTTAAAAAATGTTGGTTGTGCATGTTCATCAATCTTGATGTTTGCCGTAATTCCTCTCAGTGTTCCCAGTCCCTGCTGGAACACCTCTTTAGCATCATCCAATATTCTGGACAATCGTTTAGGTTTGACATCTGCTTCCCCGGAATCTACCGTTAGTGCCTTCAAGGAGTGCCAGTCCATATTCATTTTCCTAATCCACTCCCGTCCTAGTAGTGGTGGACCTCCTTCAGGTAGCACATATAGGTCCATTACTTGGCTTTCTTCGCCCTTGTGGACCACTTCTACCTCTATTTTTCCGATGGGGTACACTCTTTGCCCCGTGTATGTTTTCAATATAATCTCCGTATCCTGTAGGGGAATATGTTGGAATAACCTTCTGTAATCTTTCTTATTCATGACCGTCAATGCCGATCCAGTGTCCAATTCCATTTTTACTTGGACTCCTGCTATCTGAAGAGTGACCCAAATTGTCTGGAGATCTGCATCCTTACCAACGTTGTGTACTCTTAAGCTATCCAGTTCATTACTGCTAGCGTCTGAATCTGACTTCTGTTCGGTCAAACTGTTCTTTGTCACCTTGTGTACCTTTGCGTATTTTCCTTGCGGTGACTTTTTGTTGCTGGTCTTCTTTCCTGACCCGCATACTTTAGCTATGTGGCCAAGCCTGCCACACGTTCTGCATTCTTGGTTCTGATCGTGCGTTGTCTTTCCACAACGATAACATTTGACAGAACTCAAACCCAATTCGTTTGTACCGAGTTCCGGTGACCGTAGCTGCCGTGCCTCTCGCTGCGGCTTCGTGTGCTGCTGCCATAGTGACCGCCTTCTCAAGCGTCAGCTCATTCTCCTCGAGCAGTCGCTTTTGTGTATCCTGCTTAAATAAACCACACACAAATTTATCTCATAGTGCCTCTGTCAGTCCCGTTCCAAACTGACAATATTTTGCTAGCTTACGTAATTCCATCAAATATTCAGCATTGCTTTCATTCTGCAGCTGCCTTCTGTCGTAAAATTTAAATCGTTCCGCTAGCATCAGCGGCGTGGGGTTTAGATGATTTTTCAGGACAGTAACAATCTCATCGAACGTCTTATCCGCCGGTTCATCTGGTGATAACAGGTGTTTCAATTGCCCGTATGTCTTCGCACCCATTAAATTTAATAATGTTAGTGCTTTATCTGCATCAGGAATTTTATTTGCCTTACAATAATTTTGTATGCGTTCTACATACATGGCCCAATCTTCGATGTCACTATCAAAGGTATTAATGTTCCCATGTTTAGGCATCGTTGCAATTTATTGTATTTTTATGTTATCCAAGATGGCGGCTTCCCGCTCTTTGTCGTCGTCCTCCGCCCACAAAATGGCGGTTTTCCCGCGCTTGGCGGTCTTCAACCGTCCCCCGACGCTGTCTCCGCTTCACCGCGGCTCTCGCGCCTTCAGTTTCCCCAGACGCTGCGTCTTTTAGCCCAAATGCGGCCCTTATCTCCGGTCGCGATCGATGTCCCCGCGCTGCGCCTCTCGCTCGAAAGCGGCCCGGCCCTTATCTCCGGTCGCGATCGATCTCACCGCCCTTATTCCTCCATCTTCCCAGCCCCGTCTGTACAGCCAACGCGGTTGACTTTCTGTCGCGTCGCTGCCCGGCTTACCCACCACCGAGGTAAAAGAAGAAAGCTGACAGTCGCTGATGGAGGCTTCGAGGTCAGGATGTCTTCTGCACTCCGGTTTCTCGATGCCTGCCGCTCGACGTGTCTTCCAGTAGGGTGATGAGGGTGGAAACCTCTCTTCGACGTCCTGTCTGTGGACGAAGCCGCCGTGGAAATAACTGCCGCAGGGTAAGAATCGGACTCGTCGCCACTGTTAAGTCTGTGTATTATAGTGATAATTACTACACAGACTAAGAGAGTAAATTCAACAGGTCTTTACTGGTTGGAGGTCGGGACTATATTGAATACAATATTACTACACAGTGCTTATATACCGGTGTGGTCACCACCGGTATTACGTATACAGCAGCCAGAGAAAGTAGTACATCTCTTAAGGTGGAACAGGCTTAAGTTCTCTTAAGGTGGAACAGGTTACATACACCACAGATTACCCTTGTGACTACTTGTGCATTATCTTTCTTTTACGCGTGCTCCTACGTGGTGCTTCCCCTGTGGCTTCAGCAGATGTGGAGGCCCCTTGCTCACTTTGTTTCTGCTCCTGCCTTGACACCTTTGGTGGGCGTCCTCTGGGGTTGTGAGCCTGTGAGGGCTCATCAACAGTCTGCTGCTCTTGCGGCTATGCAGGGGTTGAGACGCCGATCTCAGTTGGGTGGGGACTCTGACTGAGGGCTCTGCAGTGGCATGGAAGTGTGAGCGCTTGGAGAGGAGCCCCCACTTCCTTGATGTCTGCCACCAACTTCCCTCTCATGGGTCAGGTCCCCCTCAGCGCTTGCAAGTGGCTTGAGAGCACCTTGCTGCACATCAGGGGGGCCATGGGGACCCATATCTGCACTGGCAGTCCTACTGAGAAGGACTTCCATGAAGCTCTGGTTTCTCTGTTCAATAGCTGACCATCGCTCCTCCAGAGATGTCAGTCTATTCTGAACACTCACCATGTTTTCCTCACTCCGGCGACTCACTGACTCCATGGCCGTAGCCAGCCTTTTGACGGAGGTTGCCATCCTTTCCGTGGTGCTGCCTTCATGCACCAATGCCTCCACAAAGGCTCTGCTCATGTTGGCGAGGGACCCCTCCATTCACTCCACACTCGCAGCTACCCTAGAGACAAAACCTGCCAGAGACTCCTGCACCTGTTCCTGGAGTTCCAGCACCGCTCTTCCTCTGGATGGACCCGTAGGCACAGGGTCGACATGCAGCTGAGCCGAGCTGGCAGAGTCCTGTGCCCTCTGACGAGGACTCTCCACTGCTGTCCCTGACTCCACCATCTGCTGATGCTCACTTGTGAGCTGTGATACACCAGGTGACAACACTGCACTATCTCGCGAGGGTCCCACCGAGGTGCGAGTGTCTGCGCTGGTGTTGGGTGCTCTGAATTCTGCTGACGCTGCGCCCTCAGAGGTTGGAACTTCCTCTGAGGAGTCTGGAAGCTCAGGCTCTTCCTCCTGGACAGTGGGGACGGGGGCTTTCGATGGTCCTGTGGGGGAGTAAAGGAAAGAGTCAGAGATGTGAGGCCAAGGTTACATGCATATTGAATATTGCAGATGATCAAAAGTCAATCTGTTAGAGCATCAGAATCATTATCAGTGACTCATGCAATGTCAATGAGAGAGATGATAAACTATTCTGTCACCAGCTTGCTCTGATGCACCCATCTGTCTGTCCCCCACTTGCGCATCCTCCTCCTCTCCCACGATCTCCAGGGCCGCCTCCTCCCAGGGGGTGAGCTGGGCTACTGAGAGTGGCCCTCCTCCTGTCCTGCCCAGGCTTAGACAGCACTGCGGAGGAGGAGCAGCGAGATGAGTCAACCAAACAGGCTCCACAGACAGTATTCAAGGAGGAGGTTGGTGATTAGCTGGTTGGTTGGTTTTCTTCCTTCTCTTCTCTTTCATACCTTTAAGTTGGTAAGTCCTATTGAATAGTGGTGTGATATTATCATATATATCCGGGCAGGGTCTTCATAACTAATAATAAGAAATTAAATTAATTATATAGACTGGAGCAGGTGATGTGTTACTGTTGCGAGATGTGGGAGCCGTTGAACCCCATTGAGGCTAACGGTGATTACATCTGCGACAAGTGTTTGCTGCTAGAGGAACTCAAGTTCCATGTTATGGAGCTTGAGACCGAGCTTCGGACACTGCGACACATCAGGGAGGGGGAGAAGTTCCTGGACTCTATGTTTCAGGAGATGGTCACACCTATGAAGTTAATTACTGCAGATGTAGTCCGTGGTCAGGGACAGGACGGTGTGACTACGAGTGAGGAAGGTACAGGGATCCAGGATGTAGTGTTGAAGGAGATGCAGCCCTTGTTCTTGTCCAGCAGGATCGAGGTTCTTACTCCCTGTGAGGGCGGGAGCGGGGACTGCAGGGAGGATGAGCAACCTGGCCACAGCACCGTGGTACAGGGGGTCATTCAAGTGGAGGGAGTAAAAAGAAATGTTGTAGTGGTAGGGGATAGTATCATTAGGGGGATAGATAGGGTTCTCTGCAGTCAAGAGCGGGAGTCCCGAAGGCTGTGTTGCCTGCCCGGTGCCAGGGTTAAGGACATCTCTTCTGGGCTGGAAAGAAACTTGGAGTGGGAGGGGGAGGATCCAGTTGTCGTGGTCCATGTTGGTACAAACGACGTAGATAGGACAAGGAAGACGGTTCTGTTAAAGGAGTATGAGCAGCTAGGGGTCAAATTAAAAAACAGAACCTCAAGGGTAATAATCTCTGGGTTATTACCTGAGCCACAAGCGAATTTGGCTAGGATAAATAAAATTAAAGAGTTAAATGCGTGGCTCAAAGACTGGTGTGGGAGAAATGGGTTTTGCTTCTTGGGACACTGGCACCAGTACTGGGACAGGAGGGAGCTGTTCTGTTGGGACGGACTCCACTTGGCCAGTGCTGGGACTAGAGTCCTGGCGAATCATATAACTAGGGCTGTAGAGAGGGCTTTAAACTAATTAGTGGGGGGGAGGTTTCTAGAGAGCAAATCATAGAAATGACAACAGAGAAGGTCATAGACTTAGGTAGCAGTGGGGGAATTAAAAAACAGAATGTGTCAGGAAGGGACAGAAGGTATGGAGTAAAAAGTAAAGTACTAAAAAGGGAAAAAACAGGAACTAAGTGTTACAAAACATATTTGAAAGTTCTTTATCTGAATGCACGTAGCATACGTAACAAAATGAATGAGTTAACGGCACAAATAATGACATATGGGTATGATCTTGTGGCCATTACAGAAACATGGCTGCAGGGTGCCCATGACTGGGAATTAAACATACCAGGTTATTTAACAATCAGGAAGGACAGGCAGGAAGGGAGAGGAGGTGGGGTGGCTATGTTAATAAAGGAAGGAATCACTATAATAAAGAGAAATGATATTGGGTCAAAGGAGCAGGATAGTGAAACAGTTTGGGTGGAGGTAAGGAATAATAAGGGGAAAAAAACACTAGTGGGTGTAGTCTATAGGCCTCCGAACAGTTGCAACTCTGTTGGACGGAGTATTAATCAGGAAATAGTTGAGGCTTGTAATAAGGGAACAGCTATAATTATGGGGGATTTTAATTATCATATTAACTGGACAAATCAAATTGGGCAGAGCAGCCTTGAGGAAGAGTTCATTGAGTGTATTAGGGATGGGTTTCTTGAGCAGTATGTAACTGAACCGACCAGGGGGCAAGCAACCTTAGATTTGGTCCTGTGTAATGAGACAGGATTAATTAAAAATGTCCTAGTAAAGGATCCCCTTGGAATGAGTGACCATAACATGGTTGAGTTCCATATTCAATTAGAGGGTGAGAAGGTTGGATCTCAAACAAGTGTGCTGAGCTTGAATAAAGGAGACTATGAAGGTATGAGAGCGGAATTAATTAGAGTGGACTGGGAAAATAGATTAAAGGGTAAGACGGTACATGACCAGTGGTGTACATTTAAGGAGTTATTTTACAACTTCCAAGAAAAATATATTCCACTGAGGAAAAAAGGGTGTAAAAGAAAAGATAGCCATCCGTGGCTAAGTAAAGTAATTAAGGATAGTATCCGACTAAAAACAAGGGCATATAAGGTAGCCAAATCTAGTGGGAGGATGGAAGATTGGGAAGTCTTTAAAAGACAGCAAAAAATAACAAAAAGATTGATTAAGAAAGGGAAGATAGATTATGAAAGTAAATTAGCAAAAAATATAAAAACAGACAGTAAAAGTTTCCATAGTTATTTAAAAAGAAAAAGGGTGGCTAAAGTAAATGTTGGTCCCTTAGAGGATGAGACCGGGAAATTAATGGTGGGAAACATGGAGATGGCAAAAACACTGAACAATTATTTTGTATCAGTCTTTACAGTAGAGGACACTAAGAATATCCCAACACTGGACAAACAGGGGGCTCTAGGGGGGGAGGAACTAAATACAATTAAAATCACTAAGGAAGTGGTACTTGGTAAAATAATGGGACTCAAGGCGGATAAATCCCCTGGACCTGATGGCTTGCATCCCAGGGTCTTGAGGAAAGTAGCGGCAGGGATTGTGGATGCATTGGTAATAATTTTCCAAAACTCACTGGACTCAGCAAAGGTCCCGGCAGATTGGAAAACTGCTAATGTAACACCCTTATTTAAAAAGGGTAGTAGGCAGAAGGCTGGAAACTATAGACCTGTTAGCCTAACATCTGTGGTTGGTAAAATGTTAGAGTCCATTATTAAGGAGACAGTAACGGGACATTTGGATAAACATAATTTAATAGGGCAAACTCAGCATGGTTTCATGAAGGGGAAATCATGTTTAACAAATTTGCTTGAGTTTTTTGAGGAAGTAACATACAGGGTGGATAAAGGGGAACCAGTGGACGTAGTGTATTTAGACTTCCAAAAGGCATTTGACAAGGTGCCACACAAAAGATTATTGCTCAAGATAAAAAATCACGGGATTGGGGGTAATATTCTGGCATGGGTGGAGGATTGGCTCTCTAACAGAAAGCAGAGTTGGGATAAATGGTTCGTTCTCAGATTGGCAACCAGTAACTAGTGGTGTTCCGCAGGGGTCAGTGCTGGGTCCCCAACTCTTTACAATCTACATTAACGATTTGGAGGAGGGGACCGAGTGTAACATATCAAAGTTTGCAGATGATACAAAGATGGGACGGAAAGTAGTGAGTGAGGAGGACATAAAAAACCTGCAAAGGGACATAGACAGGCTAAGTAAGTGGGCAGAGATTTGGCAGATGGAATACAATACTGGAAAGTGTGAGGTTATGCACTTTGGCAGGAAAAATCATAGAGCAAGTTATTATCTTAATGGCAAGAAACTGGAAAGTACTGTAGTACAAAGGGATCTGGGGGTCCTGGTGCACGAAACTCAAAAAGTTAGTATGCAGGTGCAGCAAGTGATCAAGAAGGCCAATGGAATGTTGGCTTTTATTGCTAGGGGGTTGGAATATAAAAACAGGGAGGTATTGCTGCAGTTGTACAAGGTATTGGTGAGGCCGCACCTGGAATACTGCATACAGTTTTGGTGTCCATACTTAAGAAAAGACATACTTGCTCTCGAGTCAGTACAAAGAAGGTTCACTCGGTTAATCCCGGGGATGAGGGGGTGGTCATATGAGGAGAGGTTGAGTAGATTGGGACTCTACTCATTGGAGTTCAGAAGAATGAGAGGCGATCTTATTGAAACATATAAGATTGTGAAGGGGCTTGATCGGGTGGATGCGGTGAGGATGTTCCCAATGATGGGTGAAACTAGAACTAGGGGGCATAATCTTAAAATAAGGGGCTGCTCATTCAAAACTGAGATGAGGAGAAACTTCTTCACTCAGAGGGTGGTAGGTTTGTGGAATTTGCTGCCCCAGAAAGCTGTGGAAGCTACATCATTAAATAAATTTAAAACAGAAATAGATAGTTTCCTAGAAGTAAAGGGAATAAAGGGTTACGGGGAGCGGGCAGGAAATTGGACATGAGTCTGGGTTCGGAATGGTCATGGCCCTGTGGGTAGTGGAGCGGGCCCAGGGGCCGTGTAGCCTTGTTCTGCTCCTACTGTGTTCTAATTCTGTTAGATTTCAGGAGATGGTTTTATTCCTGTTCCTGGCTGGGGTGGAGATCGCCTTTACAGAAGGTAAGTACTGCAGAAAATATAGGGACAGAGTGATCTCCTGGAAGAATTTCGATCGCCTAGATGGGTCGGAGAGGAATTTCCCAGATTTTTTTCTCCCAAATTGGCCATTGGGTCTTTATCTGGTTTTTCGCCTCTCCCGGGAGATCACATGGGTTCGGGTGGATGCAGAGTGATAGAAGATTTGAGGTTAGGATCAGATCAGCCATGATCTTATTGAATGGTGGAGCAGGCTCGAGGGGCCGATTGGCCTACTCCTGCTCCTATTTCTTATGTTCTTATGTTCTTATGTCCTCGCTCTTTCCCTCTTATTGTGAGCTCTCTTTTCCTGCAATGAGGGAGACAAGTGGAGTTGAGTGAGAATGAAGAAGTGAGTGTAGAGAATCTATATCATTGATGGTTAGAAGGAGACAAAGATGGAGTGAGGTGGCAAGACCAAGGGCCCTCCCTGTGTGTTGTAAGTTGCTTTCATAGCATCTCAGCGATAGGGAGTGTGAGGGCTGCATAGTTGAATAGTTAGGTGAATGTGACCATAGAGAGAGAGGGAATCGGTAAGGGTGTAGGGATGTCAGTGTCAAGTGGGATGTGGAGGAAGAGGTTGTCAAAGCTGAGTGCTGGTGAGGAGCGGAGATGGAGATCAGATTGAGGGCGATGGGAAAGTCATACTCACTTTTCCAGTGCGCAGAAGGTCCTGAAACCTCTTCCTGCACCGCAGCCAGGTTCTGCAGCACACAGGCATTGAATTGACCTCCTGGGCCACTTGCATCCACACAGCTTTAGTCTGCTGAGGAGGCATTTTCCTCCCCGAGGAAGGGAAGAACACCTCCTTATTGGATCTGGCTCCCTCCACCAGAGCTTGCAGGGCGGCTTCATCAAAGTGTGGAGCAGACCTTGACCTGCTGCTGGACATCGTGGCCGAAATAAGAGCTTACAGCAATGGGCATGAAGTTTGTAGTCTCCAGAAGAAGCAAGGCTGCTTGCAGGCCTTAAATCCAGCAGCATTGATGACGTAATCGGAGGCGACTTTCAGGATGGAAAGACTAACTGGGCCAGGGCTTCCCACACGCTGGGAATCAATTGGCCAATGAGGTGAAAATCGCATTTTTCCCCCACATCAACGTGGAGTCGGGTGGACAACACGAAAAGCAGCTGACACGCCCCAGCCCGCCCCAATGACAAAATCGAGCCCAAAGCCTTCAGGCTTGTTTTTTTAACACTCAGTCCTTTTAGAATTATTATTTACTGTAGCCCTGTTTGATTTACACCCTTGATTTCTATGCGTCCCACTTTTGCTTTTCTCCTTCCTGTCTTTTGTTTCTATCGTTGCTTCCCTTTCCTGTGCACAGAACACTGACAGCACAACTGTCAAAATGAATTTGGACATGGTCCCTTTAAGGAAACTGGCTGATGACGCGCCATCAGACCTGCTTCCTTTTAATTGGCCGGGAACCTCGCAGGGCGGGCTTAACAAGCCCAATCAGGGGGAAAATCACTCGGAGGAGGCGGGATGCAGACGGGTGCGGAGTTTGCGGCCACTGTCTGCTCCAGCCACACGGAACTCGCCATGGCTTGTGAAATCGTGGCCTATGTGGCTGACTTTTAATGCCCTCAGTGAAACTAGGGATTGGCAATAAATGCTGCCTTGTCAGTGTCCCAAATCCCAAGGAAACAAATTAAAAATAATGCACATTCCATGTTAATTGCTGCTTAATAATAGAAAACCCCTGAGCCAGGTCTATGTTAATGTGTGTAAGAAATATTTACGCCCAGAAGCAAGTTTTGAAGCAATTGCAAAAGGAAATTAATGCTCCATTAATGCACAAATTTACTACACATTAATAGGCAATTAACACTTTTGTTAGCGCTAACCCACAAAACCAATTAAACCTCCAAGTGTAAAAACTGCATGTGGCCTGGCAAAAGAGGGGAACATGGACATAGTAGCAGAGAAGAGAGACAAGCTGTATAGATAACAACAGAAGAATAATAGAGTGCAGGAATTAGATGGAGGGGGAAAAAAAGCAAAGCAAACTAGTATGGTGTTGGAATACATGTGCGCTAATGTGAGGAGTGTTACAAATAAGGTTGATGAGATGCAGGCACAAGTTGCCATCTGGGATTATGAGATAGTGGCGATAACGGCTCAAACATGGGCAGGAATGAGAACTAAACATTCCTGGCTACAATGTATTCAGGAGGGATAGGGCAGGAAAAAAGAAAGGGGTGGCAGTATTGATCAAGGATAATATTACAGTTCTACAGAGGGATGATATACTAGAGGTTCAAAGGTTGAATCTATTTGGTTAGAGTTAAGGAACAGAAAATGAGCTGTTAGATTGCTGGGTGTTTACTACAGACACCCAAATAATGAGAAACAGGTTGAGGAGCAAATCTGTAGGCAAATTTCAGAGAAATGTAAAAATAATAGAGCAGTGATCGTAGGAACTTCAACTACCTTAATTTAGACTGAGGAAATAAAGAGTGTAAAGGGTGAGGAGGGTAAAGAATTCCTAAAATACATATAGGAGAACTTTCTTACTTAGTATGTTCAGATCCCAACGAGGAAGGAAGCAGTGCTGGATCTAGTTCTAGGGAATGAAATAGGGCAATTGGAGTGCATTGCAGTGGGGGGACATCTGGATAATAGTAACCATAATATAATTAGGTTTAAAGGCGTTATGGAAAGGGACAAAGAAAAAATCAAAGGTGAAAATACCCAACTGCAAGCGTGCCAATTTCAGTGATTTGATGATGGATCTAGCACAGGTGGACTGGACTGGAAACAAAGATTGGCCAAGAAAACAGCAGGCAGAATACAGAGAGTACTAGCGGAAATTGAAAAAGGAGACAAGGGCAAAGAGCAAATATGAGAAAAGATTAGCGGGTAACATAAAAGAGAACCCCCAAATCTTTTATTAGCATATAAAAGATAAAAAGGTAGTTAAAGGAAGGTCATCGACCTGAAACGTTAACTCTGTTTCTCTCTCCACAGATGCTGCCCAACCTGCTGAGTATTTCCAGCATTTTATGTTTTTATATTAGTTAAAGGAATAGTTATGCCAATTAGGGACAAAAGAGGAAGCCTGCTTGTGGAGGCAGAAGGCATGACTGACGTACTGAATGAGTAATTTGCATCTGTCTTCACAAAAGAGCACAAACATAATTTTGCAGTAGAGGGGGGAATAAAGATATTTGATAGGATAAAAAGTTAGGCAAGAGGTGCTAAATAGTTTGGGATGACTCAAAGTTAACAAGTCACCTGGTCCAGATGGGATACATCCTAGGTTGCTGAGGGAAACTAGGGTGGAGATAGAAGAAGCTCTGACCACAATCTTTCAATTCTCCTTGGATATCGGAGTGGTGCTAAAGGACTGGAGGATTGTAAATGTTTCAAAAAAGGAGAGAGGAATAAACCTAGTAACTACAGGCCAATCAGTCTAACGTCAGTAGTGGGGAAACTACTTGAGGCCATTGTCAAGGACAAAATTAATTCTCACTTGGAGAAGCATGGGTTAATAAGTGACAGCTTGCGCGGATTTGTTAAAGGCAAATTGTGTCTGACTAACCTGATTGAATTCCTTATTGAAGTAACAGAGAGGCTTGATGTAGATAGTGCAGTACATGTTGTATGTATGGACTTGTATGGAAAATAGAAGCACATGGGATAAAAGGGATGGTGGTCATTTGGGTAAGTAATTGGCTAAGGGATAGGAGGCAGAGAGTAGTGGTGAACAGATGTTTTTCTGACTGGAGAAAAGTATGCAGTGGGGTCCCCAGGGGTCAGTAATAAGTCCTTCTCTTGTTATATATAAATGACCTGGACTTAGGTATAGGAGTAAAATTTTGAAGTTTGCGGATGATACAAAACTTGGCAATGTAGCCGCAAGCCTACATTTCGTTGTACTGCACTTGTGCACTAACAATGACAATAAAAGTTGATTTGATTTGATTTGAATAGTGAGTAGGACAGTAGCAGACCTCAGGAGGACATAAACAGACTGGTGAAATGGGCAGACATATGACAGATGCAATTTAATGCAGATAAGTGTGAAGTGATGCACTTTGGGAGAAACAACATGGGAGAGGCAGTTTAATCTAAACGGTACTATTTTGAGGTGGGTGCAAGAGCAGAGGGATCTGATGGTGCATATCCATAAATCTTGAAGGTGGCAGGGCAAGTTGATAAAGCGGTTAAGAAACCGTATGGGATATACAGCTTTGTAAATAGGGTAATTGAATACAAAAGCAAGGAAGTCATGCCAAACCTTTACAAATCATTGGTTAGGCCTCAGCTGGAGTATTGTGTACAATTCTGGGCACCACACTTTAGGAAGGATGTCAAACGCCTTGGAGAGGGTACAGAGGAGGTTTATCAAGATGCTACCAGGGATGAGGGACTTCAGTTATGCGGAGAGATCGGAGAAGCTGGGATTGTTCTCCTTAGAGTAGGGGAGACTGAATAGAGGAATTCAAAATTATATGGGGTTTTGATAGCGCAAGTAGGAAGAAACTGTTTCCTCTGGCAAGTGGGTCGATAAGCAGAAGTCACAGAATTAAAACAATTGGCAAAAGAATTAGAGGGGAAATGAGCAGAAATATTTTCACACAGAAGATTGTTAAGATCTGGAACACACTACTTGAAAGGGTGGTGGAAGTAGAGTCCATAGGAACTTTCACACGGCAACTGGACATGTACTTAGAGAGGATAAATTTGCAGGGTTATGCGGAAAAAGCTGGTGTGTGAGACTAAATTGGACAGCCCTTTCAAAGAGCCAGCACAGGCATGAAGGGCCGCATGGTGTCCTTCTGTGCTGTGAGAGTTTATGGTTATGTAAAATCTGTTTCAACAAATATTTACCATAAATAATACTTGTATATATTTTCCAGATATAAAAATGTATCAGGGAAACTTAATACACACCTTTTTTAATACTGTGTGGATACAGTAATAAATTGTGGATACAATAATAAATTGCATATCCTGCACTTCTAAAAAAGCTATCATATGATCTCTCACCAATGCTACATTCATGACCATGTACTTTCCTCTCAAACCACTCTTATCTACACTGTGGCTGATGGCTCATCCACTGACTTTTACCATTCATTTACAAGTACCCAAGTGTTCCCTCCAGCCTGCGCCTTCTCCATTTCAATGACTTCCTTCACATCATCCAATGGTAATCATTCTTTTGCTGATGTTTCCTCAGTTTATTCAACAAGAACTTGCATTTATGTAGCACCTTTAATGTAAAAACTGTCCCTTGGTGCTTCAAATAAGTTGACTGGAAAAAGGACAGAAAGCCGGAAATGGAGAGATGAATTACGCAGAACTACATCGAATATACAGCGCAAAAACAGGCCATTCAGCCCAACCAGGCCATGCTGGCTTTCATGCTCCACTCAAGCCTCCTCCCGTCTTTCCTTATGTAACTCTATATCAGCATAACCCTCTATTCACTTCTACCTCATATGCTTATCTAGCTGCCCCTTAAATGCATCTATACCATTCGCTTCAACTAGTCCCTGTGGTAGAGAGTTCCACATTCTCACCACTCTTTGGGTGAAGAAGTTTCTTCTGAATTCCCTGTTTGATTTTGTGGTGACTATCTTATATTAATGGCCTCTAGTTTTTCTCTTCCCCACAAGTGGAAACACTCTCTCTGTGTCTACTCTATCAAAACCTTTCACAATTTTAAAGAACTCTATTCTTTTCAAGAGAAAAGAGTCCCAGCCTGTTCATCCTTTCCTGGTAGGTATAACCTCACAAATCTGGTATCATCCTTGTAAATATTTTTTGCACCCTCTCCAAAGCTTCTATATCCTTTTTATAATATGGCGACCAGAACTGCACTCAGTACTCCAAGTATGGTCTAACCAAGATTCGATACATGTTTAGCATAACTTCTTTACTTTTCAATTCTATCCCTCTAGAAATAAACCCTAGTGCTTGATTTGCTTTTTTATGGCCTTATTAATCTGCATCATTACTTTGTGATTTTGTCCTCCTAGATCACTTTGTTCCTCTCCCCCATTTAGATTCTTATTTTCCAAGTAATATGTGACCTCCTTATTTTTCTTATCAAAGTGTAAAACCTCTCACTTTTCTATATTGAAATTTATTTGCCAGTTATATGCTCATTCTGCAAGTTTATTAATGTCTTCTTGTAATTTGTTGCAGTCCTCTTCAATATTGACTACCCCCACCCCAATTTGGTGTTGTCCACAAATTTAGAAATTGTGTTTTTGATTCAAAAGTCTAAATTGTTAATATAAATTGTGAACAACAGTGATCCCAGCACTGATCCTTGTCAGACCCCACTTCCTGCTATTCTGAATAGGTATTCTTTACCCCTACTCTCTGCTTTCTGCTATGCAGCCAGCTAGCTAGCCATTCTGCTATGTGTCCCCTGACTCTGCATACTCTGACCTTATTCATTAATCCATTACATGGCACCTTATCGAAGGCCTTTTGGAAATCCAGATATATTACATCTACTACATTACCTTTGTCTACTCTCCCTGTTACCTCTTCAAAGAATTCATTGAGGATGGTCAAGCAAGGCTTTCCCTTCAGAAATCCATGCTGACTATTCCTTATTATATTTTTGTTTTCTAGATGTTTTTCTACTTTCTCCTTTAGTAGGGATTCCATTATCTTTCCTACCACCGACATTAAGCTGACTGGTCTTTTGTTCCCTGGACATGTTCTATCCCCCTTCTTAACTATAGGTATAATGTTGGCTATTTGCCAGACCTTTGGCAAGGGGAGGGTGAACAGCCAGTTGTCGTGGTGCATATAGGCACCAACGATATAGGTAAAAAGCGGGATGAGGTCCTAAAAGCGGAATATAGGGAGTTAGGAGGTAAATTAAAAAACAGGACCTCAAAGGTAGTAATCTCAGGATTGCTACCAGTGCCACGTGCTAGTCAGAGTAGAAATAGAAGGATACTTCAGATGAATACGTGGCTAGAAGAATGGTGCCAGGGGGAGGGATTCAAGTTCCTGGGACATTGGAACCGGTTCTGGGGGAGGTGGGACCAGTTCAAACCGGACGGTCTGCACCTGGGCAGGGCTGGAACCGATGTCCTAGGGGGAGTGTTTGCTAGTGCTCTGGGGGAGGGTTTAAACTAAAATGGAAGGGGGTTGGGAACCTGAGCAGGGAGACAGAGGAAAGGGAAACAAGGATAAAAGCAAAAGATAGGAAGGAGAAAAACAAAAGTGGCAGTCAGAGAAATCAAGGGTTTAAATCAAACGTGGCCACAGTAAATAATAATTCTAATAGGTCTAAGAGCGTTAAAAAAACAAGCCTGCAGGCTTTGTGTCTTAATGCGAGGAGCATGTGTAATAAGGTGGATGAATTGGCTGCGCAAATAGAGGTAAACGAATATGATTTGGTTGGGATTACGGAAACGTGGCTCAAGGACGGCCAAGACTTGGAACTCAACATCCAGGGGTATTCAATATTCAGGAAAGATAGGCAAAAAGGAAAGGGAGGAGGGGTAGCATTACTGGTTAAAGAAGGGAGTAACACAATTGTAATGAAGGATATTAGCTCTGATGATGTGGAATCTGTATGGGTAGAATTGAGAAATACTAAGCGGAAAAAAACATTAGTGGGAGTGGTATATAGACCTCCAAACAGTAAGGCGGAGGTTGGGGATAGCATTAAAAGGGAAATTAAAGAAGCGTGCAATAAGGGCACAGCAGTCATCATGGGTGACTTAATCTACATATAGATTGGGCTAACCAAATTAGTAACAATACTGTGGAGGAGGAATTCCTAGAGTGTTTACGGGATGGTTTCCTGGACCAATATGTCGGGGAACCAACCAGAGATCAGGCCATCTTAGCCTGGGTATTATGTAACGAGAAAGGAGCTTATAACCGGCAGCGAGGAGCGAGGCATACCAACTCAGCAGCAGGGGAGAGAGGTCAAAAGTAATCAAAGTGTGACGTCAGCAGGAAGCAGGTAAGTGATTGGTTGGTGAGTATTTCTCTCTTTTTTAAACTTTAACTCTGGTTTATAGTTTCTAAGGTCTCTCTGGTCTAGCGGGCACTGTTGGTAAACTATTTAACTGTAGTGTAATTAGTGGGATTGATTGATTTAATTTAAATTCAATTAATTAAAGGGTAAATCACGGCAGGACAGCCCGGCCCTGTGATCTGCTCCTCCTGCGATATGTGGGAACTCAGGGACACTTCTGGTGTCCCTGACAACTACGTGTGCAGGAAGTGCACCCAGCTGCAGCTACTGACAGACTGCATTGCGGCGCTGGAGCTGCGATTGGATGCATACTGGAGCGTTCACGATGCTCTGGACATCGTGAATAGCACGTTTAGGGAGTTGGACACACCACAGGTAGAGGTTGGACCGGAAGAAAGGGAACGGGTGACCAACAGGCAGAGTACTAGGCGCAGGCAAGTAGTGCAGGGGTCCCCTGTGGACATCCCCCTCTCCCACAGATACACCACATTGAGTACTGTTGGGGGGATGGCTTATCAGAGGAAGGCAGCAGCAGCCAACTTCCTGGCACCAGGGGTGGCTCTGCTGCACAGAATGGGAGGAAAAAGAGTGGTAGAGCTATAGTAATAGGGGATTCAATTGTAAGGGGAATAGATAGGCGTTTCTGCGGCCGCAAACGAGACTCCAGGATGGTGTGTTGCCTCCCTGGTGCAAGGGTCAAGGATGTCTCCAAGCGGCTGCAGAACATCTTGGAAGGGGAGGGTGAACAGCCAGTTGTCGTGGTGCATATAGGCACCAACGATGTAGGTGAAAAGCGGGATGAGGTCCTAAAAGCGGAATACAGGGAGTTAGGAGGTAAATTAAAAAACAGGACCTCAAAGGTAGTAATCTCAGGATTGCTACCAGTGCCACGTGCTAGTCAGAGTAGAAATAGAAGGATACTTCAGATGAATACGTGGCTAGAGGAATGGTGCCAGGGGGAGGGATTCAAATTCCTGGGACATTCGAACCGGTTCTGGGGGAGGTGGGACCAGTTCAAACCGGACGGTCTGCACCTGGGCAGGGCTGGAACTGATGTCCTAGGGGGTTTGTTTGCTAGTGCTGTGGGGGAGGGTTTAAACTAAAATGGAAGGGGGTTGGGAACCTGAGCAGGGAGACAGAGGAAAGGGAAACAAGGATAAAAGCAAAAGATAGGAAGGAGAAAAACAAAAGTGGCAGTCAGAGAAATCAAGGGTTTCAATCAAACATGGCCACAGTAAATAATAATTCTAATAGGTCTAAGAGCGTTAAAAAAACAAGCCTGAAGGCTTTGTGTCTTAATGCGAGGAGCATTTGTAATAAGGTGGATGAATTGGCTGCGCAAATAGAGGTAAACGAATATGATTTGGTTGGGATTACAGAAACGTGGCTCAAGGGCGGCCAAGACTGGGAACTCAACATCCAGGGGTATTCGATATTCAGGAAAGATAGGCAAAAAGGAAAGGGAGGTGGGGTAGCATTACTGGTTAAAGAAGGGATTAACACAATGGTAATGAAGGATATTAGCTCTGATGATGTGGAATCTGTATGGGTAGAATTGAGAAATACTAAGGGGAAAAAAACATTCGTGGGAGTGGTATATAGACCTCCAAACAGTAAGGCGGAGGTTGGGGATGGCATTAAAAGGGAAATTAAAGAAGCATGCAATAAGGGCACAGCAGTCATCATGGGTGACTTTAATCTACATATAGATTGGGCTAACCAAATTAGTAACAATACTGTGGAGGAGGAATTCCTGGAGTGTTTACGGGATGGTTTCCTGGACCAATACGTCGAGGATCCAACCAGGGATCAGGCCATCTTAGACTGGGTATTATGTAACGAGAAAGGATTAATTAGCAATCTTGTTGTACGAGGCCCCTTGGGTCGGAGCGATCATAATATGATGGAATTCTTCATTAAGATGGAGAATGAAGTAGTTGACTCAGAAACTAGGGTCCTCAATTTAAATAAAGGAAACTACGATGGTCTGAGGAGCAAGTTAGGTAGGATTGATTGGGGAATGGCACTCAAAGGGTTGACGGTGGATAGGCAATGGCAAACATTCAAAGACCGAATGGATGAACTACAGAAGTTGTTCATCCCAGTTTGGCATAAAAATAAAACAAAAAAGGTGACTCAACCGTGGCTAACAAGGGAAATTAGGGATGGCATAAGATCCAAGGAGAGGACATACAAATTGGCCAGAAAAAGCAATAATCCTGAGGATTGGGAGCAGTTCAGGATTCAACAAAGGAGGACAAAGGGATTAATTAAGAAAGGGAAAATAGAATATGAGAGTAAGCTTGCAGGGAACATAAAAACTGACTGTAAAAGCTTTTATAGATATGTGAAGAGAAACAGATTTGTGAAGTCAAGCGTAGGTCCCTTGCAGTCAGAATCGGGGGAATTTATAATGGGGAGCAAAGAAATGGCAGAGCAACTAAATACATATTTTGGTTCTGTCTTCACAAAGGAGGACACAAATAACCTCCCAGAAATACCGGGGAACATAGGGTCTGATGAAAGGGTGGAACTGAAAGAAATCAGTATTTGTAGGGAAATGGTGTTAGGAAAATTGATGGGACTGAAGGCCGATAAATCCCCAGGGCCTGATAATCTATATCCCAGGTTATTTAAGGAAGTGGCCCTAGAAATAGTAGATGCATTGCTGGTCATCTTCCAGAACTCAATAGACTCTGGAACAGTACCCATGGATTGGAGGGTAGCTAATGTTACCCCACTATTCAAAAAAGGTGGCAGAGAAAAAGCGGGGAATTATAGACCGGTAAGCCTGACATCGGTAGTGGGGAAAATGCTAGAGTCCATTATAAAAGATGTAATAGCAGAGCACTTGGAAAGCAGTGACAGAATCGGACAAAGTCAACATGGATTTATAAAAGGTAAATCATGCTTGACTAATCTACTGGAATTTTTTGAGGATGTAACTGGTAAAATAGATAAGGGAGAACCAGTGGATGTGGTATATTTGGACTTTCAGAAGGTTTTCGATAAGGTCCCGCATAAGAGATTAGCGTGCAAAATTAAGGCACATGAGATTGGGAGCAAGGTATTGACTTGGATAGAGAACTGGTTGGCGGACAGAAAGCAAAGAGTTCGAATAAATGGGTCGTTTTCCGAGTGGCAGGCAGTGACTAGTGGGGTACGCAAGGATCGGTCCTAGGACCCCAGCTGTTCACAATATATATTAATGATCTGGATGAGGGAATTGGGTGTAATATCTCCAAATTTGCAGATGACACAAAGCTGGGTGGGAGGGTATGCTGTGAGGAGGATGTCATGAAACTCCAGTACGATTTGGACAGGTTAGGTGATTGGGCAGAAACATGGCAAATGCACTATAATGTGGATAAATGTGAGGTTATCCACTTTGGAGGCAAAAACAGGAAAGCAGATTATTATTTGAATGGCAATAGATTGGGTGAAGGGGAAGTGCAGAGAGACCTGGGTGTTCTTGTGCACCAGTCGCTGAAGGTAAGCATGCAGGTGCAGCAGGCGGTTAAGAAGGCAAATGGTATGTTGGCCTTCGTAGCAAGAGGATTCGAGTACAGGAATAAGGATGTCTTGCTACAGTTCTCCAGGGCCTTGGTGAGACCGCACCTTGAGTATTGTGTGCAGTTTTGGTCGCCTTATCTGAGGAAGGACGTTCTTGCCATGGAAGGAGTGCAGCGAAGATTCACCAGGCTGATACCTGGGATGGCAGGAATGACGTACGAGGAGAGGTTGCGTCGATTGGGCTTATACTCACTGGAGTTTAGAAGATTGAGAGGGGATCTCATCGAAACCTATAAAATTCTGTCAGGCCTGGACAGACTAGATGCTGGAAGGATGTTCCCGATGGTCGGGGAGTCCAGAACCAGGGGTCATAGTCTAAGGATAAGGGGTAGGACATTTGGGACTGAAATTAGGAGGAATTTCTTCACCCAAAGAGTGGTGAACCTGTGAAATTCTCTGCCACAGAGGGCGGTGGAGGCCAGTTCATTAAATATATTCAAGAAAGAGTTGGATATATTTCTTAAGGCTAAAGGGATCAAGAGATATGGGGAGAAGGCAGGGACAGGGTACTGAATTTGGATGATCAGCCATGATCTCATTGAATGGCGGAGCAGGCTCGAAGGGCCGAATGGCCTACTCCTGCTCCTATCTTCTATGTTTCTATGTTTTTCTAACGAATTAATAAATATCTGTAATAGTGCCTCTGCTAACTCTTCTCTGGGTTCTTTTAAAATGCGCCGATTCAATCTGTCTGGACCAGGGGTTTTATCCTCTTTGAGTTTGATTAGTAAATGTAATATTTCTTCTCTTTTTATTTTAAATGCGGTTACATCATTTCTAAACTCATCATCTGATGTCATGTCTCCCTGGTAAATACTGAAGCAAAATAATTATTTAATATTTCTGCCATTTCATATCGCTGCTTGCAATTTTATCCTGTCCATCCCTTTGTAGCCCTATTCCCATCCAACCTTTTTTATTTGTGTCTGTTTTATCTTCCTTGATCATTTAATTTCATAGTTCCCCTTTGCCTTCCTAATAGCTTTTTTTATTTCTCTCCTCATCTCTTTGTATTGTCATGCACGCCCCTGCTGTCCATGTACCTAGTGTACGCCTCTTTCCTTACCCTCATTTTTTCCTTTATGTCTTTATTCATCCATGGTGTCGCATTAGTGTTTAGTTTGTTCTTGTTTTTTAGCGCAATATATTTTTCCTGGACTCAGTTGAACATCATTTTAAATATTTCCCATATTCTACATCGTTGTTTGCCAATATTGTTGTCCATTTTATTTCCCCAAGTTCTCTTCTCAGCCCCTCAAAATCAGCTTTTCTCTGATCTATTACCTTAAACAAAAGATTGGTTGACAGAATTGTTTTGAGATAGTTTATAAAGGATGAGAAAGAGGTGGAGAGATTTAAGGACCAAATTCCATAGAATTGGACCCAGTGGCTGAAGGCTCTACCGCAAATGTGAGGCATGGGGAAGGAGGGTGGAAGAGATGCACAAGAGGCTGGAGTCAGAGGAATATTGGAATCAGAGGAGGGGGAGAATATAGGGCTGGAAGAGGGTTGGGAGAAATGGTGGGATAAAGCCATGGAGAAATTTAAAAACCTCAAGAATTTTAAACTTGGAGGCCTTGGGGGACAGGGAGGCAATGTAGGTCAGTGAGGACTGGAGTGATTGGTGAATGGGACCTAGTGTGGGACAAGAACACTTCTATAAAATTGCCACTGAGCCTTCCCTTCTCCAGTGTAAGCATTATCAGTGTTTGCAAAAAGCAAAATACTGCATGTACTGGAAATATGAAACAAAAACAGAAAATGCTGTAAACACTCAGCAGGGCAGGAAGCATCTGTGCAAAGAACAAGTTAATGTTTCAAGTATGTAGATTCTTCATCAGAACTGATCAAGAGTTTGCACACCCAGTATCCATAGCCTCTCCTCATAATTCAGGTGCTTAATCCCAGCTATCAATTTAGTTGTACTTTGCTGCACCCTCTCTAAATACCCGGATATCTTTCTCATAATATATTAACCAAAACAGTACAAAGTGCTCCGGGTGAGCCTAGACCAACGCTTGCTAGGCAAGTGGTTGCCCTACCAGTCCAAACCAGCCGGGAACAGGATCCGGGCCAGAAGAGGTAGGTTTAATTCAATTTTTTGTAGTTTCCTTGTGGGTCAGCAGGAGTGATGCTTCAGGCTCCACAGCAAACCTTGGGCCTCCCATGCCGTGGGTTTCCTTCACCCTCCCCCACCAGGCGGAGTTCCATTCTCTGTGGCTATCTTCGGTTTTGGACTACTTTCTCTTCTAAGAAGTAGAGAATATGAAGGCCCTCTTCTTGCTTTCATATGGAATGCAACACGAGTATAAGTAAAAATTCCTCAATGAAGCTCATAACAGGTGCATAAGATTAAAAAATACAAACCATCTGAGTTTTTCACCACTTCCTTTCATGTTAGGCTGTGAATGAGGGAACATGTGCAGAGGAAGGAAGGTAGTGTGAGTCTTGTGGTACCTCAGATAAGTAGTATATGGTGTTTAACACAAGATAGGCAAAGGTGGGTGGAAAAGTGAAACATGCTTATAAAAACATGGCATTGGTTCAAGGTTCATCTTACCTTGGTTAACCTGGCGAGTTCACTATATGTATTACTGCACTTAGAGTTATGCGTGGATTCCTGGAGTTTGCACTCACAGCTAAGGTCACCTCCTTCTACTGGGAATGCAGCATCCATTTAAGTGGCCCATTCCTTTGGTGCCAAAGGTTGCTTGCCTCCTTTGCCTTATTTTGGCCAACAAAACCTGAACAGAGGGATTAAAAGATCTGTGTGCTTTGTGCTCTGACATAGCAGCCTCAGACACCACTCATTTCCTCACCGTTCTCCAATTTCTGGCACCCAGATAATGGCTGGTGCGACCCTGGAAGCTGCTGCTACAACCCCTTAAATGATGCATCAGTGCTGGATTTCTTCCTTCCTCCACCGTCCTCAGGGCAAGCTCTCAACAGAAGGTGCAAGCAGCGTTGGGAGCCTATCTACAATATTACAATTGAGCTGACCCAGCAAAAAGTGATAGGGTCAGAGTAGGGTAACACTGGTGGGCAGAAGTGCAGTCTCAATGTAATTCTAATAGCCATGGAAGAAAAACTATCCTCAGGCTCCACATTTCACTACTCTTGCAGGCAGCACCTTGATAATTCTGACTGAAAAACCTTTAAGGCTTTGTTTTGATCTTTACATTATATTTTTTTAATGGGGCTGGTATTATAGAAAGCTGATCAGCAACATTGATAAAATGACACTTCATGGACTAATGTTGCTTGTGCAGCCGTGCTGTAGTAAAGGCCAACAACAAATTCGTCCGTCGTTATTTTATCAAACCAAGTAGGTGTATGGATATCTCTGGCTGAATGCAAACAGTACTTTCTTTTTCTATCTCTTCAGAGTTGGCAATCCTTTCATCCATGTGGGCAAAAAGGATCTGGAATGTATAAAATTGAAGACTGCAGCTACCACAGAAGCTAGTATGGACATTCCAGTCCATCAGGCTACCAGGTATAAAATAGAATACAACATCATTGATGTTTTGGTGGATATCTCAGATTCAAAAATAAATCCACTCATACTTAATAAATTAAGTCAACAAGTACAGAAAATGGACTAGAATGAGCCATAGTGGTAGCCATAATTTAAAGAACCAAACAATTCCTAGCCTCAGCAAACCTCCTGAGGGGAAGGGAGAGGAGAAAAGGGAGAGGGTACGTCCCTAATGTAGATATGCAATGTACAGAATTAGCTATTAGCTATTCATGATGTTAACTAGTCATCTAAAAGTGGTGTCTATCTCCATTATATCAGGACAATTGGCCTGAGGTGGGATATACCTTCTAACAGGCAAACAAGAATTCTTAGGAATAGAAAAAGATTAAAAGGCCAAATTGCACATAAGTTTATTCCTCAATCCTCAGTCTCGTTCCCAAAGTGCATCTAACTGTGTCTTTTGCCCCTTATACGGTTTGCTTCAGTCGCCTTCCCTCATAATTTATTCCAAAGTCTATTCTCTTTGGATAAAAACATTTTGGTATTTGAACCCTTCACCAAAGGGAACAATTTGCCTGGATCAACTTATAAACTTCATAAATCATATAAATTAAAGCACCAAAAGAGGCCATTTGGCCCATCATGCCTATGCCGGTTCTAGCTCTTCAACTGCAACTATCTACTCTAATCCTACTTGCCTGTCCATTCCCTATATCCTTTTATATTCTTAATTTTCAAATACTTATCTAATTCCCTTTTAAAATATGTTATAGTTGCTACATCAATAGCTACCTATGGTGAAGCATTCCATGTTCTAATAACCTTCTGCATGAAAAAAATCTTCTAACTTCCCCATTATTTTTCAAGTGATGATCCTCAGCCTATCCCCCTTGATTATCAATTTGCCAACCAGTGGAAACAATTCCTTACTATTTAACTTCTCAACACTTTTCACAATTTTGAAAGCCTCTATTAGATCCTCCTTATTCGAGGAAAAGTCCCCAATTTTCCAAAGCTTTTCCTCATTTAACCTTGAACCTTTAATCTTGAAAATGTCTAATAGGTCACCTTAAAGTCTCCTCTTTTCCGAAGAAAATAAACCCCTAAACACCCTGCAGTCATTGGGGGCTTCTTTCCTCACCATACAACATCATATCAACTGAAAGGGAAGAAGAAAAGGATGGAAAAATAGATGAGAACAAAGAGAGATGCAAAAAGAGTAAGGGGAGAGAAGCACATCGGTCCCACATCATTTCAATATTATTATGAAGCCGAGCTTCATTTTGCCTGCTCCCAGAAGAATATATGTTGTGCAAATGTGATGAAGATTATGCACTGAGAACTGGTCTACATGAGGTGTAACCAAAACCAGTGGTCTATAAATTGACTGCCAGAGTCAATGGTGTATTTGTGTGATTACAATCTGCCCCTGCTGGGGTCATCACCAGCTCATTCTGTGGCCCCACTAGATGCTGCCACCTTTTTTAATACAGCCCAGAGAGTAACAGTTTCTGGTCTTTGGTTCCAAATAAACAGTATCCTGAAAAGGTGGCCTGGGGTTCTCCACCATACAAATGCAGGATAATACCCTATGGCTGGATTGCAAGATAACATACTGGGCAGCTGGCTTTGCCTGTGTCCAAGTAATTAGTGAATTGCTGTAGCAAAGAACCATAAATGTTTACAAGTACAGAAAGAGTCCATTTGGCCTATCGTGTCTGTACCGTTTCTTTTCTAAACCAGTCCCTGCCCCACACTCTTACTATAACCTTGTATCTTCCTCTGCTTCAAATACCCAATTTTCTCTTAAAAGATGCAATGATCTCTGCCTCATCCACTTCTTGTGGCAAAGCATTCCATCCTCCAACAACCCTCTGTGTAAAGAAATTTCTCCTGACCTTTCTCTTCACTCCCTTGGTGATAAAATCACTGACTCCTTATACAACAACAACTTGTACTTATATAGCGCCTTTAACGTAGAAAAAAGGCCCAAGGCGCTTCACAGGAGTATTAAAAGACAAAAAGTTTGACACCAAGCCACATAAGGAGAAATTAGGGCAGGTGACCAAAAACTTGGTCAAAGAGGTAGGTTTTAAGGAGCATCTTAAAGGAGGAAAGAGAGGTAGTGAGGCAGAGAGGTTTAGGCAGGGAATTCCAGAGCTTAGGGCCTAGGCAACAGAAGGCATGGCCACCAATGGTTGAGTGATTATAATCAGGGATGCTCAGGAGGGCAGAATTAGAGGAGCGCAGATATCTCAGGGGATTATGGGGCTGAAGGAGATTACAGAGATAGGGAGGGGCAAGGCCATGGAGAGGTTTGAAAACAAGGATGAGAATTTTGAAATCGAGGCGTTGCTTAACCGGGAGCCAATGGAGGTCAGCGAGCACAGGGGTGATGGGTGAACGGGACTTGGTGCGAGTTAGGACACGGGCAGCCGAGATTTGGATCACCTCAAGTTTACGTAGGGTAGAATGTGGAAGGCCAGCAAGGAATGCGTTGGAATCGTCAAGTCTAGAGATAACAAAGGCATGGGTGAGGGTTTCAGCAGCGGATGAGCTAAGGCAAGGGTGGAGACAGGCGATGTTACGGAGTTGGAAATGGGCGTTCTTAGTTAAGCCGCAGATATGTGGTCGGAAGCTCATTTCAGGGTCAAATATGACACCAAGGTTGCGAACAGTGTGGTTCAGCCTCAGACAGATGTTAGGGAGAGGGATGAAATAAGTGGCTAGGGAACGGCGTTTGTGGCGGGGATAGAAAACAATGGCTTCGGTCTTCCCAATATTTAATTGGAGAAAATTTCTGCTCATCCAGAACTGGATGTTCGTCAAGCAGTTTGACAATTTAAAGACAGTGGAGGGGTAGAGAGAAGTTGGAGTGAGGTTGAGCTGGGTGTCGTCAGTGTACATGTAGAAACTGATGCTGTATTTTCGAATGATGTCGCCAAGGGGCAACATGTAGATAAGAAATAGGAGCGGGCCAAGGATAGATCCTTGGAGGACACCAGAGGTAACGATGTGGGAGCGGGAAGAAATGCCGTTGCAGGTGATTCTCTGGCTACGATTAGATAGATAAGAATGGAACTAGGCGAGTGCAGTCCCACCCAGCTGGATGACAGTGGCGAGGCGTTGGAGAAGGATGGAGTGGTCAACCGTGTCAAAGACTGCAGACAAGTCATACAGAAGAAATAGTCCTTCCCTATTCACTATCAAACATCTTCATAATTTTAAAAATCTTTTACTAAATCTCCTTTTAGCCTTCTCTCCTCCAGTGGAAATAGTCCCAGTACCTCAAGTCTCTCCTCATAACTACAGTTTTCAATTCCTGGCATCATCCTAGTGAATCTACGCTGATATACTCTCAATGGTTTGAATATCCTTTCTGTAATCGAGTGCCCAAAATTTCACAGAGCTCTTGAACTGAGCCTAACGAATGTTTTGTATAAATTCATCATTACTCTTGTACGCTATGCCATATTTTTATAAAACCTCAAATTCCACTTCCCTTTTTATGGCTTTGCCTACCTGCACTTTCGGGGAATTATATATTTGAACTCCAAGGTGTCTATGTTCATCCCCAGCGTTCAGTATCTTTCCATTATGTGTATACTCCCATTCCTCATTTTTTCTCCCAAAATGTATTACTTCACTTATCCCCATTGAATTGCATTTGCCACCTGCCCATTCTGCTAAACTGTCTCTGTTTTCCTGAAGTCTCTTACAGTCCTCCATAATTTTTGCTAAACAGCAGCTTTGCTATCTGGCTGTTACTCATATCAACCCTCAACTGATTTCTGGTCATAGTAGGAACTTGCATGATAGCAATAGTACCAAGTAAATTTCAATAAACTGTGCACAGACTTTACCTGGTGCACGTGGTTAAAGTACTTTGAGCATTCTCTGTGAATATGACTCTTTACCTGTGGATCAACTTGTTCCTGTTCCTTTCTTGGAGATATTAAAGCTTTCTCCTGTATTGGGAACATACCATATTTCATCTATGCTTAGAAAATGTCAAAGTAGTCAGCGCATTACTGGTTGAACAGTAACTTTCTCAGAATCCTGAGTCTTTCAAACCTGGATGCTACTGAGAATTCTGAAAACCAAAATAGTCTACATAAGAAATGGAATTGGTGCTGTCTTAATCATCCCAGGATGTGCTTGTGGTTGAATCTCAAATTCTTACATCATACACATCAAAAGTGAGAAATGTGCTAATCAGTAATACTGATTCTTCTCAGCTCGAGCAGGTTCAGATCAGTTCCTGTGCCAGTACAACTAGCACCTCCTGTTTAAATCAACAAAGCTGTGTCATGAGGCACACGAGCACCCACTTAACCTAAGTGAATGACTTGAGAGGGAGCAATTTGTGGCATGATGTGAAGGCCTTAGAGAGGGTGCAGAAAAGATTTACAAGAATGGTTCCAGGAATGGGGGACTTCAGTTAAGTGGACAGACTGGAGAAACTGGGGTTGTTCTCCATAGAGCAGAGAAGATTTGATAGAGGTGTTCAAAATCATGAGGGGTCTGGACAGAGTAGATAGAGAGAAACTGTTCCCATTGGCAGAGGGGTCGAAAACCAGAGGTCACAGATTTAAGATGATTGGCAAAAGAACCAAAGGCGACACAAGAAAAAACTTTTTTACACAGCGAGTGGTTAGAATCTGGAATGCACGGCCTGAAAGGGTGGTGGAGGCAGACTCAATCACAGCTTTCAAAAGGGAGTTGGATAAGTACCAGAAAGAAAAAGTTTTGCAGGGCTACGAGGAAAGGGCGGGGGAGTGGGACTAGCTGAGGTGCTCTTGCAGAGAGCCGGCACGGGCTCGACAGACTGAATGGCCTTCTTCCGTGCTGTAACCATTCTATGATTCTATTATATGTCTGGCCCAGCTTGTTGTGGCTGTTGTGTTTGTCTTTATAAACACTGACTATTTATTTACAGCAAAAGTCCTTAACTGTTATAAGTAATACAATCAAGCATGGTCTTTGTTCCATCAGAGACTCCTAGTTCCCCTTCTAGGGTTTGGATGAAAAAACAACAATTCTGCTGGTGTTCCCTACTTCAGAAGGGGCTAAAGCATCTAGTTTGTGTAATGAAGTAAAGGTACGCCAGAACAGTTCACCAAGGGAGCATAATGGCACATTAGATGAATGTAAAGGTACTTGGTGAAATAAAGAAAAATAGAAAAACTACAAACGCCGAAAATCTGAAATAAAAACAATAAATGTTGGTAGCATCTGAAAAGAGAAAAGACAGATTGACATTTGGACTATAGGTGCTTCATCAGAACTCAAAATTGGAAGCTAAGTAAATCCCCTTATAGAATTGAATACAACGAGAGGGGCAGGAAGAACAAACAACAACAGGTAGAAGTCAGGTGTGATGGGTCACGTCAAAAAGAGGCAGGTTAATGTTTCAGGTGAGCCTGTGCAAGATCTTTTCATCTTGATGATGGCCTTGATGAGTGATATACCTTAAATAGCTACAGAGACTGGTAGTTATAACTCAAACAGTTGGCTTTTAATAGCTTAGAACTGGACAGAACAGAACACACATGTTCTGACCAGCTTCTCAGAAGTGAACTAGGAGGCGGAGCCAGGGGCGAAGTAACAGATCAGGACAATCAATGGCGCAGCAGAGTGGTATACAGTACATCAGCATTCCTGGCCAACCAAGAAAACAGCAGGGTTACAATAGATTACAATAGGAAACTATACACAGGTAGAATAAGGTATATACTTATAAGACTTATTTCACCACATTCACCCCTCCTATAAGTTAAGTCTGACTGGGGGTTTTACAGTTCGTAGTGAGCGACGTAGCGTCGGCCGAGGAACCTCTTGGGGGACTTGCTCAGGTTCCTCCGCCGTCCCGGCGTCTGCTGGGTTTTCCAAAACGGCGTTTTGTACGTCTTGTACCTCCGGGCATCCCACCCCCACAGGCGGCGCATCACGGTGCTCCACACCCGCATCTTCGCTAGCAGCATCGCTCTCTCTCTCTTCTCCTGCCGGAGCCAGGTCCTTTATTGAAACAGTATCCTCACGTCCATCAGGGTATTGAATATATGCGTACTGAGGATTGGCGTGGAGGAGCTGTACTTCCTCCACTAGGGGATCAGTCTTATGACCTCTCACATGTTTTCGTAGCAGTACAGTGCCCGGGGACATCAACCACCCGGGTAGTGAAATACCTGAGGAAGATTTCCTGCGGAAACCGAACATCCTCTCATGAGGAGTAGCATTTGTTGCGGTGCACAGCAGAGACCTTATGGAATGCAGTACATCGGGAAGAACTTCCTGCCAGCGAGAGGTCGGTAGGCCTTTCGATTTTAAAGACAGAACGACTGCCTTCCACACTGTCGCATTCTCCCTCTCAACCTGCCCATTGCCCCGGGGGTTGTAGCTAGTGGTTCTACTAGTAGCAATCCCTTTTGATAGTAAGAACCGGCGTAACTCATCACTCATAAACGACGTCCCTCTGTCGCTATGGATATAGTTGGGCATACCGAACAGACAGAATAAGTTGCAGAGGCTTTTGATTACCATAGCACTGGTCATGTCCGGGCAGAGAATGGCAAAGGGGAAACGAGAGTATTCATCTATAACGTTGAGGAAATAGACATTACGATCAACCGATGGGAGAGGACCTTTGAAATCAAGGCTTAGGCGCGCGAATGGCCGAGTTGCCTTGATGAGGTGAGCTTGTTCGGGCCTGTAGAAGCGGGGTTTGCATTCCACACAAACGCAGCAGGCTCTGGTCATCGTTCGGACCTGCTCAATGGAGTAGGGTAAGTTGCGAGACTTGATGAAGTCATTCAATCGGGTGATTCCTGGGTGGCAGAGCGCGTCGTGGAGACTTTGGAGCTTGTCAGTACTAAGGCTGGCACATACCCCTCGAGATAGGGCATCGGGTGGCTTGTTGAGTGCTCCTGGCCTGTACATAATATCGTAGTCGTAAGTGGACAGTTCTATCCGCCATCTTAGGATCTTGTCATTTTTTATCTTGCCTCTCTGCTTCGTGTTAAACATGAAGGCCACAGACCGCTGGTCAGTGAGGAGTGTGAAACGTTTGCCGGCGAGATAATGTCTCCAATGTCTGACCGCCTCGATAATTGCTTGTGCTTCCTTCTCAACGGAAGAATGCCTGACTTCAGGACCTTGTAGTGTACGGGAAAAGAAGGCTACCGGTCTCCCGGCCTGGTTGAGGGTTGCAGCCAACGCGAAATCAGAAGCATCGCTCTCTACCTGGAAGGGTATCCTCTCATCTACAGCACATACCACGGCCTTTTCAATGTCCCGTTTGATGTTGGTGAATGCCTCCTGCGCTTCTACTGATAGAGGGAAGGACGTCGACTTGATAAGGGCTCAGGCTTTGTCCGAATAGTTGGCCATAAGAGAAGAATCCCAGACACCTTCTTAAGGCCTTAGGGTTATGTGGCAGTGGTAGTTCTTTAAGCGGGCGTAATCGTTCAGGGTCTGGCCCGATTACCCCATTCTCTACCACACAGCCGAGAATACACAGACGAGTAGTGTTGAAAGTACATTTGTGCTCGTTATAGGTCAGGTTTAGCTTTTGGGCAGTCTCTAGAAATTTAGCGAGATTCCGGTCATGCTCCTGTTGGTCGTGTCCACAGATAGTAACATTGTCCAGGTACGGAAATGTTGCCTCCAACGCATTCTCATCTACCATACGGTCCATTTCCCGTTGGAAAATGGAAACTCCATTCGTGACCGCGAAGGGTACCCTAAGGAATTGGTACAGGCGTCCATTTGCTTCAAAAGCCGTATAAGGACGGTCGTCTACTTTTATGGGGAGCTGGTGATAGGCAGGCTTTAAGTCAATAGTGGAAAACACACGATACTGGGCAATCTGGTTCACCATCTCGGAGATGCGAGGCAAGGGATAAGCGTCTAGTTGCGTATATATGTTGATGGTCTGGCTGTAGTCGACCACGAGCCGTTTCTTTTCGTTAGTTTTAACCACCACTACCTGAGCACGCCACGGGCTATTACTATTTTCGATGATACCCTCCCGCTGTAGCCTTCCTACTTCTTCTTTTATAAATTTTTTATCTTCCGAACTGTACCGTCGACTTTTGGTCGCGATAGGTCTACAGTTTGGGGCGAGGTTCGCAAACAGGGATGGCGGGCTTATCTTTAAGGTGGAGAGGCCGCAAACTGTGAGCGGGGGCTGGGATCCGCCATATGCAAGTGTGACGCTCTCGTGGTGGCACTGAAAATCTAGGCCTAGAATTAGTTTCACGCAGAGCTGCGGCAACACAAGGAGTTTAAAATCTTTATACTCTGTGCCCTTAACAGTCAGTGTTACTTTACAGAAACCGATTACCTCCGAAGTGAGGGACTTAGATGCCATCGCGATTTTGCTCCGGGTAGGGTACACCTTTAGTGAGTACGGTTTGATGAGGCTAGGGTGAATAAAACTCTCAGTACTCCCGCAATCGATTAAACACTTTGTCGGGTGTCCGTTTACCTTAACGTCCATCATAGACTTTGATAGTGGATGCGGTCTGGACTGGTCAACCGTGACTGAGGCTATCGTAGATCCATAGGCGGCCGCTGAGACGGTATCAAATTCTGGGACCACGTGTAGGGCCGCGGAGACTGTATCAGGTATGGGATTCCCCTTACATACCTTGCTGAAATGTCCCCGTTTCTTGCACTTGAAACATGTGGCGTCTCTCGCAGGACATCGGTGTCTGGGGTGCTTGAGCTGGCCGCAGGAGTAGCATCTTGGTCCGCGGGACATCGCTGCAGTGGTGGGGCTGGGTGGAGACTCCCGTGGTGTAGGGCTGGTCCGAGGCCCAGGCGGAGAGGATGGCGCCTCCTCGCTCGGCGCGCACGAGGCTGAGAGGGCCGCATGGCCTGACGCATAGGTCTCGGAGTTCTTCTGCGCCACATCCAGCGATCGAGCTGTAGCCACGGCCGTCTTTAGATCCAGAGTGTCCCTTTCAAGCAACCTCTGCCTAATGTAATTCGATCGAAGGCCCGATATAAACGAATCGCGAACCGCTTCTTCCTGGTACAAAATGGCCGTCACAGCCTTGTAGTTGCAGTCCTTCGCCAGGGCCTTTAGATTCTGTAGAAAATCATCCAGCGATTCCTCCGGTAGTTGCCTGCGGGTAGCCAAGAGATGCCTGGCATACACCTCGTTAACAGGCTTCAGGTATTGGGCCTTGAGAGTCGCGAGTGCATCCTCGTATGTAGAAGCGTCCTCGATTAGCGAGTAAGTCCGATGACTTACTAGGTTAGTCAGTAGGCCCAGTTTGTTGGCCCCATCATCGAGCGATGCAATGAAATGTTCGAAACACCGGAGCCAATGTGCGAATTTCTTCGATGCGTCCGCCGAATGTGGATCACTGTCTCGACGCTCCGGCTTCAGGAGTCTGTCCATCCCTGGAAGTAATAAGCTATTCAAATTGATATACCTTAAATAGCTACAGAGACTGGTAGTTATAACTCAAACAGTTGGCTTTTAATAGCTTAGAACTGGACAGAACAGAACACACGTTAGCCTTCTGACCAGCTTCTCAGAAGTGAACTAGGAGGCGGGGCCAGGGGCGAAGTAACAGATCAGGACAATCAATGGCACAGCAGAGTGGTATACAGTACATCAGCATTCCTGGCCAACCAAGAAAACAGCAGGGTTACAATAGATTACAATAGGAAACTATACACAGGTAGAATAAGGTATATACTTATAAGACTTATTTCACCACACCAATATAATATGCGAATCTGAGAAGCTTTGCTTGTGGAAAGTCTTAAAATTCCTTGGCTTAGTAGTTAGCAGCAACAGTAATCCACATAACTAGTAACTAAACATAGGAGATCGCTGATTATATTGCAAGACAAGTTTTAGATATTAGTGAAGGACATGCTACATTATCAGTATTATTACAGTGGTCCAGATTTGCAGAATAGCCTCACATTATAATGAGCCACTATACTGGTACTTTGCCATAACTTTACTTTTTTTTAAAAATTCGTTTATGGGATGTGGGTGTCGCTGGCAAGGCCAGCATTTATTGATATCTTGTCACGGGCGCTAAGCTCAGTTGCGGACAAACTTGCTTATTTACAATATTTAGCATTTTATCCAAGTTTTCTTTCATTTTCAAATAAGTTTGAACTCACAAGTGCTGTTTAAGTTTACTCATGTGGAGTATAAACATCAGCACATACTAGTTGGGTTGAATGGCCTGTTTCTGTGCTGTATATTCTATGTAATTCTATGTAAAGCCACGGCTTTAAATTATTGGCTTTGCTCGTGTGATCGCAGTTCTAAGGAACTGTACAAATTCCATTTGTTTACCCACCAATTTAACAACTGATCAGTTAAAGGTTCTAACCTATATGTTACAACTGGTCTTAGAACAGTGACTGTTCACGTCTGGCTTATAATCTCTGCAAATAAAAAGTTGATGTGTAGGACTTCACACATGAACTTTGAATACATTGAATTATTAGAACACTTATTTTTTAGGAAATTAAATAGATTAAAGATGATTATTGACCAGCTATCACAAAAAACAGACCTCTCATATCAAACCTAATAGTAAAGTTATTCTCTTCATCTGGGCTGCAGTAAAGCAAATATCCTGTGTGTACCAGATATCCACCATATCCTTTAAATCTTTAAACTTCCCTTTATGTTATTTGAATTAATGTCAACACTACATAATTTGATTATAGTTGACTATAGCACAGTTGGGACCGAGTTAATAAGCTTAGTCTCTAGGAAATGATACAAACAACGTCATCATTTTACCTATAACAAAGGTGTTTAGCTTCGAGTTTGAATTTAATATCAAAAAGACAAAAAATATCCAGCTGACATTTTATTCACTAACTTAATAAACTCTGCATTAAATGAAAACAGCAGTCAGATGAAAAAATCTGTTCCCTCAGATATAACTTTTAGTGGGAGTTCCACTGGTTGCCTCGACACCACCTTGACTCCAATTCATTTTCCTTGGAGAGGGTACAGAGGAGGTTTAACAGGATGGTACCAGGGATGAGGGACTTCTGTTATGTGGAGAGATTGGAAAAGCTGGGATTGATCTCCTTAGAGCATAGAAGATTAAGGGGAGACCATATAGAGGTATCCAAAATTATGAGGGGAATTGATAGAGCAAGTAGGGAGAAACTGTTTCCACTCATAAGTGAGTTGATAACCAGAGGTCATAGATTTAAAATAATTCGCTAAAGAACTAGAGGGGAAATTAGGAGAATTATTTCACACAGAGGATTAAGAAGATCTGGAACGCACAACCTGAAAGGGTGGTGGAATCAGACTGCATAGGAACTTTCAAAAGGCAATTGGATGTGTACTTGAAGAGGACTAATTTGCAGTGTTATGGGGAAAAAGCTGGGGTGCGGGACTAAATTGGACAGCTCTTTCAAAGAGCTGGCAGAGGCACAACGGGCCGAATGGCCTCCTTCTGTACTGTAAAATTCTACTTCTGTGTTGTAAAATTCTATGATCCCAAGAGTAATTTATTATGCAGGGTGGACTTCCAGGTGATTCCTGCCACCAAGGGGAAGCTTCTCTACTGCAAAATAGCTAATTTCTGGTGATGCTGCAGCAGGAATGCTACTGCAGCACCTGAAGAGGTGGCTTAATATTTACAGGGGCTGCAAAAGCCTCAAAGAGGAAATGTGGAGTTTTTCTAGGGCTACTGGGCCCATATCTGGTCACAATTGGGCAGAAACTTAACTGGACAAGCCACATAAATACTGTGGAAACAACAGCAGGTCAGAGGCTAGGTATTCTGTGGTGAGTGTCTCACCTCCTGACTCCCCAAAGCCTTTCCACCATCTATAAGGCACAAGTAAGGAGTGTGGTGGAATACTCTCCACTTGCCTGGATGGGTGCAGCTCCAACAACACTCAAGAAGTTCGACACTATCCAGGACAAAGCAGCCCGTTTGATTGTCACCCCATCCACCATCTTAAACATTCACTCCCTCCACCACCGCCGTACCGTGGCTGCAGTGTGTACCATCTACAAGATGCACTGCAGCAACTCGCCAAGGCTTCTTCGGCAGCACCTCCCAAACCCGCGACCTCTTCCACCTAGAAGGACAAGGGCAGCAGGTGTATGATAACACCAACACCTCCAAGTTCCCCTCCAAGTCACACACCATCCTGCCTTAGAAGTATATCGCCACTCCTTCATCGTCGCTGGGTCAAAATCCTGGAACTCCCTACCTAACAGCACTGTAGAAGTACCTTCACCACACGGACAGCAGCGGTTCAAGGCAGCAGCTTACCACCACCTTCTCAAGGAAAATAAATGCTGGCCTTGCCAGTGACGCCCACATCCCATAAACGAATAAAAGAAAAATATAAGGACAGGAGGCCACTACTAAGCTCTCTCCCTCCATTTGAGGATTTTGGGAACTTATCGCCACTGTCCCAGGTACCACTGTCATCTTTCTACTGGCAGTTGCTGCAGATATCAAAGACAATGGTGGTAATGAGAGAAATGGGATTGGAAACTGAGCTCCGCACCCTTCTCGACAGCATTTATATGTGGTCATCAATGAAGGGGCAGCCATCCCAGTGGGACAGTGGAGGAAAATCCAGCTTCAATAGATTGAGGAAATTAGCAGTCTCCTGATTGTGATTTCTTCTTCTAATAAAACAGAACATGAAAGTTAAAGAACAAGAATCTAAAGCGAAACAGATTTGAACTTTTTCAGTTAATCAACATGTAAATACAAAAATCTAAATGGCTATGAATACTGCTGACATTCTGTAAAATTTAGTTATCATTGAAAACTTTAATTTAGAAAAAACATTAACAATTTGAATTTGTTAGCACCTTTAACGTAGTTAAAAGGTCCCAAGGCGCTTCAAAGGAGTGTTATCAAACAAAATTTGACACCGAGCCACATAAGGAGATATTATGGCATACGAGAGGTGGGTTTTAAGGAGCATCTTAAAGGAGTAAAAAGAGAGATAGAGAGGCGGAGGGGTTCAGGGAGTGAATTCCAGAGCTTTGGGCCTTGGCAGCTGAAGGCACAGCCGCCAATAATGGAGCGATTAAAATTGGAGATGCTCAAGAGGCCAGAACTGGAGGAGCGCAGATATCTCGGAGGGTTGTGTGGCTGGAGGAGATTACAGAGATAGGGAGGGGCGAGGCCATGGAGGATCTGAAAACAAGAATGAAAATTTTAAAATCAAGGCGTTGCTTAACCATTAGCCAATGTAGGTCAGCAAGCACAGGGGTGAACGGGACTCGGTGCAAGTTAGAACACAGACAGCAGAGTTTTTCTACCAATCGCTTCAAAAAAAGTGGATAACAGTTGCAGATGAAATATTCCTGATTCTTTAAATCAAGTTCTTTTCCATATATTGTGGGTAACTCCCTAAAACCACACAGTTTTAATTAAAAAATCTTTACTTAAAAGCATCAGTTTTGGAAATTTGTATCTGCAAACCACACAATTTCCCTTTTTCATGCTCTATATGGTTGATATGTGTGGTCTTTTTCTGATCCAAGATAGCAATGGAGTATATATTAAACATAATATAGAATACTACAGAGACCCAAAAATAAGATTATAGTTTTGATTTTTTTTTCCTCCTTGAAGAATTACAGGTTTGTTTAGTTACTATTTTGAGTGAATAGGCATATAAATAACTCAATTTCTAATAAAACCCAACATCTTATGTTCTTATGTTCTTATTCAATGCATTTTGTTATGACAGCACGATTGCCAAGAAACAAAATGACTAACACAAATGTACTAGAGTATAGGATTTTGCCAGTCTATTGAATGAAGAGTGATCTGTTGTGTTTTTATAACTTAAAAATTTGAGTCAACCATGTGCAATTGTGACACTGAAATCTGCATGTGTGACACCTAAAATATTATAGACAAAAATGCACACTAGGTAAGTCATACATAGCAGCTGTGGCATTGCTCATGGTAAATCAAAGGATACACTCGCTTAATAATGATAGGAGCCGTATACCATGAAACTTCAACTTTAATGAGCAGTATATTTTAAAATGCTAATGTTCTGCCTCTTTCAACCTGCTTAACAGTGAGGGACATTTCCAGCAGGTTACTGTAACAGCTGCTTTAACATTTGGCATATGCTCCACTTACCAGCAATCCGAGGTCTAATTTTAAATCATATTAGGGAGCTGAGTGCTTGCCAGCTCTAATGCCAGCTGTTATAGTAGCCATTTGGAACATTTTTCAGTATTACATAGAATATACAGCACAGAAACAGGCCGTCCGGCCCAACTGGTGCTTATAGTCCACATGAGTCTGCTCACATTTCATTTACCTCACCTCAGCCTTTCAGCCTATCTTTCCATTCCCTTTTCTCTCATGTAGTCGTCTAGTTTCCTTTTCAAAGCACCTGAGCTATTTGCCTCAGACACTTCCTATAGTAGCGAGTTCCACATGCTAATCATTAGGTGGGCTGAGAGATATAGAACAGGGGTATTTTAAAACTTGTCAAAAAACAAGTTTGCCTCAGGCTGTTCCTCCTTCTGTCTCTTCTGGAGACTGTCTGCTCTTTTCTATATGCTTAACATATAGGGGTGGATTTTCCCCAGAGCAGAACCCAGGCAGCTGGCCAGCCAGTAGTCCAATCGGGAGGTCCGGTCCATTTTGAGGACCAGGCTGCATTTGCATTGGGCCACAAACTGGACACCCCAGGGAAGCAAGCTGGCTCCAAGCCAAAACATCAGGCGGCTCCTAGCAACCTCCAGGCTGAAGGAAGGTAGCTGCATGGAGGGGACCCCAATCTGCAGTGTAGGAAGCCAGAGCGGCAGCGGCCCAATCTGGGTTTGTGAGCCTGGAGGAGCACTCCTGCTTTCTGATAGCAGTCAAGAGCCATATCAACAAAAACAACAACATGCATTTATATACCGCCTTTAACTTTGGTTCTGTCTTCGCGAAGGAGGACACAAATAACCTCCCAGAGATGTTAGGGAACATAGGGTCTAATGAAAGGGAGGAATTGAATTAAATCAGTATTTGCAGGGAAATGGTGTTAAGGAAATTGACGGGATTGAAGGCCGATAAATCCCCAGGGCCTGATAATCTACTATTTCTAAGGAAGTGGCCCTAGAAATAGTAGATTCATTGCTGGTCATCTTCCAAAATTCTATAGACTCTGGAACAGTTCCCATGGATGGGAGGGTAGCTAATGCAACCCCACTTTTTAAAAAAGGTGGTAGAGAGAAAACGGGGAATTATAGACCGGTAAGCCTGACATCGGAAGTGGGGAAAATGCTAGAGTCCATTATAAAAGATGCATTAGCAGAGCACTTGGAAAACAGTGACAGGATCGGACAAAGTCAACATGGATTTACATAGATAGAAACATAGAAGATAGGAGCAGGCGTAGGCCATTCGGTCCCTCGAGCCTGCTCCGCCATTCAATGCAATCATGGCTGATCATCCAAATTCAGTACCCTGTCCCTGCTTTCTCCCCATATCCCTTGATCCCCTTAACCTTAAGAAATATATCTAACTCCTTCTTGAATATATTTAATGAATTGGCCTCAACTGTCTTCTGTGGTAGAGAATGCCACAGGTTCACCACTCTCTGAGTGAAGAAATTCCTCCTCATCTCAGTCCTAAATGGCTTACCACTTATCTTTAGACTGTGACCCCTGGTTCTAGACTCCCCCGCCATCGGGAACATCCTTCCTGCATCTGGTCTGTCTAGTCCTGATAGAATTTTATACGTTTCAATGAGATCCCCTCTCATTCGTCTGAACTCTAGCGAATAGAACCCTAATTGACCCAATCTCTCCTCATACGTCATTCCTGCCATCCCAGGTATCAGTCTGGTGAATCTTCGCTAAACTCCCTCCACGGCAAGAACATCCTTCCTCAGATAAGGCGACCAAAACTGCACACAATATTCAAGGTCTGGTCTCACCAAGGCCCTGTACAACTGCAGCAAGACACCCTTGCTCCTGTACTCAAAAACTCTCGCTATGAAGGCCAGCATACCATTTGCCTTCTTAACCGCCTGCTGCACCTGCATGCTTCGCTTCAGCGACTGGTGCACCAGGACACCCAGGTCTCGTTGCACTTCCCCTTTTCCCAATCTATTGCCGTTCAGATAATAATCTGCCTTCCTGTTTTTGCCAACAAAGTGGATAACCTCACATTTATCCACATTATACTGCATCTGCAATGCATCTGCCCAATCGCCCAAATCGTACTGGAGTTTCTCTGCATCCTCCTCACAGCATACACGCCAACCCAGCTTTGTGTCATCTGCAAACTTGGAGATATTACATCTAGTTCCCTCGTCTAGATCATTAATATATATTGTGAATAACTGGGGTCCCAGCACCAATCCCTGCGGTACCCCACTAGTCACTGCCTTCCACTCGGAAAAAGATCCATTTAATCCAACTCTTTGCTTCCTGTCTGCCAACCAGTTTTCTATCCAAGTCAGTACCTTACCCCTAATCCCATGTGCTTTAACTTTCCACGCTAGTCTCTTATGCGGGACCTTATCGAAAGCCTTCTGAAAGTCCAAATACACCACATCCACTGGTTCTCCCTTATCTATTCTACCAGATACAACTTCAAAAAATTCCAGTAGATTAGTCAAGCATGATTTACCTTTTGTAAATCCATGTTGACTTTGTCTGATCCTGTCACTGTTTTCCAACTGCTCTGCTATTACATCTTTTATAATGGACTCTAGCATTTTCCCCACTACCGATGTCAGGCTTACTAGTCTATCATTCCCTGTTTTTTCTCTGCCACCTTTTTTAAATAGTGGGGTTATATTAGCTACCCTCCAATCCATGGGAAATGTTCCAGAGTCTATAGAATTTTGGAAGATGACCAGCAATGCATCTACTATTTCCAGGGCCACTTCCTTAAGTACCCTAGGATGTAGATTATCAGGCCCTGGGGATTTATCGGCCTTCAATCCCATCAATTTCCGTAACACCATTTCCCTACAAATACTGATTTAATTCAGTTCTTCCCTCTCATTAGATCCTATGTTCCCCGACATCTCTGGGAATTTTTGTGTGTCCTCCTTTGTGAAGACAGAACCAAAGTATGTATTTAATTGGTCTGCCATGTCTTTGTTCCCCATTATAAATTCGCCTGATTCTGACTGCAAGGGATCTACGCTTGACTTTACCAATCTATTTCTCTTCACATATCTATAGAAGCTTTTACATTCAGCTTTTATGTTCCCTGCAAGCTTACTCTCATATTCTATTTTCCCCCTCTTAATTAATCCCTTTGTCCTCCTTTGCTGAACCCTAAACTGCTCCCAATCCTCAGGTTTGCTGCTTTTTCTGGCCAATTTATATGTCCTCTCCTTGGGTCTTATGCTATCCCTAATTTCCCTTGATAGCCAATGTTGAGTCACCTTTTTTGTTTTATTTTTATGCCATAGAAACATAGAAGATAGGAGCAGGAGTAGGTCATTTGGCCCCTCGAGCCTGCTCCGCCATTCAATAAGATCATGGCTGATCTGATCCTAACCGCCAATCTACTATCACAGAACCATCTCCTGAATCTAACAGAATTAGACACACGAAATAGGAGCAGGATCAGGCTACACGGCCCCTGGGCCCGCTCCGCTACACACTGGGCCATGTCCGATCCGAACCTAGACTCATGTCCAAATTCCTGCCCGCTCCCTGTAACCCAGGTAAAGACTGCAGATTTCCTTCCCTAAAGGACATTAGTGAGCCAGATGGGTTTTTACAACAATCCGATCGTTTCATGGTTACCATTACTGATACTAGTTTTTTATTCCAGATTTATTTAATTAACTGAATTTAAATTTCCCAGCTGCCATGGTGGGATTTGACAGGGGAACGGGGGGAACTTTGAATTCTCTGGATCATTAGTCCAGGCCTCTGGATTACTAGCCCAGTGACATTACCACTACACTACCGTTCCCTCAATATTAAATCAAGAAATAGTAGGAGCTTGCAACAAAGGTAATACAATAATCTTGGGGGACTTTAATCAAATTGGCAAAGGTAGTCTGCAGGACAAGTTCATGGAACGCATTCGGGACAGTTCCCTAGAACAATATATCATGGAACCAACCAGGGAACAAGCTATTTTAGATCTTGTACTGTGTAATGAGACAGTGTTAATTAGCAATCTCATAGTAAAGGATCCTCTGGGGCAGAGTGATCATAATATGATAGAATTTTACGTTAATTTTAAAGAGTGATTTGCCTAAGTCCGAAACTAGAGTCTTAAATTTAAATAAAGCCATTTACATAGGTATGAGGGGCGAATTGGCTAAGGTAGATTGCAAAAATAGATTTAAAAGGTATGCGGTAGATAAGCAGTAGCTAGCATTTGAAGAAATATTTCATAACTCTCAACAAAAATACATTCCATTGAGAAACAAAAACTCCTCAGGAAAAGTGATCCAACCGTGGCTAACTAAAGAAGTTAAGGATAGCATTAGATTGAAAGAAGAAGCTTAAAATGTTGCAAAGATTAATAGTAAGGTTGACCAAAACATTGATAAAAAGGGAAAAAATGGAATGAGAGAAAACTAGCAAGAAACATAAAAGCAGATTTAAGAGTTTCTACAAGTATGTAAAAATGAAAAGAGTAGCAAAAGTAAACGTTGGTCCCTTAGAGGCTGAGACAGGAGAAATTATTATGCGGAATAAGTAAATGGCAGAAACATTAAACAAATATTTTGTATCTGTCTTCACAGTAGATGACACAAAAAGCATACCAAAAATGGTGGGGAACCATGGGTCTAATGAGGGCGAGGAACTTAACGTAATTAATGTAAGTAGAGAAAAAGTACTAGAGAAACTAATGGGACTAAAACATAGAAGATAGGAGCACGAGTAGGCCATTCGGCCCCTCGAGCCTGCTCCGCCATTCATTGCGATCATGGCTGATCATCCAAATTCAGTACCATGTCCCTGCTTTCTCCTCCTATCGCTTGATCCCCTTAGCCTTAAGAAATATATCTAACTCCTTCTTGAATATATTTAATGAATTGGCCTCAACTGTCTTCTGTGGTAGAGAATTCCACAGGTTCACCACTCTCTGGGTGAAGAAATTCCTCCTCATCCGTGTCCTAAATGGCTTACCCCTTATCCTTAGACTGTGACCCCTGGTTATGGACTCCCCTGCCATCGGGAACAGCCTTCCTGCATCTAGTCTGTCCAGTCCTGTCAGAATTTTATAAGTTTCAATGAGATCCCCTCTCATTCTTCTAAACTCTAGCGAATAGAACCCTAATCAACCAAATCTCTCTTCATACATCATTCCTGGCATCCCAGGTATCAGTCTGGTGAATCTTCGCTGCATTCCCTCCAAGGCAAGAACATCCTTCCTCAGATAAGGCGACCACAACTGCACACAATACTCAAAGTGTGGTCTCACCAAGGCCCTGTACAACTGCAGCAAGACATCCTTGCTCCTGTACTCGAATCCTCTCGCTATGAAGGTCAGCATACCATTTGCCTTCTTAATCACCTGCTCCACCTGCATGCTTACCTTCAGCGACTGGTGCACAAGGACACCCAGGTCTCGTTGCACTTCCCCTTTTCCCAATCTATTGCCGTTCAGATAATAATCTGTCTTCCTGTTTTTGCCACCAAAGTGGATAACCTCGCATTTATCCACATTATACTGCATCTGCCATGCATCTACCCAATCGCCCAACCTATCCAAATCGTACTGCAGTTTCTCGGCATCCTCCTCACAGCACACACGCCCGCCCAGCTTTGTGTCGTCTGCAAACTTGGAGATATTACATCTAATTCCCTCGTCTAGATCATTAATATATATTGTGAATAACTGGGGTCCTAGCAACGATCCCTGTGGTACCCCACTAGTCACTGCCTTCCACTCAGAAAAAGACCCGTTTATTCCAACTCTTTGCTTCCTGTCCGCCAACTAGTTTTCTATCCAAGTCAGTACCTTACCCCCAATCCCATGTGCTTTAACTTTGCATGCTAGTCTCTTATGCGGGACCTTATCGACAGCCTTCTGAAAGTCCAAATACACCACATCCACAGGTTCACCCTTATCTATTCTACCAGTTACATCCTCAAAAAATTCCAGTAGATTAGTCAAGCATGATTTACCTTCTGTAAATCCATGTTGACTTTGTCCGATCCTGTCACTGCTTTCCAAGTGCTCTGCTATTACATCTTTTTTCCCACTACCGATGTCAGGCTTACCAGTCTATAATTCCCTGTTTTTTATCTACCACCTTTTTTAAATAGTGGGGTTACATTAGCTACCCTCCAATCCATGGGAACTGTTCCAGAGTCTATAGAATTTTGGAAGATGACCAGCAATGCATCTACTATTTCTAGAGCCACTTCCTTAAGTAGCCTAGGATGTAGATTATCAGGCCCTGGGGATTTATCGGCCTTCAATCCCGTCAATTTCCCTAACACCATTTCCCTAAAAATGCTGATTTTATTCGGTTCCTCCCTCTCATTAGACCCTATGTTCCCCGACATCTCTGGAGTTTATTTGTGTCCTCCTTTGTGAAGACAGAACCAAAGTATGTATTTAATTGGTCTGCCATGTCGTGGTTCCCCATTATAAATTCCCCTGATTCTGACTGCAAGGGATCTATGCTTGACTTTACCAATCTTTTTCTCTTCACATATCTCACATATATCAGTTTTTATGTTCCCTGAAAGCTTACTCTCATACTCTATTTCCCCCCTCTTAATTAATCCCTTTGTCCTCCTTTGCTGAATCCTAAACTGCACCCAATCCTCAGGTTTGCTGCTTTTTCTGGCCAATTTATATGTCCTCTCCTTGGATCTTATGCTATCCCTAATTTCCCTTGTTATCCAATGTTGAGTCACCTTTTTTGTTTTATTTTTATGCCAAACAGGGATGAACAGATTCTGCAGTTCATCCATGCGATCTCTAAATGTTTGCCATTGCCTATTCACCGTCAACCCTTTAAGTAACATTCCCCAATCCATCCTAGCCAACTCACGCCTCATACCATCGTAGTTTCCTTTATTTAAATTCAGTACCTAAGTCTCTGAATCAAGTACTTCACTCTCCATCTTAATGAAGAATTCTATCATATTATGATCGCTCCTCCCCAAGGGGCCTCGCACAACAAGATTGCTAATTAATCCTTTCTCATTACATAATATCCAGTCTAAGATGGCCTGATCTCTAGTTGGTTCCTCGACATATTGGTCCAGGAAACCATCCCGTATACACTCTAGGAATTCCTCCTCCACAGTATTGTTACTAATTTGGTTAGACCAATCTATAGGTAGATTAAAGTCACCCATGACAACTGCTGTGCCCTTATTGCATGCATCTCTAATTTCCCATTTAATGCGATCCCCAACCTCAGCATTACTGTTTGGATGTCTGTATACAACTCCAACTAACGTTTTCTGCCCATTGGTATTTCTCAGCTCTACCCATACAGATTCCACATCATCAGAGCTAATATCCTTCCTTACTATTGTGTTAATCTCCTCTTTAACCAGCAATGCTACCCCACCGCCTTTTCCTTTTTGCCTGTCCTTCCTGAATATTGAATACCCCTGGATGTTGATTTCCCAGCCTTGGTCACCCTGGAGCCATGTCTCCATAATCCCAATTATATCATATCCATTTACATCTATTTGCGCAGCTAATTCATCCACCTTATTATGAATGCTCCTCGCATTAAGACACAAAGCCTTCAGGCTTTTTTTTTTAACACTCTTAGACCTTTTAGAATTATTGTTTACTGTGGCCATGTTTGATTTACACCCTTGATTTCTCTAACTTCCACTTTTGCTTTTCTCCTTCCTGTCTTTTGCTTCTATCCTTGCTTCCCTTTCCTCTGTCTCCCTGCACAGATTCCCAACCCCCTGCCATTTTAATTTAAACCCTCCCCAACAGCACTAGCAAACACTCCCCCTAGGACATCGGTCCCAGTCCTGCCCAGGTGCAAACCGTCCAGTTTGTATTGGTCCCACCTCCCCCAGAACCGGTTCCAATGTTCCAGGAATTTGAATCCCTCCCCCTTGCACCATTCCTCTAGCCACGTATTCAGCTGAAATATCCTTCTATTTCTACTCTGACTAGCACGTGGCACTGGTAGCAATCCTGAGATTACTACCTTTGAGGTCCTATTTTTTAATTTACCTCCTAATTCAGCTTTTAGGACCTCATCCTGTTTTTTTACCTATATTGTTGGTACCTATATGCACCACGACAACTGGCTGTTCACCCTCCCCCTCCAGAATGCCCAGCAGCCGCTCCGAGACATCCTTGACCCTTGCACCAGGGAGGCAATATACTATCCTGGAGTCTCGTTTGCGGCCGCAGAAACGCCTATCTATTCTCCTTACAATAGAATCCCCTATCACTATAGCTCTCCCGCTCTTTTTCCTCCCGTCCCATGCAGCAGAACCACCCATGGTGCCAAGAAGTTGGTTGCTGCTGCCTTCCTCCCCAACAATATCCAAAGCGGTATATCTGTTTAAAAGCCAACAAATCCCCTGGACCTGACGGCCTACATCCTAGGGTTCTAAAAGAGGTGGCTGAAGAGATAGTGGATGCATTGGTTTTGATCTTCCAAAATTCCCTCGATTCTGGAATGGTCCCAGCAGATTGGAAGGTCGCAAATGTAACATCGCTATTCAAGAAAGGAGGGAGAGAGAAAACAGGGAACTACAGGCCAGTTTGCCTGACATCAGTCATCGGGAAAATGCCGGAATCCATTGTTAAAGAAGTGGTATCAAGTCACTTAGAAAATCATAACATGATTAGGCAGAGTCATGGTTTTATGAAAGGGAAATCGTGTTTGACAAATTTATTAGAGTTTTTTGAGGATGTAACTAGCAGGGTAGGTAAAAGGGAACCAGTGGATGTGGTACATTTGGATTTCCAAAAGGCATTCGAGAAGGTGCCACATAAAAGATTATTACACCAGATTAGAGCTCATGAGGTTGGGGATAATATAGTAGCACGGATAGAGGATTGGTTAACGGACAGAAAACAGAGAGTAGGGATAAACGGATCTTTTTCAGGTTGGCAGGCTGTAACTAGTGGGGTGCCGCAAGGATCAGTGTTGGGGCCTCAGCTATTTACAATCTATATTAATGAACTATATGAAGGGACCAAGTGTAATGTATCCAAGTTTGCTGATGATACAAAGCTAGGTGGGACAGTAAGCTGTGAGGAGAACACAAAGAGTTTGTAAAGGGATTTGGATAGACTAAGTGAGTGGGCAGTAAGGTGGCAGATGAAGTATAATGTAGGGAAATGTAAGGTTGCTCACTTTGGTAGGGAGAATAGCAAAACAGAACATTTTTTAAATGGTGAGAAACTTTCAACTGCTGGTGTTCAGAGAGATTTGGGTGTCCTCATGCAAGAAACACAGAAAGCTAGCATGCAGGTACAGCAAGCAATAAGGAAGGCAAATGGCATGTTGGCCTTTATTGCAAGCGGGTTGGAGTATAAGAGTAAGGAAGTCTTGCTACAATAGTACAGGGCCTTGGTGAGACCACACCTGGAGTACTGTGCACAGTTTTGATCTCCTTATCCAAGGAAGGATATACTTGCCTTGGAGGCGGTGCAACGAAGGTTCACTAGATTCATTCCTGGGATGAGAGGACTGTCCTATGATGAGAGAGTGTGTAGAATGGGCCTATACTCTCTGGAGTTTAGAAGAGTGAGGGGTCATCTCATTGAAACTTACAAGATACTGAAGGGGATTGACAGGGTAGATGCTGAGAGGTTGTATCCCCTGGCTGGATTGTCTAGAACTAGGGGGCATAATCTCAGGATAAGGGGTAGGCCATTTAAGACTGAGATGAGGAAGAATTTCTTCACTCAGAGGGTTGTGAATCTTTGGAATTCTCTGTCCCAGAGGGCTGTGAATGCGGAGTCGTTGAGTATATTCAAGGCTGAGATAGATAGATTTTTGGACTCTTGGGGAATCAAGGGATATGGAGATCGGGCGGGAAAGTGTAGTTGAGGTTGCTGATCAGCCATGATCTTATTGAATGGCGGCGCAGGCTCGAGGGGCCGTATGGCCTACTCCTGCTCTTACTTCTTATGTTCTTATTTGACCCATTCAGCCACAATGGGGAGGCAGGTTGGGATCGGTGGGGCTCCAAAGCGGTCGGTAAACCCAGGAGAATGATTTGCATGGGCAACCTCCACTTCCCACCCGCAGCTAGCCAGATTGAGAGGCTGGCTGCAGGCAGGTAGGCCTGTGACACTAGGATGCAGAAAGGAGGGAGGGAAGGATTGCGTGGGGACGGAGGACCACGGGGACAGCCGGAGGAGCGGGGTTGGGGGGGTGGGCGGGGGGGGGGGGGTCTGGAACGATTGGGGGCCAGAGGAGCACATCAGGGGCCAGAGGAGCAGGGGGGCAAGGTCAGAGAAGGAGGGGGGTGGCAGGAGGGGTCAGCAATGATCGGGGGCCGGAGAACCAGATCGGGAGCCGGAGGAGAATTGGGGTGGTTCGGACCATCATCGGAGGGCCAGGAAGAGCACGGGAGGTCAGGAGGAGTATAGGGGGCCAGGAGGAGCACAGGGGACCAGAAGGAGTGGGGGGAGGGGAGGAGGAGCAATGGGGGGAGGCAGGGGACAACATTGGAGAGCCAGAGGAGCATGGGGTTGGTGGGGCAGGGGGGAGCGGTTTAGATAGGGACGCTAGATCCAGGAGATAAGATTAAAGGCACGTACCACCTGGATTCAGCAGTCCTCGCCTTACTTTCATGAGGCCTGCAAAGTCCCCATCCTGCCTTCGTTAAAACTTGAAATGAGCGGGTTGAAGGCGGGTTCTAGTCAGGGTTCAGATTTTTAACACTTTGGCCGCAATTTTCCCAGCAGAGTTGGGTTGGCTGGTTCCGGTCCCGCTGCCGGTTTCAGCCGCTCTGAAATAACTATTTTGCCTTAACTGGGCTTATTAAGTCTGCCGTGTGCGTTACCCGGCCCAATCAGTGGGCTCGGGTCTGCTGATGTCTTCAATTGAGGTGCATTTAAGAGGCCCATGTAGCCTTTGGATTTAATTTGCTTTCTGATGCTCCTGAAAACTGGTCTTTGCAAGATGACTACTGCAAGAGCAAAGGCTGCTCCTCGCTTTGATGACGACTCCCTCCATGCTCTTGCGAAGGGAGTAAGAGGGCGCAATGAGTTTCCCTCCCAATGGACGAAGGAAGCCTCCTCAGCACACAAAGGCAGCCTGGCTGCAAATTGCTGGGCAGGCAAGCGCTAGGTCGTTGTGTTCACGCACCTGGGTGCAGTGCTGAAAAAGGTTCAATGACCTGCTACGCACAGCAAAAGTGAGTATAACATCACACTTATCTTCAATCTGCTTCCCATCTGTTCTCATCACCAGCACTCTGCATTGTCAACCTACTCCTCCACATCCCAACTTACCCTTACATCTCTTGCACCCTTAACTAGCCCTCTCTCTCTATGTACAGAATCACTTCACCATTCTACTATGCACCCCTCACACTCGCTCTCACTGTTATGCAATGACAACAACCAACAACGCACAGGGAGACACCTTGGTATTGGCACCTCACTCCATCTTTGTCTCCCTCTAAGCATCTATGTTATGGATTCTTTACACTCACTCCATCAATCTCACTGAAACTCCACTTGTGTCCCTCATTGCAGGAAAAGAGAGCCCACAATGAGAGGGAGAGGACAGGAGGAAGTCCACCTAACAAACACTGAGGAGGCTGCTATCGAGATCGTCGGCAGTGCAGAGGAGCTGGAAGTGGGGGACAGAGAGACGGGCGCAGAAGAGCAAGCTGGTGACAGAATAGATTTGCAACCCTCTCATTTAGATTTCATGAGTGACTGATATGGCACCAGATGTTCATACAGATTGACTTCTGATCATCTGCACAATAGGATGTGTCCGTTACGTAAATATCACATGTCTAACTCAGGCCTTTACTCCCGCACAGGACCATCGAGAGCCCCCCTCCCCATTGTCCAGGAGGAAGAGCCGGACGACTCCTCAGAGGAAGCTGGAACCTCTGAGGGAGCAACGTCACCAGAAATGTGCGCACCCAGCACCAGTGGAGATACGCAAACCTCGGTGGATCCCAAGTGTCACCTGGTGTATCACAGCTCAGAAGTGAGCATCAGCAGAAGGTGGAGACAGCGACAGTGGAGAGTCCTTGTCGGAGGCCGCAGGACACTCCTAGCTCTGCTCAGCTGCATGTAGACGCAGTGCCTCTGGGGCCATCCAGAAAGAGAGCGGTGCTGGAACTTCAGGAACAAGTGCAGGAGTTTCTGACAGGGTTTGCATCCACCGTAACTGCGAGTGTGCAGAGAATGGAGGAGTCCATCTCAAACATGAGCAATGCCGTGGTGCACGCAATCGTGAATGTAGGTGGCGTCATGGAAAGGACATAAATCGCCAGACTCAAATGAACATGGTGACTCTTCTAAATAGATGGTCTGTTATTGAGGATAGATGGGCATCTATTGAGAGGAAAGGAACCAGAGGTACATGGACGTCCCCGTTATGAGGACTGTCAGTACAGAGACAGGTCCTCATGGCCCCACTGATGTGCAGCAAGGTGCTCTCCAGTCACTTGCTAGCAGTGAAGTGCGGGTGACCCATGAGAGGGGTGTTGGTGGTCGACAACAAGGAAGTGTGGGCTCCTCTCCAAGCGCTCACACTCCCATGCCACTGCGGAGCCCTCAGCCAGTGCCCCAGATTCCTCACCCAACTGAGATGGCCATCTCAGCCCCTGCACAGCCGCAGGAGGAGCAGACTGTTGCGGAGCCTTCCCAGGCTCCCAAACCCAGGGGACGCCTGCCAAAGGCGTCTAAGCAGGTGCAGCATATAAGTGAGCAATGTGCCTCTACATCTGCTGAAGCCACAGGGGAAGCACCACATAGAAGCACGCGTAAGAGAAAGTTAACACACAAATAGTCACAAGGGTAGTCACTTGGGTGTTTTGATCTCATACAAAGTAATGTGTGTCACCGTGATTTCAATTGTATTAAAGAAATGCGATGGCAAATATTCAAAGAGTTGGCCTATGTGCGCTCAGAAATGGAAGTTGCACAGTGAGGGGTCAGGGCGCCTTTCATCTGTAACGATGGTGGTGAGAGTGATAGGAATGCACAGTTTATTGTACAGATGCTGTATGGTGTGTTAAGAAAGTCGGCCAGGCATTCATTTCCATGTGCCAGCCACATGTGGTTGATGCGTATACGTACGCGAATCTGGCATAGATTAGTGTATCCCTTGCCTCATAGACAGCAATGTGGTTGCGTGCTGGTGGAATTGGCACATCCGCCCCCGCAAGGCGTGCCTCATCTGCCGCCTCCCCCTCCACCTCCTCCTCCAAGGAGGAGGCTGTGCGCTGAGCCACTTGTTCCTCAGCCAGCAGTAAGCAACACTGCTGTGCGATGTTGTGCAGGGCACAGCAGACCATGATGATTCTGGAGACCCTGGCTGGTGCGTACTGTAGGGCTTCACCAGATCTGTCGAGGCATCTGAATCACATTTTGAGCAAGCCGATGGTTTGCTCTATGATGCTTCTGGTGGAAATGTGGCTCACACATTGTACCGCTCCTCAGACTCGTTTGATGACCTCCTCATCGGTGTCATTAGCCACTTTTTCAGGGAATAGCCCTTGTCTCCAAGTAGCCATCTGGAAAATTGGGTTGGCGGATTGAACAGCTGAGGCACAGTAGACTGCCGCAGGATGAACGAGTCACGGCAACTGCCAGGGAATTTGGCGCAAACATGCATAATGTTCTTCCTGTGGTTACACACCAGCTGGACGTTAAGGGAGTGGAAGCCCTTGCGGTTCACAATTACAGCTGGGTTGTGATGGGGTGCCCTAATGGCCACATGTGTGCAGTCTATGATGCCCTGCACCCTTGGGAAGCCTGCCATATTTGCAAAGCAAACTACACGCGCAGTTACACTTGCTTCATCCGTGGAGAAGTGGATGTAATTGTGCGACTTTGCAGAGGGCATCGGTAACCTGCGTGATGCAAGTGTGTGCGGCCGACTGGGAGATGCTGCTGATGATCCCTGGAAGGACCCGAAGCAAAGAAGTTGAGTGCGGTGGTGACTTTGTAAGGAGTGTCCACACGCTCCTCTGGGCTCCAGGTGTTGGTGCAGCATTGTGCAGATGTCAGCAACTACCTCTCGTGAAAGTCTCAGCCTCCTTTGGCAGTGCTGCTCACTCATGTTGAGGAAGCTCATCCTCGGCCTGTAAACCCTGTGTTGGGGGTATCTCCTGCGGCGCGGTGCAGCCCTGCGCTGATGCCCTGTGCAGCATCAGGTGGCTGAGGAGAAGGTTGCTGCTCCTGATGTTGCTGCTGCTGTTGTGCCCGGTTCTGCTGCTGCCATGGCTGCTCTTCCTCCGATTCCGAGGGCCAGGATGAGAGGGTATAAATAGTTCCCATTCCGCTGGTATATAGCTCCGTTGAGGAATAGATGTTATAAGCGCTCAGTCAATGTAGGGAGAGGGCTTTCCAAGGAGGTCACAATGCACATGGATCTCAGCTTAAACACTTACAAGCTTAACAGACCTGCAAAATGTGTTCCAAAATCTCAAAACACAAAGCTCTGCCATCTGAAAGTCAGCCATGGTGCAGGTCCGCTTTTATGCTGCAGGAGCAGTTGTCAACAATTCAGCGAGTTGGAGGATATTCCACTCTATATGCTATTTTGCACACAATGCATTATTATTAGGTTCACTGACTTATTGGGGGGGAATTTTAATCTTAAAAAAAAGGTGGGTTGGGTCATGTGGGAAGTTAAAGGCCGCGATTTTGCTGGCACTCAGAGGGCGGGTTTGGAGGCAGGTCAGGAGTTAAAATCCAAATGAATGACGGCGGGTTGCGAACCCGTCGCCATCCCGCCTCCACGCAACTTTGCAAAGACCTGACACCAAACGGCAGGAGAGGCACTTTTTGATTATCAACACTGTCTTGATATCATAATGTGAACTCAGCCAACCACATAAAACAAGCAAAAAATAAATGGACATACAAATTCTACAAAGTAACAGATAATATAGTCAGTGATAATTTACAGACATAAATGGTATTCCACAGTCTTGGAACATTTTTGTAATTCATCCTTTACTGTTGATTATCTTTTGTATACTTATAGAAATACATACTTAACAATACAGATAAATGTTTAAACCATTGATAAAGACATGATTGAATTATGTGGGATTGAATTCCATTTTGTTTATATAATGATTACAAGGATCCCATACAATTAAGTTTCAGAAGTGCTCCATTAAGCATGTGGATGGTTTCTTGTACAATGGATGTGGCCTCACAAACAACGTGATACCATATTTTTACAGCAATAATTCCAATTATTTTGAGATGTGGTCTCCATTCAAATTTTCTAATGAGAGCTAAAAGACCAGCAATACAGTGCTGAAATAAAGTTAAGCAATTAAAATCCAACCCTCTATTTTAGACCATATCCCTCCACTCCCTCTCCATTTCGCTATAAGAGTCACATCAAACTGTCATCATCACAACTGAAAAACTATACACAACTATCATATCCATGCACAAGAATATAAAGTATATCCTCCTTTTTAATGAAGAAAAATACTAGAATTTAAACAATTTATAACTAGACCACTGCATTAAGTTGACTGCATTGTGTGGTTGGATCCTCATTTAAATGTAGTATTACACAGGAATATTTGCAGTATCCTCTATACAACTCATTGGTGATACAGTCAATAGGTAATTATTAAATTATTGACACAAATACTATTTTATACTTTATATGGGGCTTTATCTATACAATGAGTAATTAATTAAATTAACAGAATGAAAGTTAATAATTCATAGAATTACAGAGATCCTGATGGAAAGGACAAAAATGTTGATTTGCCATTATGCTAAAATAGTGAGAAACTTGAAAATATCTCCAAATATAAATTAATTGTATGGTTCACTCGCCTCCCAAAAGCTCTGAGGGAAAAAGTATTCAGGGAGGTTCTAATAATTCAATTTTTTTTTGTTAAAAATGTTTATATTTTAGGACATGGATACAACAGAAACTTTGATTGAATGTTTTGAACTGAGAACAAAATGCTTTAGTAAAATAGTAGTGCTGATTCTGCAGTACTGAACAATTAAGCTCTTACCTGATATTCCTTCATATTTTCTACAGTAAAGTCAAACCAAACTCTGAAACGAGGGTTACAAGTGTCTGGTCTGATAAACAGATCATATTCAAATTCTGATATGTAGTCTACACGACCTAGGTTTCCTGTGGAAAAAATTAATTTGCTTTTGATTGTTCTGACGTTTTATTAATTTTCTATATAATGCTAAAACATAACACACATTACTTAAAATGAAATGAACTGTATTTAGTTAAACTAAATTAAATTATTTTACAATGTGTATGTTGTGATCCAAAATTGTATTGGACAAGAACATTTCATTTTCTAAAAACAACTAAAACGGTGGAAAATTAACAACTTTTCTGAAGTTTCAAAATAAGTCTAAAAAAATGTATTTAAGTTGAAAACCTTGCATTGGGATTTTTTCCCAACCCAGTAATCAGCCTTTATCAAGTAAATATGTCAGAAAATTAAGCTCTGCAGGCTGTAATCTGCCTCAATTGTGTACATACTGGGATGCTGCCCAATTAGAAGAACATAAATATGAGGTAACAAAAGCACTTTGATGAAGCAATGCCATGAGAGGTTTGTTAGTAATTTAAAAAATATATGGTACAACGCAAATATAAAGCTATAATTTACTATTGGGGTTCAGTGAACATCTATAAATTATTCAATCTCAACTTTGTATCTTAAGTTTGAGAGTTAAAAAAACACCCTTTCCACTCATTCCTGATCATTCCCAATTCTGTATGTATTTTACTGTGGAATTAAAGCATTTACTGTATCATTATGTTGTTAATGCTGTTTACTATCAGTTTATTTTTCATTGATAAATATTGTAAGTGATAAATTTTATTAGTAAAATTATAATAATTCATCTGTGATTAATGTGTTACTCTCATGAAGCTAGTTATCAAATTACATTGCTGTCCATGACATTCATATGTACAAATGTATACAAAGAATATTCAAAGAGAGGGGACATAAAAAAAGCAATTACAAATTTTGGGTTTGGATTACTATTTTAAACAGAACTTTAAAAGACTTAAAATACAGTAATAGAAACTGGTTTATTACAATGTTTCCAATGATAAAAGAAATATCTCAGGAATTGCTGGAAAGCTTAAAGCAAAATAAAAGGTCAAATACCCTCCTGAAAAAAAGCTTTATCAGAAGAAGGCCAACATATCAGTAAGCCTGCAGTCATGCTTATTTACAATTGTTGGCCCCAGTGGAAGAACACTTTAGTGCTGGGTCTGATTACTTCATAATTAGTTTGTCAGAAAAGGAAAAAGGCACCTAATTTGTAACAATGTACTGCTCTTTGCACTCAGGCTTTCTCAGAACTCATTTGTTCATCCATTTAAAAAACTGGTTTAATTGTCCCAATAAGCACTAAATTGAACTACACGGGGAGGAGTGGAGGGAGAAGAGGGAAAAGAAACAAATTTACTGAAATATCCTTGATTATTCAGTTTGCTTGTCCATTACTGGCTCATGAGTAGACTGATTCCCTGTGGTGACGACAGAGATTGCAGATTTTAAGACTAGGTGCCAATCAAATTAACACCATTTGGAGAAAGTAACTTGCACCTATCACATAATAAAATACCTTAAACATTTCAAGATAAATTCCACCCTCACCCATTATCTTACTAACTCACTATCCCTTAAAGCACTAATCACAACATCATGTTCTTATTTTTCAGCAAAGTTACATTATTATAAAAGTAGGTTTGCGATAATATCAATATATATGCAAATGAATGCAGTACCACATAACCTACATTGGTTAACTAGCCATCCTGACGTGACAAGAATATTCCAACGTTTTTCTGGTCCAGTTCTCTGAAACTGGTCTTAGACAAGATGTGTAGAATATATAAAGTAACAACATTCTTTGTAAATGATTAGGCACTGCAGGAAATAGCAAAAGAAACCATCTCTTTCCTCAAAAGAAAAAAGATGGATAAACCTTCAAAATTAGGCAGCTCAAGTTGGAGAATTTCATCATTTTCAATAGCTTGTGACATATCTGTCTCAGTATAAGAGATGAAAAATTGCAGATCTTATGAAGAAATGTGTTTAGAAGATCAGATCTGGCTGAAAATGAATTATTCTATCATTGGTGCTGTAGGTGTATCACTTGCATGCAAGAAAGCCTTGTTTAAGTCATTTTCAGTTAAGATGCCTTTTTGTCACTCAACAGACTTATCATGATATGAAAGACTACAACCTACTACCGTGACACTTTTGTAATTAGCCCCTCTCTTGCTAAACAAGAATAAAAACTAATCAACAACAGAGGCACCCAAGGTCATAAATCAAATTCCAAACACTACAGTCAGCTCAGAGTATGAGCAGAAAACATAACGCTCAAAATTGTCAGGCAGTAGTCACAACCTACTCTGAGAAAATTGCATAGAAACAATCCTATCTACTTGACAGGCAAGATTTATATCCATATATATTTTGTTCCCAAGCAAAAAAGCTATTTTCCGTGTAGATGAAGACTATGATTCAGCACCAAGGACAACTCAACCTAATAAATTTCTTCATATCTTATGTATCAGTCATGGAAGAACATGTTAATAGCCTTGATAAGCACATAAATGCTGTAATTTGCCAATAAGTGTTATGCTTGGATCAGGGTTTTTATAAAATGGAAATAGAAATTGTCAATTGGCAAAGATTTGCACCACAACCTATTTAATCATTCTTTCAAAAATAAAAACAGAATTTTAGAATTTTACAAAATTGTGATTTAACTTAGAAAATGTGCTGGTCTGAGAAATCCGGTAATAGATAGCCTGACCATATTTTGTGTACTCAGCATTAAGACAACAGATATAGAGGGTGCATTTATTCTTGGACTACAAATCCAAAAGAGTGAATAGGAAGTAGTTTGGTGAATTATAATTCCATACTTAGATCACTGTTCTGTCTCAATAAGGTCACTTATTATAAGATTACCTTTAAAGTAGATCTCCCAGTGGCATGCCTTCAGAGAATACGAGACATAGAATGCGGTTTCTGATGTTTACCATAGACTTACTCAAGCCTAAAGTGAAGCAGTTCACCCATTGCATAATTTACTGAAGCTATGCATCACATAACAGACACAAAGTAAAACTAGTACAACAACATTGTGCATTTATATAGCATCTTTATAGCATCTTTAATGTAGAAAAACATCACAGGGTAGTTCCTGCAAGAAGGAATCAGCGAAAAATCAATGCCAAGCCAAAGAAGGCGATATTATGACGGGTGACTAAAAACTTTGTTAAAGAGGTGGGTTTTAAATGAGGAGCTAGAGGCAGAGAGGTTTAGGGAGAGAATTCCAGAGCTTAGGGCCTAGACGGCTGAAGGCATGGCTGCCAATCGTGGAACAAATGGAATGGGGGATGCACAAGAGGCCAGAGTTGGAGGAACACAGAGTTTTTTGAAATAAACAGAAAATGCTGGAAATACTCAGCAGGTCAGGCATCGACCTGAAACATTAACTCTGTTTCTCTCTCCACAGATGCTGCCTGACCTGCTGAGTATTTCCAGCATTTTCTGTTTTTATTTCAGATTTCCAGCATCCACAGTATTTTGCTTTTGTAACAGAATTCTTGAAGGTTTGTAAGGCTGGAAAAGGTTACATAAATACAGGGTGGCGAGGTCATGAAGAGATTACACACTTAATTGAAGATTACAGATATAATTACAATACTATGGGCTGGATTCTCTACCTGTTGCCAGGTTAGCAGCAAAGACCAACATCCACCCACATGACTTTGCCACTAACTTGCTGCAATTTTCTACTGGGGCCCTTATTATGTATGCAGCACAGACATGGAGCAGCAATGCCACTTCTCTACCTCTGGGAGGGAGGGAAATTCACATAGCAGTGGCCAAAATAGCAGGCAAATTAACAGTCTGAGGTGTTGGCAGCTGGAATGGTCCCCAGATTCTCAAACATATCTGTGGAGGTCCTCTTGACAGAAGTGAGTACCAGAAGATTAACACTATTGGGCACTGAGGACAGGAGGTTCCATAAGAGGGTGGTTCAGGCTATAAGGAAGGAGCTGGCAGAAGCAATGTGTGCAACCTCCACCACCCCGAGAACTGCCACATGTTGCAGGAAGAGGTTCAATAATCTCACAAGGTTAGTTAAGGTAAGTCAAATCATTTTTGCCAATACTCATCCTGATACAACCTTCACTCACCTATCATACTCTTTTCTCTGTCAGCAACAGGCGTTAGAGAAACTCAATTATGCAAAGGGCAATTTCTGTAAACAATCAAGCACCATCTTAACAAACAACCACTTTGTCAACTCACACACCCTGCTGCAAGAGGTTGTGCTAGTCTTCAAGAATACATAATTTAAAGGGACGAGCACCTGCATGTCTCATCATCATGGGTTGCATGTGTTGGTATATGGCAACTGATCTAGATTTTAACATTCTCATCTCTGCCTCCAATGGAAAAGTTTCCCATAACCATCACCTGAGAAATGCAACTGGGGGAGGAACACCATCACTGAAAACTCTGCACAGGAAAAGGAAGTCTTAAACATCAGAGGCAGAAAGACAAGAGATGCTGTGAGAGATGGTGTGACTGGAGGCAAGATGACAACAGAAGGTTGGTAAAAGCTGGGCAAAGCTCATTAACCATGTACTTTCTCAAAGTATTGCAATGCTCTTGCACTCAGCAACTATTTCTTCAAGGGGAAATATGACTGTGTGCACAGCTAAACAAACTATTCTGTGTTTCACATCATGGAATGCTTAGGAAGAAGAAGCTAGGCACTCCGCTGACCACCTTGGCACTTCCAGAGACACAACTCCTGCCACATCCAGCTCCACAACGCCTGCTACTTCATCACCAACTCCATTATGGCATCTTACCTGCGCTAGCACCAGCTCAGAGACACTCAATCAGAAAGCAATAGTAAGTCAGAAAGGGTTTCACTGTGGGAAGTACGGAGTAAGAATGATGAGCTGGGAGTGGAAGAGAGAGTTATTTTCCTCCATAGACGATGGAAAAACAACCATCCTCAGCTGAGTAGCCAAGGGAGCCATATCTTAGGGGCCCAATCTTCAAAAGAGCTGTGAGAAAAGGTGAAGCTCATGTAACAAAGCTCAAGTGAAGGCAGTGAAGACAGTTTCCACACACAGCTAAAGTGATGGACAAGAAGGAAGAGTTCAGTACCCGCATCTGCAACATATTGCAGAAAATTTCCCACTTCCTGAAGAACATGGTGGACACAGTAACAGCCCAGGAGATTTATGAGGCATCAAGATGCAAGAAGCAGCTGAAAATATAATTGCTGGCCGCTAACAGTGCTGCTCTGATGCATTGAACCTGTGCCCAGCACCAGTGGGCTGCAAGGAATGGTCACAGATATCATTGACTTTCTGAAATGTGGTAATAAGCCTTCTGCCTTAAGAATCCTGCCAATGCCTACACATGAGGATGCTTCAGACATAGGCCTTACATAGCTTGCCAATGCAATAAAGGTGCGCTGGAAGCTGGATATCTGGGGCAGAAGCTACACTGATGTGAGATTTACCTGAGGTCTCTATGGCTCCAGGGGAAGCATCCCAGACAGCATTTTTTTTTTTTAATTCGTTCAAGGGATGTGGGAGTCGCTGGCAAGGCAGCATTTATTGCCCATCCTTAATTGCCCTTAAGAAGGTGGTGGTGAGCCACCTTCTTGAATCGTTGCAGGCCGTGTGGTGAAGGTACTCCCACAGTGCTATTAGCGAGGGAGTTCCAGGATTTTAACCCAGTGGCAATAAAGGAACAGTGCTATATTTCCAAGTCAGGATGGTGCGTGACTTGGAGGGGAGCTTGGAAGTGATGGTGTTCCCATGCACCTGCTGCCCTTGTCCTTCAAGGTGCAGAGGTCGCGGGTTTCAGAGGTGCTGTCGAAGAAGCCTTGGCGAGATGCTGCAGTGCATCTTATAGATGGTATACACTGCAGACACAGTGCGCCGGTGATGGAGGGAGTGAATCATAGAAATGTACGGAACAGAAGGAGGCCAATTGACCCATCATGTCTGTGCCATCCGAAAAAGAGCTATCCAGCCTAATCCCACTTTCCAGCTCTTGGAAGTGCTGTAACCTGCAAGGCTACGGACCAAGTGCATATCCAAGTACTTTTTAAATGTGAGGAGGGTTTTTCTACCACCCTTTCAGGCAGTGAGTTCCAGACACCCACCACCCTCTGGGTGAAAAAAGTTCTCCTCAACTCCCCTCTAATCCTTCTACCAATTACTGTACTTTAAATCTATACCCCCTAGTTACTGACCTCTCTGCTAAGAGAAATAGGTCCTTCCTATACATTCTTCAGCATAACCTCCACGCACTTATATTCTATGCCTCGGCTAATAAAAGAAAGTATTCTGTATGCCTTCTTAACCACCTTATCTACCTGCCCTGCTACATTCAGTGATCTGTTGACATGCACTCCAAGGTTCCTCTGTTCCTCTACACCTGGGACACTGGCACCAGTACTGGGGCAGGAGGGAGCTGTTCCGTTGGGACAGGCTTCACTTGGCCAGTGCTGGGACTAGAGTCCTGGCGGATCATATAACTAGGGCTGTAGAGAGGGCTTTAAACTAACTAGTGGGGGGGAGGTTCCTAGAGAGCAAATAATAAAAATGACAACAGAGAAGGTCATAGACTTAGGCAGCAGTGCGGAAATTAAAAACCAGAGCGTGTCAGGAAGGGGCAGAAGGTATGGAGTAAAAGGTAAAGTAATAAAAAGGGCAAAAGCAGGAACTAAGTGTCACAAAACATATTTGAAAGTTCTCTATCTGAATGCACGTAGCATTCATAACAAAATAGACGAGTTAATGGCACAAATAACTACATATGGGTATGATCTTGTGGCCATTACAGAAACATGGCTGCAGGGTGACAATGCCTGGGAATTAAACATACCAGGTTATTTAACGATCAGGAAGGACAGGCAGGAAGGAAGGGGAGGTGGGGTGGCTATGTTAATAAAGGAAGGAATCACTGTAATACAGAGAAATGATATTGGGTCAAAAGATCAGGATAATGAAACAGTTTGGGTGGAGGTAAGGAATAATAAGGGGAAAAAAACACTAGTGGGCGTAGTCTATAGGCCTCCGAACAGTGGCAACTCTGTTGGACGGAGTATCAATCAGGAAATAGTTGAGGCTTGTAATAAGGGAACATCTATAATTATGGGGGATTTTAACTATCATATTAATTGGACAAATCAAATTGGGCAGGGCTGCCTTGAGGATGAGTTCATTGAGTGTATTAGGGATGGGTTTCTTGAGCAGTATGTAACTGAACCGACCAGGGGGCAAGCAACCTTAGATCTGGTCCTGTGTAACGAGACAGGATTAATTAAAAATGTCCTGGTAAAGGATCCCCTTGGAATGAGTGACCATAACATGGTTGAATTCCATATTCAATTAGAGGGTGAAAAGGTTGGATCTCAAACAAGCGTGCTAAGCTTGAATAAAGGAGACTATGAAGGTATGAGAGCGGAATTCAGTAGAGTGGATTGGGAAAATAGATTAAAGGGTAAGACGATACATGATCAGTGGTGTACATTTAAGGAGTTATTTTACAACTTCCAAAAAATATATATTCCACGGAGAAGGAAAGGGTGTAAAAGAAAAGACAGCCATCCGTGGCTAAGTAAAGAAATTAAGGATAGTATTCGACTAAAAACAAGGGCATATAAGGTAGCCAAATCTAGTGGGAGGATAGAGGATTGGGAAAATTTTAAAAGACAGCAAAAAATAACAAAAAGATTGATTAAGAAAGGGAAGATAGATTATGAAAGTAAATTAGCAAAAAATATAAAAACAGATAGTAAGAGTTTTTATAGTTATATAAAAAGAAAAAGGGTGGCTAAAGTAAATGTTGGTCCCTTAGAGGATGAGACCGGGAAATTAATGGTGGGAAATATGGAGATGGCAAAAACACTGAATGAATATTTTATATCAGTCTTTACAGTAGAAGACACTAAGAACATCCCAACACTGGACAAACAGGGGGCTAAAGGGGGGGGGGGAGGGGGGGAGAGCTAAACACGATCAAAATCACTAAGGAAGTGGTACTCAGTAAAATAATGGGACTCAAGGCGGATAAATCACCTGGACCTGATGGCTTACATCCTAGGGTCTTGAGGGAAGTGGCGGTAGGGATTGTGGATGCATTGGTAATAATTTTCCAAAACTCCCTGGACTCGGCAAAGGTCCCGGCAGACTGGAAAACTGCTAATATAACACCCTTATTTAAAAAAGGGCAGTAGACAGAAGGCTGGAAACTATAGACCGGTTAGCCGAACATCTGTGGTAGGTAAAATTTTGGAGTCCATTATTAAGGAGACAGTAACAGGACATTTGGATAATCATAATTTAATAGGACAAAGTCAGCATGGTTTTATGAAGGGGAAGTCATGTGTGACAAATTTGCTGGAGTTCTTTGAGGAAGTAACATATAGGGTGGATAAAGGGGAACCAGTGGACGTAGTGTATTTAGACTTCCAAAAGGCATTTGACAAGGTGCCACACAAAAGATTATTGCTTAAGATAAAAAAATCACGGGATTGGGGGTAATATTCTGGCATGGATAGAGGATTGGCTATCTAACAGAAGGCAGAGAGTTGGGATAAATGGTTCATTCTCAGACTGGCAATCAGTAACTAGTGGTGTTCCGCAGGGGTCAGTGCTGGGTCCCCAACTCTTTACAATCTATATTAACGATTTGGAGGAGGGGACCGAGTGTAACATATCAAAGTTTGCAGATGATACTAAGATGGGGGGGAAAAGTAGTGAGTGAGGAGGACATAAAAAACCTTCAAGGGGACATAGACAGGCTAAGTAAGTGGGCAGAGATTTGGCAGATGGAATACAATACTGGAAAGTGTGAGGTTATGCACTTTGGCAGGAAAAATCGTAGAGCAAGTTATTATCTTAATGGCAAGAAACTGGAAAGTACTGAAGTACAAAGGGATCTGGGGGTCCTGGTGCACGAAACTCAAAAGGTTAGTATGCAGGTGCAGCAAGTGATTAAGGCGGCCAATGGAATGTTGGCTTTCATTGCTAGGGGGATAGAATATAAAAATAGGGAGGTATTGCTTCAGTTGTACAGGTAGACTATCCTTTATCCGAAAACCTCGGGACCAGCCATGTTTCGGTTTTCGGAAAATTTCGGATTTCAGAAGGTATTTTATAAGATTGGGAAATTTGTCGGGGGTGGGGGTCGGCGGGGGTGGGGGTCGGCGGGGGGTCGGCGGGGGTCAGCGGGGGGGTCGGGGTCGGCGGGGGGAGCGTAAGTCGTGCGCCACTCTGGTCATGTCGTGCGCACGACTTACACTGAACGAAAAAACTTTCGGTTTTTAGAGGTTTTCGGAAGTTCGGATAAAGGATAGTCTACCGGTACAAGGTATTGGTGAGACCGCACCTGGAATACTGCGTACAGTTTTGGTGTCCATACTTAAGAAAAGACATACTTGCTCTCGAGTCAGTACAAAGAAGGTTCACTCGGTTAATCCCGGGGATGAGGGGATGGACATATGAGGAGAGGTTGAGTAGATTGGGGCTCTACTCATTAGAGTTCAGAAGAATGAGAGGCGATCTTATTGAAACATATAAGATTGTGAAGGGGTTGGATTGGGTGGATGCGGGGAGGATGTTCCCGATGATGGGTGAAACTAGAACTAGGGGGCATAGTCTTAGAATAAGGGGCTGCTCTTTCAAAACTGAGATGAGGAGGAACTACTTCACTCAGAGGGTGGTAGGTCCATGGAATATGCTGCCCCAAAAAGCTGTAGAAGCTACATCATTACATAAATTTAAAACAGAAATAGACAGTTTCCTAGAAGTAAAGGGAATTAAGGGTTACGGGGAGCGGGCAAGAATTTGGACATGAGTCTAGGTTCGGATCGGTCATGGCCCCGTGGGTAGCAGAGCGGGCCCAGGGGCCGTGTAGCCTGATCCTGCTCCTATTTCGTGTGTCTAATTCTGTTAGATTCAGGAGATGGTTCTGTGATAGTGGATTGGCGGTTAGGATCAGATCAGCCATGATCTTATTGAATGGCGGAGCAGGCTCGAGGGGCCGATTGGCCTACTCCTGCTCCTATTTCTTATGTTCTTATGTTCTTATGAATGTTTAAGGTGGTGGATGGGGCGCCAATCAAGCAGGCTGCTTTGTCCTGCATAGTGTCGAGCTTCACTCATCCGGGCAATTGGAGAGTATTCCATCACACTCCTGACTTGCGTCTTGTAAATGGTGGAAAGGCTTTGGCGAGTCAAGAGGAGAGACACTCACCGCAGAATACGCAGCCTCTGACCCGCTCTTGTTGCCACAGTGTTTATGTGGCTGGTCCAGATAAGTTACTGGTTAATGGTGACCCCCCAGGATGTTGATAGTGGGGGATTCGGCGATGGTAATGCCATTGAATGTCAAGGGGCAGTGGTTAGACTCTCGCTTGTTGGATATAGTCATTGCCTGGCACTTGTGTGGCACGAATGATACTTGCCACTTATCAGTCCAAGCCTGAATGTCATCCAGGTCTTGCTGCAAGCGGGCATGGGCTGCTTCATTATCTGAGGAGTTGCAAATGGAACTGAACACTGTGCAGTCATCAGCGAACATCCCCACTTCTGACCTTAGGAAGATGGGAAGGTCATTGATAAAGCAGCTGAAGATGGTTGAGCCTAGGACGCTGCCCTGAGGAACTCCTGCAGCGATGTCCTGGGGCTGAGAGGATTGACCTCCAACAACCACAACCATCTTCCTTTGTGCTAGGTATGACTCCAGCCAATGGAGAATTTTCCCTCTGACTCCCATTGACTTCAATTTTACTAGGGCTCCTTGATGCCACATTCGGTCAAATGCTGTCTTGATGTCAAGGGCAGTCACTCTCACCACACCTCTGGAATTCAGCTCTTCTGTCCATGTTTGGACCAAGGCTGTAATGAGGTCGGAGCCGAGTGGTCCTGGCGGAACCCAAACTAAGCATCGGTGAGCAGGTTATTGGTGACTAAGTGCCGCTTGATAGCACTGCCGACAACACCTTCCATCACGTTGCTAATGATTGAGAGTAGGCTGATGGGGCGATAATTGGCCGGATTGGATTTGTCCTGCTTTTTGTGGACAAGACATGCCTGGGCAGTTTTCCACATTGTCGCGTAGATGCCAGTGTTGTAGCTGTACAGGAACAGCTTGGCTAGAGGTGCAGCTAGTTCTGGAGCACAAGTCTTCAGCACGACAGCCGGGATGTTGTCAGGGCCCATAGCCTTTGCTGTATCCAGTGCGCTCCGCCATTTCTTGATATCATGTGGAGTGAATCTAATTGGCTGAAGACTGGCTTCGGTGATAGTAGCGGCCTCAGGAGGAGGCCGATATGGATCATCCACTCGGCACTTCTGGCTGAAGATGGTTGCAAACTCTTCAACCTTGTCTTTTGCACTCGTGTGCTAGGCTCCACCATCATTGAGGATGGGGATATTCATGGAGCCTCCTCCTCCCGTTAGTTGTTTAATTGTTCACCACCATTCACGACTGGATGTGGCAGGACTGCAGAGCTTTGATCTGATCCATTGATTGTGGGATCGCTTAGCTCTGTCTACAGCATGCTTCTTCCACTGGTTAGCATGCATGTAATCCTGTGTTGCAGCTTCCCAAGTTGGCAGCTCATTTTCAGATACGCCTGGTGCTGCTCCAGGCATGCTCTTCTGCCCTCCTCATTGAACCGAGGTTGATCCCCTGGCTTGATGATAATGGTTGAGGAGGGATATGCCGGGCCATGAGGTTACAGATTGTGGTGGAATACAATTCTGCTGCTGCTGATGGCCCATAGCGCCTCATGGATGCCCAGTTTTGAGCTGCTAGATCTGTTATGAATCTATTCCATTTAGCATGGGGGTAGTGCCACACAACACGATGGAGGGTGTCCTCAGTGTGAAGATGGGACTTCGTCTCCAGAAGGACTATGCAGTGGTCACTGCTACCAATGCTGTCATGGACAGATGCATCTGCGACAGGAAGATTGGTGAGGACGAGGTCAAGTAGGTTTTTTCCCTCGCATCGGTACTCTCACCACCTGCAGCAAGCCCAGTCTGGCAGCTATGTCCTTCAGGACTCTGGCCAGCTCGGTCAGTAGTGGTGCTACCGAGCCACTCTTGATGATAGACATTGAAGTCCCCCACATAGAGTACATTCTGTGCCCTTGCTACCCTCAGTGCTTTTTCCAAGTGGTTTTCAACATGGAGGAGTGCTGATTCATCAGCTCAGGGAGGGCGGTCGGTGATAATCAGCAGGAGGTTTCCTTGCCCATGCTTGACCTGAAGTCATGACACTTCATGTGATTCAGAAAACCTCCAAAGTGTAAAATAAACTCTCAGCAAAAGTATTGTGAACAAACCCTTTACACTAGTAGGTAAGAAAGCAGTTGCGAATAGGGAGTATTTATTCCAGCATTTCCATGAGTTCTAATCAGTTCCCTCAATTGTCATTGTGTTCTCGCCTTGCTTTCAATGACGTGTTTCAGGAATCATAGAATGGTTACAGCACAGAAGGAGGCCATTTGGCCCATCGAGCCCGTGCCGGCTCTTGCAAGAGCATTTCAGCTAGTCCCAATACCCCGCCCTTTCCCCATAGCCCTGCAATTTTTTTTCCTTCAGGTGCTTATCTAATTCCCTTTTGAAAGCCATGATTGGGTGGAGGAGGCAGATTCATTCAGCCAGCGCATTCCAGATCATTACCACTTGCTGCGTAAAAAAGTTTTCCTCATGTCACCTATCGATCTTCTGCCCTCTGGTTCTCGATCCTTCCGCCAATTGGAACAGTTTCTCTCTATCTACTCTGTCTAGACCCCTCAAGAATTTGAACACCTCTATCAAATCTCCTCCCAACTTTCTCTGCTCCAAGGAGAACAACCTTAGCTTCTCCAGTCTATCCACGTAACTGAAGTCCCTCATCCCTGGAATCATTCTCGCAAATCTTTTTTGCAACCTCTCCAAGGCCTTCACATCCTTCCTAAACTGTGGTGCCCAGAATTGGACACAATACTCCAGTGGAGGCCGAACCAGTGTTTTATAAAGGCTCATCATAACTTCCTTGCTTTTGTATTCTATGCCTCTATTTATGAAGCCCAGGATCCCGTATGCTTTTTTAACCGCTTTCTCAACCTGTCCTGCCACCTTCAACGATTTGTGCACATATACCCCCAGGTCTCTCTGTTCATGCACCCCCTTTAGAATTGTACCCTTTAGTTAATATTGTCTCTCCTCGTTCTTCCTACCAAAATGTATCACTTCGCACTTTTCTGCCTTAAATTTCATCTGCCATGTGTCCGCCCATTCCACCAGCCTGCCTATGTCCTCTTAAAGTCTATCACTATCCTCCTCACTGTTCACTATACTTCCAAGTTTTGTGTCATCTGCAAATTTTTAAATTGCGCCCTGTACATCCAAGTCCAAGTCATTAATATATATCAAGAAAAGCAGTGGTCCTAGTACCGACCCCTGGGGAACACCACTGTGTACCTTCCTCCAGTCCGATAAACAACTGTTCACCAATACTCTCTGTTTCCTGTCACTTAGCCAATTTCGTATCCATGCTGCCACTGTCCAGGAAACCCATGGCTGCAGCGTTAAACTTAAAACTGTGTTGAAATATCGCTCCAATTGAGTGATTACCATATGGTAATAGGCAACCTGCCTCTTCTGATGGCATTGCATGCAGCCAGCTTAATGGGCCGGAGATAAACATGGAAGTCGGCAGATTGGAGCTGGCTCCCTGACGCGCTCGCATTTTTGCCAGATTTAACCCCCCCACCCACATGCTTCTCCAGGTTAAATTCCCCCATAGTCTCTCTCTCACACACATGTTCATTACAGTCAACAGAATTTTCATCAATTTTTTTTAAATTATGATTATGAATAGGTGAATTCTTAAAGTGCAAAAAACACCAATGATCCTATTCTTCATTAATTTTGTCACTGGCAATGTGCCATAAAACTTGTTTGGTTAGCCAAGTGTCTACCATTGCCATGTGTCATAGTCTTCAAACCTAGGAATTTCAAACCCAGAGTTTCTGTTTGCCTGATATGGAGTCCATGCTCTCCTCTATAGGAATATACATGCCACTCACCTAAGTCCAAATCTTAGATGCAAGTTGACAAGAGCCAGGGTTCAGTTTGCAGAATGGTACTGCTGGCATTTAACCAGTTAAAACTAAACATGCTTGTGATGAAATATTTCCATTCATCACTGCCTGTGACTGAGATCGGTTTCAGTGTCATTTCCCTTCCCCCAGACCTCATTGTATTGTGTACTGGAATGTGCTGTATTGTATACTGGAATGTGCTGGAATGTGCTGTGTGTAGGGCTCCGCCCATACCTGGCCCCGTTTGTAAGCTAGCTTCAGTCTAGCCCCAATCTCCAGAAGGACGACATCTCTCTCGCTTACGTGTTTCGTTCTAAGTTAATAAAAGCCTTGTTTTGTTCTGCTACCTTCGAGTCTCGGAATTATTGAGGCACATCAATTTTATTAACTTATTTTTTCAACACTATGGATCAACTCCTGAAACCCGAACGTTTGGATTTGGATCAACATGCTCCGGACGCATCAGCACGCTTCGGACACTGGTTTGAGTGTATGGAATTCTTCCTGGACAATTCCGCAGCCGTCAAAGACGCTACAAGGGTGAGACTCGGAATTCTGCGGAATTGGGTAAGCCACCGGGTTTACCCCCTCATCCAAGACGCCGAGACGTACCTGGCCGCCTGCGACATCTTAAAGGCGCATTACCAGCAGCCTACGAATGAGGTGTATGCTAGGCACCTGCTCGCCACCCGCGCACAGCGACCTGGAGAATCGGTGGAGGAGTTCCTAAGCACCCTGAAAATGCTTGGCAAAGACTGCAAGTGCCGAGATGTAAAAGCCGCGGTGTACACTGACGAGCTTGTTCGCGATGCCTTCATCACAGGCCTCAGCTCCACTTACATCCGGCAAAGACTGCTGGAAAAAACGGGGTTGGACCTGAAACAGGCTGCGGACACCGCGCGATCCCTGGATGTGGCCCAGAGAAACTCGGACGCCTACTCTTCAGCCCGCGCCGTCCACGCCGCCACGTGTGCACCGCCATCTTGGAAGGCATCTTCCCCGCCCGACAGCCCGACACCGGCTGGGCCCCGCTCTCCCCCCAGAAGCCCTACGACAGCCGCGACGCGTCAGGGACCCAACTGCTACTTCTGCGGGTGTCAGGGCAAGGCTGGATCTGGACCCAAGTGCAGAGACGAGGCTTGAGGCAGGTATAAAGTTCAAACAAAGTACTTTACTTAATAAACACAAAGATACAATTACACTTTAGGAGCTCTGACAAGCAACCACTTGGCACAAAGGCTTGTCAAGACTGAGCACAGAGAAGGGGAAAAACAGAACTAATATACTACAAATCACAGGTGAAACTCATAAGCCCAATAACAGTCAATTAGGGATTTAACACAGGGGTAACCACTCATGAAGGTGCCACCTAGGGGTTACTAGGAGAACTAACCGGCACCCTCACAGGACCCCCTCCCCTAGGAACGGCTCCTGACGTTCCTCCTGGACGAGCAGGGTGACGACGGCGAAAATCCCTTATGAGTTCCGGATCCAAAATGTCCCGGGCCGGAACCCAGGAACGCTCCTCAGGACCGAAACCCTCCCAGTCAACCAGGTATTGGATGCTCCTCCTGACCCGGCGACAATCAAGGAGACGACGGACCGTGAAGACTTGCTGGCCGTCGATCATACGGGGCGGGGGTGGAGGTCTAGCCGCAGGAACCAAGGGACTAGTAAGTACCGGCTTGAGGTGAGAGACATGAAATGTGGGATGTATCCTCATCGATCGAGGAAGGAGGAGCCGGTAGGCCACCGGGTTTACTTGCTCCAAAATCCTAAAAGGTCCTATGAACCGGGGAGCCAACTTGCGGGACTCTACATGGAGCAGAAGATTCTTGGTAGACAGCCAGACCTTCTGTCCGGTCCGGAACCGAGGAGCTGGGCGACGGTGACGGTCGGCCTGTACCTTCTGCCGAGATGAGGCAAGCTGCAAGGCGGATCGGACCCTCCTCCAGGTACGACGGCAGCGTTGGATTAACCCCTGGGCAGCCGGCACTCCTACCTCCTTCTCCTGTTCCGGGAAGAGTGGCGGTTGGAAGCCATATTGGCACTCAAAAGGCAAAAGACCAGTGGAGGAGCTCTGAAGGGTATTATGTGCATACTCTGCCCAGACCAGGTACTTGCTCCAGGAGGAAGGATTGGAGGACACAAAGCTTCGAAGCACCCTCTCCAGATCCTGATTAGTTCTCTCAGTCTGGCCGTTAGATTGAGGGTGGAACCCTGAAGAGAGACTGACGGAAGCCCCCAGGAGGGAACAAAAGGACTTCCAAAACCTAGATGAAAACTGAGGACCACGGTCAGAGACAACATCCAGGGGCAAGCCATGGAGGCGGAAGACGTGTTGGACAACCAGCTGGGCGGTCTCCCTGGCCGAGGGAAGCTTGACAAGAGGAACGAAGTGAGCAGCCTTTGAAAAGCGATCAACCACAACTAGGATGGTGGTGAATCCTTCAGATAGAGGTAGCCCGGTGATGAAATCCAGGGCGATATGAGACCAGGGACGGCTGGGAATAGGCAAGGGATGCAGGAGACCAAGCGGAGGTTGTTGGGATGTCTTGTTCTGGGCGCAGGCGGGACAAGCGGAGACAAAGGTCCGGGTGTCGGCTTCCATAGCGGGCCACCAGAACCTCCTTTTAAGAAACTCGAGAGTCCGACGGATCCCAGGATGACCCGTCAATCGAGAAGAATGGCCCCATTGAAGGACCTGGGCGCGCACTCGACTGGGAACATAAAGTTTATTAGGAGGGCCTCCTCCGGGATTGGCCTCCTGACGTTGGGCCCTTCGCACCACAGTCTCAATCTCCCATATGACGGGAGCCACGATGCAGGAACTAGGGACGATAGGTTCCGGAATCCAGTCCTTTTCCGAGGGGTCAAACTAGCGAGAAAGGGCATCCGGTTTGAGGTTCTTAGACCCTGGGCGGTACGACAGGAGAAAGTTGAACCGGTTAAAGAAGAGTGCCCACCTGGCCTGCCGGGGGTTGAGGCGCTTAGCGTCCTGAATATATATCAGGTTCTTATGGTCGGTCCAGACGACAAAAGGATGTTCCGCTCCCTCCAACCAGTGTCTCCACTCCTCCAAGGCCAACTTAACTGCCAAAAGCTCCCTGTTGCCGACATCATAGTTACACTCAGCTGGCTTCAGGCGACGGGAGAAGGAGGCACAGGGATGAAGTTTTTGGTCCTTGGGGGAGCGCTGGGACAGGACAGCCCCAACTCCAACATCCGAGGCATCCACCTCTACGATGAAGGGCAAGGCGGGATCGGGATGTATCAGAATGGGGGCGGAGGTGAAGCGTTGTTTGAGCTCCTGGAATGCCCGTTCTGCTTCAGAACACCAGCTAAACCGTACAGGAGAGCCCTTGGTCAATGCGGAGAGGGGCGCGGCAAGGGAGCTGAAGTTGCGGATGAAGCGTCTGTAAAAGCTGGCGAATCCCAGGAACCGCTGAATCTGCTTAACCGACGTGGGACTCGGCCAGTTCAGAACGGCTTGAACCTTACTCGGATCCATCTGGACGCTTCCACCAGAGATAACGTAGCCCAGGAAGGTGACCTTAGTGACGTGGAATTCACACTTCTCGGGTTTGACGAAGAGACGGCTCTCCAAGAGCCTCTGCAACACCCGCCTGACGTGTTGGACATGCTGCTGGGGGGACTTCGAGAAGATGAGAATGTCATCCAAATAAACAAACACGAACTGATTCAGCAGGTCCCGGAGCACGTCATTGACCAGAGCCTGGAAGACAGCAGGGGCATTAGTGAGGCCAAAGGGCATGACAAGGTATTCCCAGTGACCGCTCGGGGTGATAAAGGCAGTTTTCCATTCATCCCCCTCCCTAATGCGGACCAGGTTATATGCATTGCGGAGGTCAAGTTTGGAGAAGATGGTAGCTCCCTGTAGCTGCTCAAACGCTGAGAACATCAAAGGGAGAGGATAGCGGTTCTTAATCGTAATTTTGTTGAGCCCCCGATAGTCTATACAAGGTCTGAGACCGCCATCCTTCTTCTTTACAAAGAAGAAACCTGCACTCGCTGGGGAGGTGGAAGGATGAATGAAACCTGTGGCGAGGGCTTCTTTGATATATTCCTCCATCGAAACATTCTCAGGACCAGAGAGAGAGAGTAGAGCCGACCCCGAGGAGGGCTAGTGCCAGGCAGGAGATCAATCGCACAGTCGTAGGGCCGGTGTGGGGGGAGTGTAGAGGACCGCCCCTTACTAAATACCGCATGGAGGTCCGAATACTCAGGAGGCACACGAGCAAGATCCAGCTGATCGGCTGGCTCGGGAGAGGAAGGACGAGGCAGACTAGGGAAGACCTTGAGACAGTTAGTTGAACATGAAGGGCCCCACTCCAGCACCATCCCAGTAGTCCAGTCAATATGAGGGTTGTGGAGAAAGAGCCACGGGTGTCCAAGAACGAGAGGAAGCTCAGGGGAATCTATCAGGTGAAACTGCAGCAACTCTTGATGTCTCTCCCCCACTTGGACATGTAACACTCCAGTGATATGATGAATGAGCCCAGAACCAAGGGGCCTGCCATCGAGGGCCATGACTTGTAAAGGCTTATCCAGGCAGGAGAAAGGAATTTTCAGTCTGTGCACCAGGGTACGGTCAATAAAACAACCCGCGGCCCCGGAGTCAATGAACGCCTGCAGATTGAACTGCTTTCCCTCCCAAGAGAGACGAGCAGGAATCAGGGTTTGGAAGACAGAAGGGGTAGAAGAAGGGGTTTGATCAATCCGTATCTTCCCAATCCTCCTGGCTTGTTCCTGGAGCTCTGGGCATGTGGCTCTGAAATGACCAGACAGGCCACAGTAAAGACAACACCCCTCTCTCAATCTCCTCTGTCTCTCAACCTGGGAGAGCCGAGTTCTGCCGAGTTGCATAGGTGTCTCCTCCGTGCTAACAGGTGGACTCGGGGGTACTTGGAAACTCCTGGTCAAATCCAGAACACCAGACGATTTCACCCTTGTGGAAGTAGTGAATCTCCTCTCTCTAGCATGCTCCCGGAGGCAGTTATCCACTCTGACAGCAAGGGAGATGAGCGTGTCAAGGTCCTCCGGGATCTCTCTGGACGCTAGTTCATCCTTGATAGTTCTGGAAAGGCCGTAAAAAAACATGGAAAGAAGGGCCTCGGTGTTCCAGCGACTCTCCGCAGTGAGTGTGCGGAACTCAATGGCAAAGTCGGCTACGCTGCAGCCGCCCTGGCGGAGATTCAAAAGTCTCTTAGCTGCCTCCCGTCCACTCACAGGATGGTCAAAGACCTTGCCCATCTCAGCGGTGAAATCGACAACATCGAAGCAGACCAAAGATTGCTGCTCCCAGATAGCGGTAGCCCAGGCGAGAGCTTTTCCCGAAAGTAGTGAAATAATGAATGCTACCTTAGAGCGAGATGAATGGAACATGGAAGGTTGAAGTTCAAAAACCAGGAAACACTGGGTCAGGAAGCCACGACACTTGCCTGGATCACCATCATAGCGCTCCGGCGCCGGTAGGCGAGGCTCTCGGTAAGTTTGGCAATCGGCGACCGGTGGGGTAGCACCCAAAGGAACTGACCGAAGAGGAACGTCCCGAGCAGAAACCACAGCAGCTAGGTGTTGAATGGCCTGAGTCCACGTATCTACCTTGTCCGAAATGCCTTGGAGAAGTTGCTCAAGGCGGCCGAGGAAAGCACCCTGAAGGGAGAGAATAGAACGAAATTCCTCCATCACTGCTGGGTCCATACTGGCTCAGTCTTGCTGTCAGGGCGAGGCTGGATCTGGACCCAAGTGCAGAGACGAGGCTTGAGGCAGGTATAAAGTTCAAACAAAGTACTTTACTTAATAAACACAAAGATACAATTACACTTTAGGAGCTCTGACAAGCAACCACTTGGCACAAAGGCTTGTCAAGACTGAGCACAGAGAAAGGGAAAAACAGAACTAATATACTACAAATCACAGGTGAAACTCATAAGCCCAATAACAGTCAATTAGGGATTTAACACAGGGGTAACCACTCATCGGGCGAGCGAGGGGGTCGTCCGACCGGATTGCCTCCCCCTCTTCCGTGGCCATGTTCGCGCCCGGGTGGCCCTAGAGATGGAGCACGCGGTGTCCGCCGGCACGCTCGAGCTCTTTCGTGACCGGTGGGCGCCGCGGGGACTGGAGTGCATTGTTAATCGGGACAACCAAATTTTAATTTGATTGGTGGAGGGTTATTTAAAAGGGTAATTGGGTTTTTGTCACCTTATTTGTGAAATTGTTTCTTTTTTTTTGGGTCGAATTAAAAGAGAGGGGTAACCACTCATGAAGGTGCCACCTAGGGGTTACTAGGAGAACTAACCGGCACCCTCACAGCGGGCAGCCAAAGCACACCAGAAACCTGTGCCCGGCGAAAGGCACCACCTGCTTTAAGTGCGGTAAGAAGGGGCACTTCGGGAAGGTGTGCAGAGGGAACCCCGCCGGAAAACCCGCCACCGCCGCGTGTGCGCCGTGGGAGCGGCCATCTTGGACGCCATCTTGCCCGACCTCGTGGGGTCCGCCATCTTGTGAGCAGACAGCGTGGACGCCATCTTGTATCGATCAGGGCCCTACAGTGGCATCGGTCACAGTGGACCAGACCAGGCCGCACCCGCTATCCAAATCAATGGTGGACATCGAGGTAAACGGGTGCCGGGTTAAATGCTTAATTGACAGTGGAAGCACGGAGAGCTTTATCCACCCAGAACTGGCACAAGAACTCTCCCTAAAGGTGGTCCCTACTCAGGGTACCATCTCTATGGCTGACAAAACCCAGACATCGACCATTCTGGGTTACTGCACGGTACAATTGTGCGTTAACGGAACTGTATATGATCATTTTAAAGTATTAATCATGAAGAACCTATGTGCGAGCGTGATCTTGGGCCTGGATTTCCAGTGCAACCACCAAAGCATCACGCTCAAGTACGGTGGGTCCCAGCCGCCCCTCACAGTGTGCGGTCTGGCTACCCTGAAGGTAAAGCCGCCTTCGCTATTCGCGAACCTTACCCCTAACTGCCGGCCAATAGCGACCAAAAGCAGGAGGTACAGCTGGGAGGACAGGCGGTTTATCGCGACCGAGGTAGACAGGCTCCTGAAAGAGCGCATTATTGAACGCAGCAACAGCCCGTGGCGCACCCAAGTGGTAGTGGTAAGGGGTAGCGAGAAGAAACGGATGGTGATCGACTATAGTCAAACGATCAACAGGTACACCCTACTGGACGCCTACCCGCTACCCCGCATATCAGAAATGGTGAACCAAATCGCCCAATACCGGGTGTTCTCCACCATCGACCTCAAGTCAGCGTACCACCAGCTCCCTATCAGACCAGAGGACCGCCCGTACACCGCCTTCGAGGCGAACGGACGCCTCTACCAATTCCTCAGAGTCCCCTTTGGGGTGACGAATGGGGTCTCGGTCTTCCAGAGGGAGATGGACCGCATGGTCGATGACCACCACTTGCAGACAACCTTCCCCTACCTCGACAACGTCACCATCTGCGGTCACAACCAGCAGGATCACGACTCGAACCTCGAGAGGTTCCTGAAAACCGCACAAAAACTCAACCTCACCTACAACAAGGACAAGTGCGTTTACAACACCACACGCCTCTGCATACTAGGCAGCGTGGTGGAGAATGGGGAAATCGGACCAGACCCCGACCGATTGCGCCCCCTACGGGAGCTGCCCCTGCCCAACACTCCCAAAGCCCTGAAAAGATGCCTGGGGTTATTTTCTTATTATTCCCAATGGGTCCCCAACTACTCCGACAAAGCCCGCCCCCTCTTGAAAGCATCCTCTTTCCCGCTCTCTGCGGAGGCCCACGCCACCTTCAAAAGCATTAAGCAGAATATTGAGCGGGCCACGCTACAGGCAGTGGACGAGAACACTCCATTTCAAGTGGAAAGTGATGTGTCTGACTTCGCCTTGGCGGCCACCCTTAACCAGGCGGGGCGGCCCGTAGCTTTCTTCTCGAGGACCCTCCAAGGGCCCGAGATCAGACACTCCTCCGTGGAAAAGGAGGCCCAAGCCATCGTGGAGGCAGTGCGCCACTGGCGCCACTACCTAGCCGGCAAACGCTTCACCCTACTTACCGACCAGCGGTCGGTAGCGTTTATGTTCAATAATAAACAGAGGGGGAAGATTAAAAATGATAAGATTCTTAGGTGGCGGATCGAGCTCGCCACCTTCGAGTACGACATCATTTACCGGCCAGGGGCCCTTAACGAATCCCCTGACGCCCTCTCACGAGGGATGTGTGCCAGCGCCACCGGGGATCGGCTACAGACCCTCCACAACGACCTCTGCCACCCAGGGGTCACGCAGCTGTTCCACTTCATAAAGTCCCGTAACTTACCCTACTCGATTGAGGAAGTTCGGTCCCTGACCAGGAACTGCCGCACTTGCGCTGAGTGCAAGCCTCGGTTCTACCGCCCAGATAGAGCCCACTTAATCAAAGCTACACGGCCCTTTGAGCGGCTCAGCTTAGATTTCAAGGGCCCCCTCCCGTCCGTCGACCGCAATGTTTACTTCCTGAACATTGTGGACGAATACTCCCGGTTCCCATTCGCCTTCCCCTGCCCAGACATGACCAGCGCCACGGTCATTAAATGCCTCAACAGCCTGTTCTGCCTGTTCGGTATGCCGAGCTACATCCATACGGATAGGGGGGCGTCCTTCATGAGTGAAGAGCTACGCCAGTACATGCTGTCCAGGGGGATCGCCACGAGCCGTACCACCAGCTACAACCCCCGGGGTAACGGCCAAGTGGAGCGAGAGAACGGGACAGTATGGAAAGCAGTCACTCTAGCTCTAAGGACCAAGGGCCTCCCTATCTCCCGCTGGCAGGAAGTCCTCTCGGATGTGCTCCATTCGATACGGTCGCTATTGTGTACGGCCACTAATACCACGCCTCATGAACGAATGTTTGTCTTTCCCCGGAAATCCACCTCAGGCGTATCCATGCCGTCATGGCTCTCCACCCCAGGTCCGGTACTCGTGCGAAGGCATGTGAGGGGCCACAAGACGGACCCTCTCGTGGAGCCAGTACACCTACTCCACGCCAACCCCCAATACGCATATGTCCGGCACGCCGACGGAAGGGAGGACACCGTGTCCATAAAAGACGTCGCCCCAGCCGGCATCGACAACAACCACGGCAATAGCGGCAACGACGATCACAGCAACTCTTACCCACCCACTACTCTTTCATCACCCCCGGAAGAACACCGACCAACGGCACCCCCACCAACTACCCCTTCAACAACCCTGGCGGCACCCCCGGCAGAGACCCAGGAGGCTACCGGGGACACCCAGCCGACACCCGCGGCACCGCAACAGCCACGTCGGTCGCAGAGGACTATCAAACCCCCGAACAGACTAAATCTATAGAAGGGGTGAATGTGATGAAATATTTCCATTCATCACTGCCTGTGACTGAGATCGGTTTCAGTGTCATTTCCCTTCCCCCAGACCTCATTGTATTGTGTACTGGAATGTGCTGTATTGTATACTGGAATGTGCTGGAATGTGCTGTGTGTAGGGCTCCGCCCATACCTGGCCCCGTTTGTAAGCTAGCTTCAGTCTAGCCCCAATCTCCAGAAGGACGACATCTCTCTCGCTTACGTGTTTCGTTCTAAGTTAATAAAAGCCTTGTTTTGTTCTGCTACCTTCGAGTCTCGGAATTATTGAGGCACATCAATGCTACCAAGCACAAAGCACTGGTAAAGCCTCCCACTCTTTGTCCGGCCCAGACTACCTACCTTTTAGGGCACTGGCTTGCAGGGTCATATGGAGCCAATTGGGCAGAATTCCAGGCCCCAGTAACAAGTCTACTACTCTAACTTCCATTAGTGAGCTGGATTGGCTGGTCAAACATCATAAAACTCCTGAAGGCCTGTCTAGCTCAGGTATCGTATTAATGAGTCTGCTATGAAGGATTAAATCAATTCTAATCTTTCATTACCAGGCACACCATCTTAGAGACATCTCAACCCCAAACAAATCCCACTTAAACTGATTATGTGTTCAAACCCACATACTGAGAACAGACTAGTTATCAGTGTGGAATCAAAATGCTTTGATATCTTAAATAACTTGATTCTTCTGTCACAGAAACATTCAGATAGTGCTGGAAAAACATATGTGACAATCTAAATACCTGAAGACATTTACAGCTTTCAAATGATTTGCTGATGAAGTAACTTACCGTCTTTGCACGTATGTTCCTACCAAAACTGAGATTTTATTGTGAACTTTAATGTCAGGGACAACTTCAGCTGACTGTGCTTAAACCAAGTTTTTTTTTAAATGGCTTGACTTAAAATGTTTTATAATTAGTAGTCCAACATGAGATTTGGTCCATTTTCCATGCTAACGCAAAACCCATCGAACCAAACACTGCATGAACTGAATACAGCATGTAAAATCATACAAAATTTTGATTTAAAACAGAACTATTTTCAGAATTTTAGACTTACCACTTTCAAAACAGGCATCAAATATTAAGTGCCCCTTCTTAGGGTGTCCACAGTAGCCAGTGGGAATGACGAGAAACTTATTGACATTCCCAACTACCGTATCTTCACCCCCATTTTCACTACCTGTAGAGGGGAAAAATCCTCCAGTTAAAATTCAAAATATATTTAATTAATTCTTTAGTATCTGAACATTTTCAGCCCATAACTTTGTCATAAATAAGCAACAAAATACAGAAAACAGTGTTTCAACAACACATAAAAAGCTAACTAGAACTTTTTATTTCAAAGTAATGGAAAAACTAAATAGAAAGTAGATTTTCTGATTGGTTACATCAGATTAATGGGCATAAATTAGTCATACTCAACTGGAAAAATAGGCAGATATCCATTAAGCCAGGTATCTGCCCATTTAGCGCTATCCAATTTTACAGTCAGGTTTTGTACTGGAGCCAGAAACACCTGCCAGTTTGCAGTCAAATATATTAAAATTAGGCACTGATGATGTCATTTAGATATCCATACATTTTCCCAGGGTTACCATCAGACAGGATCCAGTCATCCACCCACCCATATAAAACGACAGTCCAGGGTTGCTAAAGTTTTGAGTCATTTTTATAAAAGAGCCCTGTCGTAAGATTTGTACCATCATTTTGAGTTATTTCTAAAACCATTCGTCTTGCATTATTTTGTTTCTTTCCATCTAGTTGATCAGGAGGCTTTCAGCCAAGTTTTCTGGCACTGGCAATTTTTTGATATATCCTAAATATTAGGACAATGGGTAGTATTTTGGAGGAAGATGATGTGATGCTAGGATGGTCAGGCTGCAGCAGAGGCAGACTGTACCCACCTGTCAGTACCCCCTTACCACATTTACAGGCACATACCTTGCAATGACCAGGCTAAACTGGCTATACGGGGATTGAGACAGCAGACAGCTAAATGCAGACTTGAGCCATCTGCTGTAAAGGCTTCTGCAGCTAACATACAACACTGGGCTAGCACTGCCAGCAATAGTCAGCTGTACCCTCAAGTCTTCTTCCTGTCTCCTTCCAAGCATGCTACGATCAGTTACAATTGAGCTACAACTATATTAACTCCGTCTCTACCCATTCCTTATCTATATAAATACAAGTTGTGGTTGTTGTACATCAGCCCTCTCTACAGTATGTATTCCCTCTTTTATCAATATTGCCACTCCACCTCCTTTCCTTATCTTTTTTATCCCACCTAAATATCTTTTATCCCGATGTGTTTACTTTCCATTTTCTGCAAGTTTGCAGCCAGATTTCTCTTAATGTTATCAAATCTAGATCTTCCTGTAAAATTATATGCTTTCAGTTACCCAAGTTTATTTCTGACATTCAGCACATTGCAATACCAGTACAGTATTTAGACTTTTTTTTGCTTTTTTTTTAAATGCTACTCATTTTCCCATAATCTTTTGTCTAAGCTACACCCTACTTTTACTTCAGTCTTCTCCCTATTTATAACTAGTCCAAGCTATTAATATGTAAAATAGATAAAATAGGCCTGTCCAAGCGCTATAAAGGATTCTATTCATACCTGCCCCAGTCTGATAATGCAACCCCAAAATTGTGATAGGGACAAAATCAGAGCGGCATCAATGGTGCAGATGCAGCTGGAGTGTGGAGGGCTGGCATCACAAATTTTGCAATATTACTCCTGCTCCTTATTTTAACAAGTTTCCAGCATATGAAAAATGGGAGCCGAACCAGTAGCACAACTTGCTGGGAAGATGGGGGATTCTGTTAGTCATCAGCTCTTAAAAGGGTGGTGCATTTTTGATATGACAAAATTATGTCTCTTCAAGAATTTGTGAAGACTGTTTCTAAAGTTCATCTAAGTGTGCCTTGGAAAAATGTGTACACACAGAAATATTGGGAAGAATCACCCATTTACCAAGGCTGTCTACTACTCCTCTGTCTCCTTAATCGCAAGGCGATAATGCTCACCCATTCTTCTAACCACCTTTCCTGCAGATCCACCATAGCAATGAGCGGCATGAGGAGAAGGACGATGTTGATGATGGTGAAGAGGATGATGAGGACCAAATCGCTAAGGAATCACAGCAGCACAATACTGTCATTTCTCAGGACAACAGCACGTACCAGACCTCCAGCCGTGCGCGTCACAGCACCATGCCAGTGCAACGTGGCAACTGACACCAAGAAGCAAGCTGACATGTGACGAGGGCCACCTCAACCCCATGACCCTTCCGCACAGCATGAGGAACCACCTTCCACAATCCTGGTCCTCGGGTGGCACTCAGAAGGAGCATTAGAATAGATGATAGAAAGGCACATGAATGCACCCAAGGGAAGCAGTGTTAAGAAAGAGTAGGGTAATTGGGTGCACTTTGCAATTATTTTATTAAAACAGACTGTGCACTGATCTGGCACTGTTATTCGTAGAGGTTAGTCATACAGGAAAGGCTGCATTCATTTGGTGCTTACTTATACACTCAGGTGAAGACTATTGGTATAGCTATGTAGGGGCAAAGAGGGCTGATGTGTTGTCATGTGGTAGGATAGGTAGTGGTCTGAAATCATGTTCCTTTATTTACAAGTGGGGAGAAGAAGATTAGGCAGTGGTGTCAAATGTGAAGAGAAGACATCAGAGATGATCTGTGTTCTGATGCCCCTTGCAGCAATCACTGAGAGCAACTCGGGAGTGCTGTCAGCATGATGGTCTGCTCTATGTAGTTCTGTTTCCAACTGAGCAAGGGCCTCTTCATCCACCATGTGAAAGTACAGGCCTTCCTGAAGTGCAAATTTGTGATGGGCACAGCTATAATTATTCTTAACATCTGATCTGGAGTATACTGCAGTGACCCTTCTGACCCATAAAAGCAGTGAAAGTATACTTTCAACACTCCAATAGTCCTCTCAATGATCGGTCTAGTAGAGGCATGTGCCTTGTCGTAGTGCTCCTTTTCCACTATTTGGGCCCCTCTTATTGGGGCCATTAGACATGGGAGCAAGGAGCTAGGCGTTGCCATCCAGAAGCTATCTATTGATTTGATTTTCTTCCCTGAAAAGGTCAGGGAGGTCCAATTTATGAAGGATGTACAGTATGGACCCGGTATGGCAACTTCCTGCAGATCGGGCACTGACATGCAAGATCCTCTGATTGTTGTCACATGCAATGTGGACATTGAGAGAGTGGAAGTCTTCCTGTTGACATAGTTGAGTGGATGTTCTGTGGGTCCCTCAAATTAATGTGGGTGCCATCAATAGCACCCTGGACCTCAGGGAAGCCAGCAGCCCCATAAAACTGTATGGCTATATCTCGCTGCTGAATTGCTGTAATGCCAAAGATAATGAATTGACCCACACTCATGTAAAGCGTGTCAGTGAGCTAACGAATGCATGCTGAAACTGCACCCTGGTTTATGTTACATACATCTCCCATGGCTGCCTGAACTGATCTTGTGCCATAGAAGTTAAGGGTGGTGGCTTCCTTTATAGCCACAGCAAGAGCAGTGTGGGCAGATGAGAGTTGCTTCAGGTCTTTCTGCAGTAGGTCTCAGAGATGCCCAATTGCCTTTTTGTTGAAGCGCACTCTACTTATGTACAACTCCTCAGAAAGGTCTTCATAACACCTATATTTCCTGTATAGTTTACTAGCTGAAGTGCCCGGTGGTGCCGAGGGTCTTTTGAGGGCATGTTGTTGTTGGAAGAGAGCGAGCGACTGGGGGGGAAGAGAGCGAGCGACTGGGGGGGAAGAGAGCGAGCGACTGGGGGGGAAGAGAGCGAGCGACTGGGGGGGAAGAGAGCGAGCGACTGGGGGGGAAGAGAGCGAGCGACTGGGGGGGAAGAGAGCGAGCGACTGGGGGGGAAGAGAGCGAGCGACTGGGGGGGAAGAGAGCGAGCGACTGGGGGGGAAGAGAGCGAGCGACTGGGGGGAAGAGAGAGAGCGACTGGGGGGAAGAGAGAGCGCGACTGGGGGGAAGAGAGAGCGCGACTGGGGGGAAGAGAGAGCGCGACTGGGGGGAAGAGAGAGCGCGACTGGGGGGAAGAGAGAGCGCGACTGGGGGGAAGAGAGAGCGCGACTGGGGGGAAGAGAGAGCGCGACTGGGGGGAAGAGAGAGCGCGACTGGGGGGAAGAGAGAGCGCGACTGGGGGGAAGAGAGAGCGCGACTGGGGGGAAGAGAGAGCGCGACTGGGGGGAAGAGAGAGCGCGACTGGGGGGAAGAGAGAGCGCGACTGGGGGGAAGAGAGAGAGCGACTGGGGGGAAGAGAGAGAGCGACTGGGGAAGAGAGAGAGCGACTGGGGGGAAGAGAGAGAGCGACTGGGGGGGAAGAGAGAGAGCGACTGGGGGGAAGAGAGAGAGCGACTGGGGGGAAGAGAGAGAGCGACTGGGGGGAAGAGAGAGAGCGACTGGGGGGAAGAGAGAGAGCGACTGGGGGGAAGAGAGAGAGCGACTGGGGGGAAGAGAGAGAGCGACTGGGGGGAAGAGAGAGAGCGACTGGGGGGAAGAGAGAGAGCGACTGGGGGGAAGAGAGAGAGCGACTGGGGGGAAGAGAGAGAGCGACTGGGGGGAAGAGAGAGAGCGACTGGGGGGAAGAGAGAGAGCGACTGGGGGGAAGAGAGAGAGCGACTGGGGGGAAGAGAGAGAGCGACTGGGGGGAAGAGAGAGAGCGACTGGGGGGAAGAGAGAGAGCGACTGGGGGGAAGAGAGAGAGCGACTGGGGGGAAGAGAGAGAGCGACTGGGGGGAAGAGAGAGAGCGACTGGGGGGAAGAGAGAGAGCGACTGGGGGGAAGAGAGAGAGCGACTGGGGGGAAGAGAGAGAGCGACTGGGGGGAAGAGAGAGAGCGACTGGGGGGAAGAGAGAGAGCGACTGGGGGGAAGAGAGAGAGCGACTGGGGGGAAGAGAGAGAGCGACTGGGGGGAGAGAGAGCGACTGGGGGGAGAGAGAGCGACTGGGGGGAAGAGAGAGAGCGACTGGGGGGAAGAGAGAGAGCGACTGGGGGGAAGAGAGAGAGCGACTGGGGGGAAGAGAGAGAGCGACTGGGGGAAGAGAGAGAGCGACGGGGGGAAGAGAGAGAGCGACTGGGGGAAGAGAGAGAGCGACTGGGGGGAAGAGAGAGAGCGACTGGGGGGAAGAGAGAGAGCGACTGGGGGGAAGAGAGAGAGCGACTGGGGGGAAGAGAGAGAGCGACTGGGGGAAGAGAGAGAGCGACTGGGGGGAAGAGAGAGAGCGACTGGGGGGAAGAGAGAGAGCGACTGGGGGGAAGAGAGAGAGCGACTGGGGGGAAGAGAGAGAGCGACTGGGGGGAAGAGAGAGAGCGACTGGGGGGAAGAGAGAGAGCGACTGGGGGGAAGAGAGAGAGCGACTGGGGGGAAGAGAGAGAGCGACTGGGGGGAAGAGAGAGAGCGACTGGGGGGAAGAGAGAGAGCGACTGGGGGGAAGAGAGAGAGCGACTGGGGGGAAGAGAGAGAGCGACTGGGGGGAAGAGAGAGAGCGACTGGGGGGAAGAGAGAGAGCGACTGGGGGGAAGAGAGAGAGCGACTGGGGGGAAGAGAGAGAGCGACTGGGGGGAAGAGAGAGAGCGACTGGGGGGAAGAGAGAGAGCGACTGGGGGGAAGAGAGAGAGCGACTGGGGGGAAGAGAGAGAGCGACTGGGGGAAGAGAGAGAGCGACTGGGGGGAAGAGAGAGAGCGACTGGGGGGAAGAGAGAGAGCGACTGGGGGAAGAGAGAGAGCGACTGGGGGGAAGAGAGAGAGCGACTGGGGGGAAGAGAGAGAGCGACTGGGGGGAAGAGAGAGAGCGACTGGGGGGAAGAGAGAGAGCGACTGGGGGAAGAGAGAGAGCGACTGGGGGGAAGAGAGAGAGCGACTGGGGGAAGAGAGAGAGCGACTGGGGGGAAGAGAGAGAGCGACTGGGGGGAAGAGAGAGAGCGACTGGGGGGAAGAGAGAGAGCGACTGGGGGAAGAGAGAGAGCGACTGGGGGAAGAGAGAGAGCGACTGGGGGAAGAGAGAGAGCGACTGGGGGAAGAGAGAGAGCGACTGGGGGGAAGAGAGAGAGCGACTGGGGGGAAGAGAGAGAGCGACTGGGGGGAAGAGAGAGAGCGACTGGGGGGAAGAGAGAGAGCGACTGGGAGGAAGAGAGAGAGCGACTGGGGGAAGAGAGAGAGCGACTGGGGGGAAGAGAGAGAGCGACTGGGGGGAAGAGAGAGAGCGACTGGGGGGAAGAGAGAGAGCGACTGGGGGGAAGAGAGAGAGCGACTGGGGGGAAGAGAGAGAGCGACTGGGGGGAAGAGAGAGAGCGACTGGGGGGAAGAGAGAGAGCGACTGGGGGGAAGAGAGAGAGCGACTGGGGGGAAGAGAGAGAGCGACTGGGGGGAAGAGAGAGAGCGACTGGGGGGAAGAGAGAGAGCGACTGGGGGGAAGAGAGAGAGCGACTGGGGGGAAGAGAGAGAGCGACTGGGGGGAAGAGAGAGAGCGACTGGGGGGAAGAGAGAGAGCGACTGGGGGGAAGAGAGAGAGCGACTGGGGGAAGAGAGAGAGCGACTGGGGGAAGAGAGAGAGCGACTGGGGGGAAGAGAGAGAGCGACTGGGGGGAAGAGAGAGAGCGACTGGGGGGAAGAGAGAGAGCGACTGGGGGGAAGAGAGAGAGCGACTGGGGGAAGAGAGAGAGCGACTGGGGGGAAGAGAGAGAGCGACTGGGGGGAAGAGAGAGAGCGACTGGGGGGAAGAGAGAGAGCGACTGGGGGGAAGAGAGAGAGCGACTGGGGGGAAGAGAGAGAGCGACTGGGGGGAAGAGAGAGAGCGACTGGGGGGAAGAGAGAGAGCGACTGGGGGGAAGAGAGAGAGCGACTGGGGGGAAGAGAGAGAGCGACTGGGGGGAAGAGAGAGAGCGACTGGGGGGAAGAGAGAGAGCGACTGGGGGGAAGAGAGAGAGCGACTGGGGGGAAGAGAGAGAGCGACTGGGGGGAAGAGAGAGAGCGACTGGGGGGAAGAGAGAGAGCGACTGGGGGGAAGAGAGAGAGCGACTGGGGGGAAGAGAGAGAGCGACTGGGGGGAAGAGAGAGAGCGACTGGGGGAAGAGAGAGAGCGACTGGGGGGAAGAGAGAGAGCGACTGGGGGAAGAGAGAGAGCGACTGGGGGGAAGAGAGAGAGCGACTGGGGGGAAGAGAGAGAGCGACTGGGGGGAAGAGAGAGAGCGACTGGGGGGAAGAGAGAGAGCGACTGGGGGGAAGAGAGAGAGCGACTGGGGGGAAGAGAGAGAGCGACTGGGGGAAGAGAGAGAGCGACTGGGGGAAGAGAGAGAGCGACTGGAGGGGAAGGGGGAGGCGGGGGGGAAGGGGGAGGCGGGGGGGAAAGGGGGAGGGGGGAGGAAAGGGGGAGAGGGGGAGGAAAGGGGGAGAGGGGGGAGGAAAGGGGGAGGGGGAGGGGAAAGGGGGAGGGGGAGGGGAAAGGGGGAGGGGGGAGGAAGGAGGATAGGGGAGGGGGGGAGGAAGGAGGAAAGGGGGAGGGGGGGGAGGAAAGGGGGAGGGGAGGGGGCGAGGGGGGAGGAAGGGGGACTATTGCCGAGAACAGACTTTAACAACAAAACAATCCATGAGATAAATGCCAGCATAGCAAGAGACTGTGAATTAAAATACAACGTGCACCTGGCCCAACACCCCACCCTCGATGTGGAATGTCTTCACGACCGCGTCCATATTCACAGGAAGCGAATATCGATCTTTGCTAAAGCCCTGAAGGACGTCGCTTTTAACCGGGTCCATACCCAGACTCCAGGAGGGACCCCCCCGCCGACCACCAAAGACCAACGGGGTACAGGCCAGGACTACTAGAGACCACCACCACACCAACCAGGACCAGAGAGGATCCCCATGCACAACAACAATGTTGGACCTGCACCACTCCTGTCCTACAGGGGAACTGGGCCGCCCCCAGCCAGACAGAGGGAGAGATGCTCAGGGCGTACGCAATTCCTCAGGCAGAGACAATCCATTAAGAGACATAATGCAGATGCGCAGCAGCATCTACTTCCGCCTTATGGATCAGAAAAAAATAAAATAAAATAAGGACTAGTTGCTAGAAAGAGTTGTAACCAATTAGTATCAGCATTTATAGACAATTGAAATGTTCTTTTTTTTCCCCATTTAGACACGACAAACACATATCATACTTTAACCTATCATAGTAAAAGATCAAACTTAACATGAAGTCCTTATATATTTCAACCTGGAATATCCAAGGTCTACGCTCTTCTGTGCTCAACATGAAGAGTAGGACCCCAGAGTTCACAGATGAAATTAAAGATCTGGATATTATCATTTTACAGGAAACTTGGTGTAGCGGAGAAGGACACACTGGCCGTCCCCATGGGTACACAGAGCTGGTGGTCCCCTCCAATAAATTGCCAGGAGTAACCCAGGGCAGAGACTCTGGAGGCATACTGATTTGGTTTAAAACAGAGCTTAAGAATTGCATCAAATTTATAAAAAAGGGCGAAAACCACATATGGCTCAAAATTAAGAGGGGCATCATCTCTAACACTCAAGATGTTTTCATTTGCGCACTCTATATCCCCCCGATGGAATCCCCGTACTTTAAAGAGGACACCTTCTCCAACATTGAGAGGGAGATTATCCAATTCCAGGCCCAGGGGAACGTGTTGATCTGTGGTGACCTCAATTCAAGAACTAGCAAAGAACCAGACTTCACCAATAATCAGGGAAACAATTACATATTCGGGAATAACCACTTCGATATTCCTTCCCATCCATACAGGCATAACTGCGACAAACAGACAAATGCTAACGGAAAACAGCTCCTGCAGCTCTGTCGAAGCCTGGGTCTGTACATTGTCAATGGTAGGTTCATGGGAGACCTCCTAGGAAGATCGACCTATTGCTCACCTCTTGGCTGCAGCACCGTAGACTATATGATTACGGATTTGGACCCATCCTCTTTCAGAGCATTCACAGTCAAACCACAAACAACACTGTCAGACCACAGTCAAATTACTTTGTATCTTAAAAGGACAGAAACAACCAACAAAGAAACACAACCCAGTAAGCTGTACAACACCAAAAAATCCTACAGCTGGGCCAAAAACAGCACGGAAAAATACCAGAAAGCAATAAGCAATCAATCAACTCAAGCTCTCTTGGACACCTTTCTGGAAAACATATACACCCACAATAAAGAAGGCGTAAACCGGGCAGTGAATAACCTAAATAATATTTTTGATAATTTGGCAACAATGTCAAACTTGAAAGTTAGCAAGAATAAACCCAAAACAAAAAACTATGAAAAATGGTTTGACCCAGATTGCCATAACATGAGGAAAAAACTCAGAAAAATATCAAACCAAAAACACAGACAGCCAGAAAACGAGGAATTACGCCTTACTTATTGTCAGACACTAACACAATACAGAAACACACTCAGAACCAAAAAAGAGCAGTATATTAAGAATACACTCAGCTCCATTGAGGAATCCATTGATTCCAATTGTTTCTGGGACAACTGGAATACATTACACAAAAAACAACACGACGAATTGGCCATTCAAAACGGAGACACATGGGAAAACCACTTTGAAAAATTATACCAGAAAAACACACTAAGCCCAGAGCAATACCAAATATGCAAAAAACTGGAAAAGCTCGAATTGGCCATAAAAGATAACCAAAACCCGCTAGACTCCATAATAACAGAAAAAGAGCTATTTGAAAAACTCAAGGACCTGTGACCAGGAAAAGCTTGCGGTGCAGGCGGCATCCTAAGCGAGATGATTAAACACACGGGCGATAAAATGAAACTGGCTATCCTAAAACTCTTTAACTTGGTTCTGAGCGTCGGTTACTTCCCTGATATCTGGAACAAAGGACTCATAACGCCCATATACAAAAGTGGGGACAAAGTTGACCCAAATAACTATCGAGGCATCTGTGTAAACAGTAACCTGGGGAAGGTATGCTGTAGTATCATAAACAAAAGACTTATAAACTTCCTTGAGGAGCACAATGTCTTGAGCAAAAGCCAAATTGGATTCCTACCAAACTATAGAACATCAGATCATATCTTCACCCTACAGACCCTAATTGACAAACATGTTCATCAAAACAAAAGCAAAATTTTTGCCTGCTTTATAGATTTCCAGAAGGCTTTCGATTCCATCTGGCACGACGGTCCTATTCTTGAAACTTATTGAAAGTGGTGTAGGGGGAAAAACATATGATGTAATTAAATCAATGTATACAAACAATAAATGTGCAGTTAAAATTGGAGACAAACAAACAAAATACTTCCCACAGGGGCGTGGTGTGACGCAGGGCTCGCCCATCTCGCCGACACTCTTTAATATTTACATAAATGAATTGGCAAAACTACTTGAACAATCTACAGCACCCGGCCTCACCCTATATGAATCCAAGGTTAAATTCCTCCTCTACGCAGATGACCTGGTTATACTGTCACCAACTAAGGAGGGTCTACAGCAGAACCTGGATCTGCTACAGTCATTCTGTCAGACCTGGGCCCTGAAAATAAACCCCCAAAAAACCAAAGTCCTTGTGTTCCAGCAAAGATCAAGACATCAGGGACCCAAAATAAATTTCACACTAGGAACAACTAAAATTGAACAAACCACTAACTACACATACTTGGGCTTAAAAATCAGTTCTACGGGAAATTTTCATCTGGCTGTGAATGAACTGAAAGAGAAAGCAAGAAGGGCTTTCTATGCCATTAAAAAATCAATCCAAATAGAAATCCGAATTAGCATTTGGCTCAATTTTTTTTAATCAGTAATTGAACCAATTGCACTCTATGGCAGTGAGGTGTGGGGACCGCTAACACAACAAGAATTTGCAAAATGGGACAAACACCCAATTGAGATCCTACATGCAGAATTCTGTAAAAGTATCCTCCGGACTCGAAGGAAAACCATAAACAATGCATGCAGGGCAGAACTAGGCCAACATCCATTAATAATTACTATCCAAAAAAGAGCCACCAAATTTTGGAAACACCTAAAAATGAGCAACCCCCACTGCTATCATTACGAAGCCCTGAAATGCCAAGAGAGGACCATAAAGAAGAATACCCTCAGTCAACTAGTCCTGGGACTCAGTGAAGTTACTACTAACACTACTAACAATAACCAGCCCCAGGACAGTGACATCGTAACACAGAGAATTCAACCCAACACAATCGTCACTAAGCAAAAGGAAAAATATCTGTCATATTGGGCAGAAACAACAAAAACCCAAAACAAACTCAATTGCTACTTGGCCCTAAACAGACAGTACAACATGGCTGATTACCTGACCATGGTAAAGGATAGCAAACTGAGAAAAACCTTGACAATGTACAGACTTAGTGAACATAGCCTGGCCATCGAAAAAGGCAGACACAGGCAGACCCGGCTACCAAGAGAGGACAGGATATGCTCTCACTGCAGTCAGGGAGTGGTGGAGACAGAGATGCACTTCCTCACAGCTTGTAGAAAATATCAGGGCATAAGGGAGAATTTCTACCCAAAATTCACAAAAATATGCCCTGAATTCAGAAATTTGAATGACGACCAAAAACTCCCATACCTACTAGGGGAACAGAGAAATTGTGTAACCTTAGCGGCACACTATGTTACAGCTTGCCATAAACAGAGGGACAACCATTAAATCTAAGAAAAGAGTATATACAAATTATATGAATGTATATTTATACACTCAGGGATATATCTGTTTATACACTGTATGGATAGACCTGCGTTTATGTGTTCAACCATAAATGTTTTTCGATGCTTTGGCAACATGAGATGTACCTTGTCATGCCAATAAAGCGATTGAATTGAATTGAATTGAATTGAGAGGGGGCAGGGAGGGGGGAGAGAGAGGGGAGGGAGGGGGAGAGAGAGGGGAGGGAGGGGGGAATAGAGAGAGGGCAGGGAGGGGGGAAGAGGGCAGGGGGCAAGAGAGAGAGAGGGAGGGAGGGGGTGAGAGAGAGGGGGGGAGAGAGAGGAGGGAGGGGGGAAGAGAGAGGGAGGGAGGGGGGAAGAGAGAGGGCAGGGAGGGGGGGAAGAGAGAGGGCAGGGAGGGGGGAAGAGAGAGGGCAGGGAGGGGGGGAAGAGAGAGGGCAGGGAGGGGGGAAGAGAGAGGGGAGTGAGGGGGGGAGAGAGAGGGGAGGGAGAGAGAGAGAGAGGGCAGGGAGGGGGGAAGAGAGAGAGGGTGGGGGGAAGAGGGAGGGAGGGAGGGAAGAGAGAGGGCAGGGAGGAGGGAAGAGAGAGGGAGGGAGGGGGGAAGAGAGAGGGAGGGAGGGGGAAGACAGAGGGAGGGAGGGGAAGAGAAAGGGAGGGAGGGGGGAAGAGAGAGGGAGGGGGAAGAGAGAGGGAGGGAGGGGGGAAGAGAGAGGGAGGGAGGGGGGAAGAGAGAGGGAGGGAGGGGGGAAGAGAGAGGGAGGGAGGGGGAAGAGAGAGGGAGGGAGGGGGAAGAGAGAGGGGAGGGAGGGAGGGGGGAAGAGAGAGGGAGGGAGGGAGGGGGGAAGAGAGAGGAGGGAGGGAGGGAGGGGGGAAGAGAGAGGGAGGGAGGGAGGGGGGAAGAGAGAGGGAGGGAGGGAGGGGGGAAGAGAGAGGAAGGGAGGGGGGGGAAGAGAGAGGGAGGGAGGGAGGGGGGAAGAGAGAGGGAGGGAGGGGGGGAAGAGAGAGGGAGGGAGGGGGAAAGAGAGAGGGAGGGAGAGGGAGGGAGGGAGAGGGAGGGAGGGAGGGGGAAGAGGGAGGGAGGGGGGGAAGAGAGAGGGAGGGAGGGGGGAAGAGAGAGGGAGGGAGAGGGGAAGAGAGAGGGAGGGAGGGGGGAAGAGAGAGGGAGGGAGGGGGGAAGAGAGAGGGAGGGAGGGGGAGAGAGAGGGAGGAGGGAGAGAGAGGGAGGTGGGGAAGAGAGAGGGAGGAGGGGGAAGAGAGAGGGAGGGGGGGGAAGAGAGAGGGAGGGAGGGGGGAAGAGAGAGGGAGGGAGGGGGAAGAGAGAGGGAGGGAGGGGGGAAGAGAGAGGGAGGGAGGGGGAGAGAGAGGGAGGTGGGGGAGAGAGAGGGAGGGTGGGGGGAAGAGAGGGAGGGAGGGGGGGAAGAGAGAGGGCAGGGAGGGGGGGAAGAGAGAGGGCAGGGAGGGGGGAAGAGAGAGCTGGAGGGGGAAGAGAGAGGGCAGGGAGGAAGTGAGAGGGAGGGGAAGAGAGAGGGCAGGGAGGGGAGAGAGGCGGGAGAGAGAGAGGCAGGGAGGGGGGAAGAGAGAGGGCAGGGAGGGGGGAAGAGAGAGGGCAGGGAGGGGGGAAGAGAGAGGGCAGGGAGGGGGGAAGAGAGAGGGCAGGGAGGGGGGAAGAGAGAGGGCAGGGAGGGGGGAAGAGAGAGGGCAGGGAGGGGGGAAGAGAGAGGGCAGGGAGGGGGGAAGAGAGAGGGCAGGGAGGGGGGGAAGAGAGAGGGCAGGGAGGGGGGAAGAGAGAGGGCAGGGAGGGGGAAGAGAGAGGGCAGGGAGGGGGGAAGAGAGAGGGCAGGGAGGGGGAGAGAGAGGGCAGGGAGGGGGGAAGAGAGAGGGCAGGGAGGGGGGAAGAGAGAGGGCAGGAGGGGGGAAGAGAGAGGGCAGGGGGGGAGAGAGGGAGGGGGAGAGAGAGGGCAGGGAGGGGGGAAGAGAGAGGGCAGGGAGGGGGGGAAGAGAGAGGGCAGGGAGGGGGGGAAGAGAGAGGGCAGGGAGGGGGGAAGAGAGAGGGCAGGGAGGGGGGAAGAGAGAGGGCAGGGAGGGGGGAAGAGAGAGGGCAGGGAGGGGGAAGAGAGAGGGCAGGGGGGGGAAGAGAGAGGGCAGGGAGGGGGGAAGAGAGAGGGCAGGGAGGGGGGAAGAGAGAGGGCAGGGAGGGGGGAAGAGAGAGGGCAGGGAGGGGGGAAGAGAGAGGGCAGGGAGGGGGGGAAGAGAGGGAGGGAGGGGTGGAAGAGAGGGAGGGAGGGTGGAAGAGGAGGGAGGTGGAAGAGAGGGAGGGAGGGGGAAGAGAGGGAGGAGGGGGAAGAGGGAGGGAGGGGGAAGAGAGGGAGAGGGGAGGGGGGGGGAAGAGAGGGAGGGAGGGGGGGAAGAGAGAGGGAGGGGGGGGAAGAGAGAGGGGGAGGGGGGAGAGAGGAGGGAGGGAGGGGGGAAGAGAGAGGGAGGGAGGGGGAAGAGAGAGGGAGGGAGGGGGGAAGAGAGGGAGGGAGGGGGAGAGAGGAGGGAGGAGGGGAAGAGAGAGGGAGGGAGGGGGAAGAGAGAGGGAGGGAGGGGGGTAAGAGAGGGAGGGAGGGGGAAGAGAGGGAGGGGGGGGAGAGAGAGGAGGGAGGGGGAGAGTGAGGGAGGGAGGGGGAAGAGAGAGGGAGGGAGGGGGGAAGAGAGAGGGAGGGAGGGGGGAAGAGAGTGGGAGGGGAGGGGGAAGAGAGAGGGAGGGAGGGGGAAGAGAGAGGGAGGGAGGGGGGAAGAGAGAGGGAGGGAGGGGAGAGAGAGGGAGGGAGGGGGGAAGAGAGAGGGAGGGAGGGGGGATTGGAGGGGGAAGAGAGAGGAGGGAGGGGGAAGAGAGAGGGAGGGAGGGGGAAGAGAGGGAGGGAGGGGGAAGAGAGAGGGAGGGAGGGGGAAGAGAGAGGAGGGAGGGGGAGAGAGAGGGAGGGTGGGGGGAAGAGAGAGGGAGGGGAGGGGGGAAGAGAGGGAGGGAGGGGGAGAGAGGGAGGGGGGGGAAGAGAGGGGGAGGGGGAGGGGGAAAGAGAGGAGGGGGGGTAGGGGGGGGGGGAAGAGAGAGGGAGGGAGGGGGAAGAGAGAGGGAGGGAGGGGGGAAGAGAGAGGGAGGAGGGGGGAAGAGAGAGGGAGGGAGGGGGAAGAGAGAGGGAGGGAGGGGGAAGAGAGAGGAGGGAGGGGGAAGAGAGAGGGAGGGAGGGGGGGAAGGGTGAGAGGGAGGGAGGGGGGGAAGAGAGAGGGAGGGAGGGGAGAGAGAGGGGAGAGAGGGAGGGAGGGGGGAGAGGGAGAAGGAGGGGAGGGGGGGAAGAGAGAGGGAGGGAGGGGGAGGTGAGAGAGGGAGGGAGGGAGGGGGAAGAGAGAGGGAGGGAGGGGGGAGAGATGGAGGGGAGGGGGGGAGAGGGAGGGAGCCGGGGAGAGGGAGAGGGAGGGAGGGGGGAAGAGAGAGGGAGGGAGGGGGGAGAGAGAGAGGGATGGGGAGGGGGGAAGAGAGTGGGAGGGGAGGGGGGGAAGTGAGGGTGGGAGGGGGAAGAGAGGGAGGGGAGGGGG